>NC_088253.1:24155500-24459000 GCF_036013445.1 Caloenas nicobarica
TGGGCAAGCCACCAAGTGTTTGCCTCAGCTGGAGTATGAAATGGGATAATACATAGTTCTCATGCAGAGACTGTAAATGGGGGCTAATTATGAAAAATCATAATGTCTTAAATTCCCAGAACGTTGTTACATCCTTAAATTTTGTTCTTTGTTACTTTCTCAATTTTTCCCACCCTTCCAGATAATTCACAGGCTGTTACACTTTGTTCCCGCTACTTTCTGGTGCATGGACACCTTCCTACCCCGGGTTGCAGTGCTCTACCCACGATTGCGCTGGAGTCCTTAGAGAAGGATGTCCTCTCCTCTATCCACGTTGTAGATGAAGAAATTCATGCTGTAGCCTTCGCTGTTTTCCCAGTGCTTTGTGTGTGCTGAGGAGTTTGTTCTGGCACCTTGGAGGGGAGGGAGGCAGCTGGGGCAATGCCTTTGCAGTAACGTGGCAGGTGTGAGCCCAGCCGGGCTGTGAGCCGTGTCACAGCAGGGCTGCGCGCCCGGACGGTGCAGCTGGGTGCTGCTCCCGCCCCTGCTCCGCGCAGTTACCGCGCGCCTCGGTCATTGGGCATCTGCAAGGATCCCGCAGAACAAGGCCTGCGTCCTGCTTCAGCTGAGCTTTGTTAGGATGGGGGCGGAGGGCAGAGGTGAATCTCCTTGTCTCAGCTGGGTTTTTCACGGGTGTGATGAGCGCTGGCCCTGCTGCGGGGTGGGATGGGGAGGGTGTACCTGCCGTGCCGGGGGCAGCGGGGAGCAGAGGGGTTGCCCAGAGCAAGCGGGCTGTACTGGAGACCTGTGCTCTGATACTGGAGACCTGGGGCTGGCTGCTCTTTGTTTTGTATTACCTTTTCGTCCTTCCTGGTTTTGCTGCTTTCTGGAGCACAGAGCGCTGGTGTGGAGGAGGCCTGGTCAAGGCCTGGGTTAGAGGGGCCAAGCCTAAGCAGAGCGGTGTCTGAAGGTGTAGGCAGGTATGCGTTTTGAACTCCATCCCGTTCCTGAGGATGAGCTCCAGTAGACATCAGGTTGGTTTGGTGGTGAGGCGGTGTGGAGGGGCGCGCCAGCGGTTGGGGCACATTATGGCCAAGGGGTAAGGAGGGTGGAAGAGAAGCGTGCGCTGCCCCGTGACAGGCCGGCGGGAGGAGGTTCGTGATGATGGGACTCGCAGAGGGCACAGGAGGTGTCGCGCCAGGCGTTGCTGCCAGCCCATGCCGTTTGCTTGCTGCGTGCTGGTGTGGGGTGCCCGGCCTCGGGAGGATGATCAGCACCTGGCGCCCCTCTGCTGTCTCAGAAACCAGTTGTTTGGCCAATAGCAGTGTCTGTCTGAAGGAGCTGCTGCAGGTTTTTTCCTTGGTTGCTTTATTTTAACCAGCCTCTCCACTGTTTCCTCTTTATTTTGAGTGGCATGGAAGTCCTGGAGGTTTACATGAGATCCTGGAAATTCCCCAGGTGGTGGGTCTGGTGCCAGCACAGCCCTGCGTGAAAAGCTCCTTCATGGCGGGCTGGCAGCGGTGTCACCTGGAACCGCAGATGTTGGAGCAACCGAGCCGAGCTCTGGACGTGCCGGGGATTGCTGAAGCTGGCTGTGGAGGAGGGCTGAGCTCTGCTCTGCGCAGCACTGCTGGGGCAGCCGTGGCAGGGCTGGCACAGCTGCGGTCTCTTCACTCCAAACCTCCCAGCTGTGCCCAGGGCTGCAAACCTGGTTGCAGAAGCTCCCTGCAAGGTCCTCCTGATGTTGGCAACGTGACCGGAGCGTCCAACCAGCCACTGCTGTGTCCGTGCTCTCTGAGCAGCGTGGCTTTGTGTCCCTGGAGGGACAGGTGCTCGCTCTGGGGAGCGGAGATTTCCTTCCCTTTGGGCTGAGTGGGGCAGGACCGTGAAACTGTCTAGTTACTTCAGGCGCGAGCTGGATGTTGGGACTCTGTTTTTTCTTCCTTCAGCCATCTTTTTCTCAGCCCCTCTTGCTTCTGGGTTCAAAGCCTGTGAAGTAGCAATGATTAGCGAGATGCTTTTGATGAGATTTGGCAAGAAGCACTGGCCATCCTCTGGAGATTGTGGATTACACGGTGTGCCTGTCACTGGTCTGCAGCGCGACAGAGCTGTCTGCTGAGCTCCGTCCTGTCGGGAGCGCGGCCGGGCCCGTCCTGCTGTGCGAGGCAGGGACAGTGCGGTGACGTGGTACTGAATTGCTGGGGCCACGTGGGAGATACCCAAGGGTGGTTTATTACAGAAATCAAAGCGCACAAGGGAAGCAGCTCCCTCCTTACTGCCCACCCTGATCCGTGCAGGAGGAGCTGAGTGCCTTGTGGAGCTTTGCAGAGGATTTGGACCTTCAGAGGTTTAGGTGCCACTTAAACAGAGATGAAGTGTCCAGCAGGATGTTTGGGAGCAAAGTTCTCCTCTGCCGCCGGGGTGGTGCTGTGCCTCCTCAGCCGGGGCTGGCGACGGCGGCTGCGGGGGCTCCGCTGCCGGGGTCCCTGTGTCCTGGTGGTCAGGGCCCCCCCCGAAGTTCCACACCATTGGGCCCAGGAGAACATGGGTGGAGGGGTGTTGGACAGAGCCTTGGGTTTTCTTACTGCTGATGGTGCCCAGTGGGTCTTCTGCATTTTAAAATTCAAAAATAGATGGGGAAATAAAAAAAAGATACAGCCTACCATTCAAACATAACATGCCAAGAGGTAAAAGAGGGTACTTTGGGCACAATTTTTCCCATTCAAAACACTGGGGATATTAAAAGCTGTTCCTGTGTCTCGTTGGAGGCCTTGCTGGATGATGGAGCAGGAACGGGTCCTTTCTCAACTTCCGTTTTAACTTACCTTCGTTAAGACTCTGGCCGTCGCTGCTGCTGCTGCCTGGCCGTTGACCAGCTCAGCCGCGGTGCCGAGCGATGCTCTGGGCGGTGCCGAGCACGGAGGGTGCTGGGCAGGGGGCCTGGAGCCGTCCCTCTGGCGGAAGGGACGCCGCGGTTCGGCGTGGAACAGCCTTGGTCCCGCTGGTGCCCCGCCACCTGCCGAGGACGTGCCGGATCCCTGGCCGGGTTTGAGGTGCAAAGATGTTTGGAACTGGTGTGGGGAACTGCTCCTGCCTTCTGGGACTGAGAGCCTCGTGGTACACGTTGTTTGGAAAAGACAAGATAGCCATAAAATAAGGCTTCTTTTGGTAGGAAAGGTTACTTTGGATACTGCAGCAGAAAGGATAGAGGGTTTATTCTTTATAACGTTTTCATTGTGTGTTGAGTGTAAAAGTTTTTGGTTTTGTTTTTTTAAGGTTCCTTCTTCCTTGTATGAGCCTCTTGCGCGGCAGAGGCAGAGAAATGCCCAACAAAACTAGAGCAAGTGTTTTCCTCGAGTGAGATTACTGTGGCAAGTTTAGGACTTGAAACTGTGCCGTTGAATTTGGCTTTGTTTCATGCTGGTGGTGGCCTTTTCACTGTCTGCAGTGAACAATGCAGTTCAGCTCTGAAAAGTGTCTTGTCAATAGCTGTGCTTGGTTTCTAATTCTGACTGTTTTGAAGATGTTTATAACAAATACTCTCTGCTTACTAGCAACCTTCCTACTTAGACAAGTTTGCATTGATTTGTTATTATTTTCTCACAGGGTTTACTTACACATTATAGTAGAACACCCTGTGGACATTATTTTCGGTTCAAGAATAGTTTATTTTAGTTTGGCTTAATTGAATTGGAACCAGTTACAAGTTGGACCCAAGCTAGTTGATTTCAAACCAAAACAAGCATGTCCACAAGCAGTTTTACACTATGGTGAGAAAATTGTGCTGCATTCATACACTGTGCGTTGAATTTCTGCCGTTGACTCCTGTGTATGGACTCTTGGCCAGTCGATCGGGTGGGGGCTCAGAGCTGCTGGTGGTGTGTGCGGGACGGAGGAGGCGGGAGCACGATGAGGAGGCAGGAGCAGGACGGGTGTTGAGGATGGAGGAGGCAGGAGCAGGATGGGTGTTGAGGAGGATGAGGAGGCAGGAGCAGGACGGGTGTTGAGGATGGAGGAGGCAGGAGCAGGACGGGTGTTGAGGAGGATGAGGAGGCAGGAGCAGGACGGGTGTTGAGGATGGAGGAGGCAGGAGCAGGACGGGTGTTGAGGAGGATGAGGAGGCAGGAGCAGGACGGGTGTTGAGGATGGAGGAGGCAGGAGCAGGACGGGTGTTGAGGAGGATGAGGAGGCAGGAGCAGGACGGGTGTTGAGGATGGAGGAGGCAGGAGCAGGACGGGTGTTGAGGAGGATGAGGAGGCAGGAGCAGGACGGGTGTTGAGGAGGATGAGGAGGCAGGAGCAGGACGGGTGTTGCAGAGGCCGTTGTTCTGCAGGTTTTGGAGCTGATAACTGCTGCTGAGGGCAGACTTGCCTTGGATGCTTTTTTAAAAATTTTGCTGTCACAGAGCTTTTGTGCAGTGGCATGGGGAAGTAGTTAACGGAAGGGACCTGGGTTGGAAAAACTCTGGAAGAAAAAAGCTTCCTCAAAATCTTTTTTTTTTTTTTTTTTTTTTGCCAGCTTCCCTTTCACTTGAAATAACGGTGTGATACAGGGTGTTGCTGCAGAGATTCCCGTGCCGGAGCAGGGAGAGTGCAGGGCTGGGTGCTGTGCCCAAAGGCTGATGGCAATGGCAGGAGCGCTGCGTGTTTTGCCACCACGCTGGCTTAAAGCATGTGCTTGGTGTGGGGCTGCTGGAGAGCAAGGCACTGCTTTTAGTGATTTTTTTAAATTATTTTTTTTATTTTTAAATTTTTTTTTTTATTAGTATTTTCTCCTTTGGAGAGTGCAGCATGGTTAAACTAGAGGAACCCTGTGTAGCCTTCCAGGACTGGCTGTGCAGCAGCTTTGTCCTCCTGCTTTGGAAGGAGCAGCTGGTCCCCGCAGTGCCCTGGGCTCCCTCCCAGTGTCCTCCGCTGGGGAGCCCGGCACCGGGAGCTGGTGCTTCTGCTTGGGCCGGTGGGGGAACTGCCCCCGTCGGCGGCGGTGCCGGCGCTCCCCGCGGCTCGGGGCTCTGCCGCTGGCTTGTTCTGCCGCCAGCCCTGCGCTGCACCCGCGCAGCCTGCAGCTCCGCTCCCCGGCGCTTCGGCCTTGTCCTCCAGCTTACGGACATCTCCGCGCAGGTGCTCGTCTTCCTGGCCATTAAAGAGCAATTCCTGTATAAAGCCACCAGATTCTGATTGTTTCTCCAGACTGATGATTTCTTAGTGGTTTATTCTGTACAAAATCATTAGCGAAGAAAAACTTTGCATCCCAGAGTGAAAATGTGAGCTTAACAACTGACTCCAAGACATGACAGATAAAAGTGATTATTCCTGCAAACACACACCCAAGACCTTGAACAAGAAGGATGGTTTCTAAATCAGATGATGCAGGACATGAGAATGGGAATTGCCGTTAGAAGCTGCTGTGATTTCTTTGGAAATACCTATTTTGAAACTTTGCGTTTAGGGGAAAAAATCTAGTCTAGAGTATTTTGACTCTAATGCTCTTTCAGAACCGTGTATTATGTGTTGTGGTGGGGAAGCTCATCCTTTCTATCTTGCTTGATCGTTCAAACTTGGCTCCTGTTTAGATGTGTCATGCTGCGGCCTCTCTAAGAACCCAGGCGTGCTGGCTGGCTGCAGGTAAGGAGCTGATGTGTTCTGAGCACTGGGTCGGAAAAGCTGCCTGGCTGTAGTTTAATGGATGTTTCCCATTGACAGAGGGGCTTCGCGTGTCTGTGGGGAGAGGCGAGAGCCCCAGGACGGGGTCGGGGCTGTGGGGGTTCGCTCTGTGCGGAGCTGGCAGTCTGTGCTCAGCTGCAGTGACGAGAAACTTGTGCTTAATGAAAGTCACTGTGGAAGGGTTCTTGGGATCTTGCCAAGGAGAGTTTCCTGTTTAAAATTAGAAAGTGGATTTTTTTTTTTTTTTTTTTTAAAGCCTTGATGTAAACTGGTAATTGCTGGAGTTTTCTTCTAAAACTTAAGATGCCAGTTGGGGCGTGGGGGGAAACAAGCAGAACCCCAAAACAGCTGAATTGCAGGTTTTGGCTTTTTGTGAGATGAAAAATAGCAAATTTTGTGTAATATTGACTCCTGTGTGGTAATAAGTGGCTCATTAGGCAAACGCAAAGTGTGCAAATGCAGAGATGTGATTCTGTGCCGGTCGTGGCCACGCGCTGGGAGGGTCGGGGTGCTGGGTGCGCTGCCGAGCGCGCCCGCAGCCCCGCTGACCCAGAGAAGGGGCCAGAACGTCAGCAGCGAGGAGGCGAGCTGGGCTGAGATACAGCACGCTGCTCTCCTTGTGGCTTTTGGAAGGGTAAACTTGCTGAACTGCAGTAATAGCCCGGGATTTTGAGCATGTTGCTTTGGCACGTCAGGTGTGAGATTGTTAGGCGCAATCTGTGCTGCCGTCAGCGTCCTCCCTGGAGGCCGCGCTGCGAGGCGAGGGCTCCTGTGGCTCTACGGTGTTTGGAGGGGTCCAACCCCCGGATCTCGGGGCTCTCCTGAACCTCTTCACTGGCCTTGGCGCTGGCCCCGCCGGGGCTGCAGCGGCTGGAGCCAGCAGACGTGAGCCAGGTGCTTTGCCCTGGTGTGTCTGGGTGGGGGATGCCCTGGCACCTGCGGTGGCTGTGGCAGCAGGAGGGCACAGGGGCTCCTGCTTGGCTGCCGTGGCCCAGTACACGACAGGGCGTCATTTGCTGCTGCAAGGGTCTTGCTCCCTCACACCCGCTCTGCCCTCGTCCCAGGCGAGGAGGAGTGTGGCAGCCATGGCGGGGAGTCACTGCTTTGGGTTTTCTCTTGCCAGCTCTTGAGTGGGACTGAAGGATTTATCCCATTCGTGTGTTTCATATGGAAGGAACCCTTATCTCTGTGGCTTCTGTTGCTGCCGGTGGCAGGAGTGTTTGTGGGGATAAGGCGCCTTGCCCCTGCCCTCCCAGAGCAGCTGCCAGCCTGTGACCCACCGAGCGGTGTCCGGCTGGCCCTGTGTGTGCTGGTGGGCCTGGTTTGTCCCGCCTTGTTGGTAATGATTTGTGGCTACATTTATATGCAAATACTAACAACTCACTGCTGAGTTAATTAGCGTTTTCCCTCTGTGCTTCCCGGAGCTTTAGCAAAAGGTTTTGATTCTCCCCATTTCAGTTGCCTGACCTGCCTCGCTCGCTCCCCTAGACCAGCATCCCGCTGCCCGCCCCGGGGGTCCCCTGGCCCCCGCTGTCCACGCTGGGGGTCCCCCGGCCCCCGCTGCCCGCCCCAGGGGTCCCCATGTCCTGGCTGTGGGGGCGATGCGGGGCTGTGGAAGGACGGTCACCATGTGCTCTGCGGGAGCAGCGCACGTGGGGACGGCCTGTGCTCTGCTCTGTGGTTCCTTTGGGGAGTTCAGGCCCATCTGCATGAACTGGCCAGAGGGTGTCGTGGACCTCGGGGAAGCTGTCTGCTCCGCGTGTCCCAGAGCTAGAGGCTTTGGGTGTCCCAGTGAGCATTTTGCTGCTTGGCTCTGCTGGTTGCCGCTTTGCGGAGGAGAAGGATTGAAGCAACTTTTCATGTCCTGGAAATGCCGAGTGTTTGCTTTCGAATGTCGAGATTGAGGGCGTTGGATGCAATCAGACGAACGGTTCTCACCAGACGAGAGGCTCTGAGGGCCTGTCTGGTGACCTGGACATGACAAGGATGGAGTGGGAATTGCTGGCCTTTGACATCAAGTGGGGGTTTGAGCTTTGCTTTTGTGGAGGGGAAGGCAGGCATTTCCTCTCCTCCCGGGAACGGCGGCTTTGTGTCCTCGGTTGGGCTGGAGGATTTTACTTGTTTTATCTTCCATTCCATGTTATTTTTGTGGTCCCTGCAGGTGTCTGTTTCTGCCAGAGCACAGAGTTGCAGGTTGGGGAGGCTCCTTCCTCGCGGGCGGGGCGGACGGTGGAGGCTGCGCAGGAGGCCCGGGCACGGCCGGGCAGGAGCAGCGCGGCTGGCCGGGCTGTGGATCCCGGTCGGCACTCGGAGACCGGGAGGCTCTTCTGCAAGCATCCTGCACTGTCACCGTTCTGCATGCCCGTCCCACCCTTCTCCTTTCTGCCCTCCAGCCAAGGCTTTTTCACAGTTACTGACTCAGAGCTTTTTTTGTTGTTTTGCTTCTGAGCCTTTGTTTTCACTCTGGAGGGCAGGGCCGAGGCTCCTCGGCTGCAGTGCTCATCTGGAGTGCCAGCAGGTGTTGGGGCGGGGGCTCAGGAGAAGTGGTGATTCTCTCTCCTCGTGTGCCAGGTACTTCAAAAGTTTGTATTTTGGTCTCTTACCTTTATTTAATTTCATAGCTTTTACCTGCGCACTGTTTAGCCAGGAGTTCTTTGGGCAATGAAATGCCCTAAGTGGAATATCGGACACGGAGGTACCACCCAGCTCATGGGAAGGAGACAACTTGTGGTCCGAGGTGAGGAACTGGCAGGGCCAGCTGGAAACGGGGAACCCTTTGCCCTGGACTGACTCTCATCACCCCACTGCAGTGTGCTTGTATTTAGAGCCTTGGTGCTCTATTGCATGATGGTGGAGGAGTGAATTTGAGGTAGAACAGATCCAGTTGTGCAGAGTTGCATCCAGCTGTAAGAAGGGATGTATCCAAGTTAGTGCGGAGCTCCATGTCCTGAGATGAAAGCTGCTCCAAGTGGCAGCCAGCCGGGCAAGGGCTTTTACCAGCCTCTGCATGCTGACTGCTGCGTGTTTTCACTGTCACCCGATGGCTAGTGAAATGGAGAGGGTTTGGAGTGTTTTATTTCAGTTTCCTGCTCCAGCATCCCTCTGAGTTGAAGAAACTCTTGTTGTACCCAGCAGCATTTGTCAGTGTTGGATTTTAGACCTGGGAGATGTGTTTTTCCCCTGCTCTTACTTTTCCATTTCACATCCTGCAAGACAAAGGGATGTGGAATTGCAGACCTGTCCTGCTGCCACACTGAATAACATGGTTTTGATTAATCCAAGGGGAGAAAAGTCAGTTTCTCGTAGCAACCCTGGTGATTAAAGCTCCAGGAGAGGCAATTATTCCTGGTGCACGAAGCTCTCCTACTACGCGTGTCATGGGTGGTTTTCTGAAGCTCGTCCACTGTGGCAAGTTGCTGCTGCTGCTGGTGGCGGCGCTGGGGTCTGACAGGCAGACCCTGCCCCTGCCTGGCCCGGCTGTTCTGGAGCTTTCCGTGCAGAGCTCGCTCCTCCGCGGGACGCGGGTCGCACCGCGCTGTGCTCCGGGACGGGCGGCTGGCAGCTCCGGCTCCGCGCAGGGTTTGCGGGGGGTGGCCGGGGCAGAGCCGCCCGGAGCGCTGCCGGAGCTCCCCCCGCCATCGCCTCCAGCCTCCCCCTGCCTGCTTTGGTACGCGAGGCTCCCTGCGTGGAGGTGTTTTGGAACTGGAATGAAAAAAGCAGAGACTTTCTATTGTAGGCCTCTAGCCCCGGGGGTTTTGGTGCGAAGCGGGCTCAGTGTGGCTGCAGTGTGGCACCACACGGCGCAGCCCGTCCATGCCGGGGGTGGTTTGTGAGCTGGGACGTGCCCGGTGCCAGGCGTGGGGTTGCTGGCCAAGGCTGGATGTTCTGTGGCCTCGGGGATTCCACAGTGATTGAGGAGGCGTCCTTTAATCCAGGTCACAGACAGGTTTTCCCTTAAAAATTCAGAGATTTTTGTCCCTCTGAGCAGCCGTGAGGAACGCGGGAGGTGCTGATTGCAGAGCTGGCGGGTGCTCCCCAGCACTCCTCTCCTTGCCCTCCTCCATCCGCCGCCGAGCGCCTGTGCCCGGGCACGGCAAGGGCAGAGCCCTGGCACGGCGGGACGGGGACAAGCAGGTGGGACGGGGAGGTCGGGGGCGAGGTCGCGTTGTCCTCCCTGCTCCCCCAGGACGGGCAGCAGCGGGTTTGCTGTGCACAGGCTGAGGCTGAAGGGAAGGAGATGGTCTGTGTGCTTTGAACTCTTCATTTGAGGGAGGGGAAATTAGGTTTGGGAGGCAAACCTCACTCTCATTTTTTAAGTGCAGAAATGCTGATTTCTCTGAAATCCTTGTGAGGAGATTCCCAGTGCTGCTTAACTTCATAAAGCCAAGATTTGATAGGAAACCAAGGTCAGCCTGGGTAGGGTCCAGGCAGGAGGGTCTGAATTTAGGATCTTGTGGTGTGAAATAGGGGTTTTTCTTGTTCCATTTGGGCTGGTAGGACTGTGTCTGTCCTAGTGACATTCTCAGTGCAAAGGTCTGAGGTGAGAAGCAACTTGAAAAGGCTGCATGGCGTGTGAGGAAGCAAGTTAGCTCTTAATCATATCACATATTAGCCTCCTTTGCAGCAGATACATCTGCTGTAAAATGCTCAGTGCTGAGAGCCTGATTGGGCAGCACATGCTAAGTGTTCAAACTCCTGCTGCCTTTTTTCTTCAAACAATATCTTCTGGCTTCCAGATTTCTGATAAATTGATAAGAGGAATTGCGTGAGTCAATAGAGTTGTAGACACTTTGCCAATATAACCCTAGCGCTATTGATCTGCCAGTAAATTAAAGTCTTACTTAGAGGCTGCCGATATTTCTAATCTCCTGCCTCACCAATTACAACCTCCCAGCTACCTGGGAAAGACAGCGGCCGGGAGAAGAGGCTGCGGAGGCTTTGCGCAGCGGGTCGGAAGGGCTTTGGGCCAGCCCCACAGAGGAGTTTGTCCTGCCACAGGTCCCAGCACGTAGCCTGGGCTGCTGGAGGATGGGGACAGCTTTGGGGGGCAGCGAGCCCCTGTCCCTCGTTGTGTCCAGCCATAGCTGGGGTGCCGCCCCAGCCCTCTGGTTGCCTCTCACGGCACAGGGTGGCTGATGCCATCACATCCCGATGCGGTCGGGGCTGTGGCCCTGCAGGAGGGGACTGGCGGGTCCCTGCAGCCGGGGCGGGCAGGGCCGAAGGGGAACCCGCTGTCCTGCGGCGCCTGCCCCACCGCCTGCCCCAGGCTCCCTGTGCGGGGCTGGGGACAGAGCGGACCGTGGATCAGAGAGCTCCCGAGGATGGGGACAGAGGAGACCATGGATCAGAGAGCTCCCGAGGATGGGGACAGGGGACAGAGGGGACCGTGGATCAGAGAGCTCCCGAGGATGGGGACAGGGGACAGAGGAGACCATGGATCAGAGAGCTCCCGAGGATGGGGACAGGGGACAGAGCGGACCGTGGATCAGAGAGCTCCCGAGGATGGGGATGGGACAGAGGGGACCGTGGATCAGAGAGCTCCCGAGGATGGGGACAGGGGACAGAGGGGACCGTGGATCAGAGAGCTCCCGAGGATGGGGACAGGGGACAGAGGGGACCGTGGATCAGACAGCTCCCGAGGATGGGGACGGGACAGAGCGGACTGTGGATCAGAGAGCTCCTGAGGATGGGGACGGGACAGAGCGGACTGTGGATCAGAGAGCTCCTGAGGATGGGGACAGGGGACAGAGGGGACCGTGGATCAGAGAGCTCCCGAGGATGGGGACGGGACAGAGCGGACTGTGGATCAGAGAGCTCCTGAGGCTGTGGACAGAGGGGACCGTGGATCAGACAGCTCCCGCAGGGCTCCAGGCCGACTGAGGTTTCAGCAGATCTTTGCCCGATAAGCCCCTTTCAAGTCTCATTTACGTTTGAAAGTCCGTAGTTAGCTTTGGGAAGAAATCTCCAGATAAATGCTGTGTTCTTTCTAATACCCCAGAGCGAAAATCAATGGGAGGGATAATTCCTTCCCTTGTCCTACACAGACTTTCATGTGTTTCTACCTCCAGCAGCACCTTTTAAATAAAGAAAAGAAAAAGCCCTCCCCTTCCTGCTCTGCCTCTCGGGGCAGGGCCTGGGCTGCTGCACAGAGCACTGAGCTCGCTTGGGGTTTCTGTCGCCCCTTGGGTTCAGTTTGGGCTTTTGTTGGGGTGGGGGAGCGGCCCCAAGCACAGCGTGGTCCTGGGTTTGCAGGGCTCCGAGCAGGGATGGCTCTGGGAATTCACTTACAGAGCGGGCGGTAGCTGGAGCAGGGGACTGGGGTCTTACTGTGAAGGGGTTTAAACAATAAATCTCCTCCTTTTGTTAAATCCAGTAGAGCAAAGGTACTCGCTGTTACCAAACTGCTGGGCAGGTGAAGATGTGCCCATAGTATTACAGCCTTTTTATCCTAAGCTGGTGCAGCGTGCTCTGGGCAGCGGCGTCTCGTCTCTGAGCATCCTGCAGTGTCTGTTCCCAGGCAGATCCAGTTTCCAGAAATACCTTGGTAGGAATTAGTAGCCGAGACTGGTACGAGACAGCTCCTCCAGACCGCGCTGGAACATGCTTATGTCTAAAAGGCACATCCTCCAGAAATTAAGTTATTTATCTGGCTACCTCCATGCTAGCTATATTGAATTGTGTTCTCCCTGCTGTTGTGAAGTTATCGTATAGGATGTACATTAAAAGTTGTACCTGTTCCAAGTACTGCTGTTTTGGCAGGCATTTGCTGAGTCTCATGATCCACCCGTAATGGAGTGGAGATGCTGAGCTGCAGCAGGATATATTTACACCAAAAGCTTTTTTGTGGAGGAGATGTCTGAGCAGTCAAACTGTCTGAATGCTTTCTCTAAATTTCTGGTAGCTCGATGTACAGCGTGAGATGGGGAAGGTAAGAGGGGCAGCCTCGCGGGCACCGGGTTGCTCCCCTGCTCCGAGGAGATGCAGCATCCCTGAGAGCGGCAGTGGGGCAGCTGGAGAAAATCTTCAGTGTTGACCAGATCCTCAAAACAGATGATGTTACAAAGGTTGACTCTGACTCAGTCCTTTATGTTTTGAGATATTTGGATCCTGTTCACACCTGATGATGCCAGTGCCTGAGGCAAGGGCAGGTTGGAACAAGGTTTCTCTACTGTTTCTAATAAGTTTTTAGGGTTTGCTTGGTTTTGGTGTGGGGTTTTTTTGTGTTTTGTTTTGTTTCTCCTCTGTCTTCAATTGAAGCTGTGAACTTTGTTTCAGCAGCTTGTGAACATCGTTTCCTCTGTAGTGGATGGCCTGAAGCAGCAAAGGGCTTCTCTGGAAGCGGTGTGCCGCTGACTCTGTTGTGGTCAGTACAGGAAAGGGCATTTAGCACCCCAAGTGCTGGTGGAATTGCTTTAAGGTAATTGCTTGATGTAACTGAACATAGTGCATACTCAGCTTGCCTCAGCGGCGCTGATCCTTGGTTGACTCCGTGGGACACCCGGGCTGGGTCTGGCCCTCGGTCGTGCTCCCGCGTGCCGGTGCCCGAGCCAGCAGAGCCTCCGTGTGCCGGGGGCAGCAGCTGCTTCGCAGGACCCGGCTCCCCGCGCTCCCTCCTGGGACAGCTCGGGGTGCCGTGGGGCAGGGCCGGACTGAGGGGTTTGTGAGACAGGCAATTCCTCACCGGTTGGAGCTGGTGCAGATAACAACCTGGTGTTTCAGCTTGGTTTTCTGCATGTTTCTGTTGGCCAAGGCTGGAGCTGCCATCCACAACTCTCAGCGGAGCGAGGAGTAACCCAGCGTGACTTCCATCAAATATTGCGTGGAACTCGACAGGGAGAGACAGCACCAGGATGAAAACCATTCGTTAGCAGCATCTCTGTGTCTGCCCAGGTTTGCTCATAGGATCGGGATCAGCTGAAGTGTATTTCTGGTGGGTCGGTGGACATTTCCCTCCAGCTGTCAAAGAGACAGAGCACGACTTGGCCACTGGCCCTTGCATTTCTCCTTCTTTGGATCCTGAAATATTTAGCACTCTGTATGTGAACTTAACAAGTGAGCAGGAATATTAACGGGTTACAGTCCAAAACCTCTAATTCAAATGTCTCTTGACTTGCAGAAATCTAAGTTTGGGATTTTTATGCCCAGGCTGGTAATTTGGACAGTGTTCCAAATTTATTTCCACAAATTGAAGAAGGGTGTAATTTACTATTTTAAGAAGCACGTGGTTCTAAAGACCTTTAATTAAAAAAGAAAATTCAGTACTTGTCTGAAACTATAAGAATCACTAGACTGCATCAGAACAGTAATTTGTAGTAATTTGACCTGTGCAAAGTGGACATTTCTTCCTGATGTTCTTCTTCTCTGACCTGTCTGCGCAGCAGTGTATTTACAGTGTATTTCCAGAGCGTGGGTCCGCACGGGGACTCTGGCTGCGCTGGTGCTGAGGCCGTGGCCGTCTGTCCGTCTGTCTGGCACTCCAGCCTGTGCCAGCACCTTGTCTCGTGCAGTTAGAGGGGAGCCCTTAACTTGGAGGCGCTCCTGCAGCGATGTGGGAGTGTGTTACTGTGGCTTGCTGGATAACAAGTACAGCAGTTATCTGTACGTTCAAAAACTTACCACTCTGCCTCTTCTTTTCCAAAGCTTTACGAGACCAACTGTGCACTGAAACAGAAGGGTTCCCATAACCTCCAGACCAAACCTGGAGCTGTTCCACTGCGCCCTCCAGTACCCCCAGTACGGCTCTGAGCCTGGGCAGTCTCTTGGCTGTGGTGTGTCCCGCGACGCTGAGAGGTCCCTTGCAGTGTGCATGTCACTTTGGTTTTGATAGTATAAGGCAAGAGCACCCGATTTACTTCTTTCTGCCATTTGTTACTTTTAAATACTTCTGTCTTGGCTTTTTTTCTGCTCTCGTTTCTTGTAAGCTCAGAGGTTTTGCACTCTGGCTGTGCGGAGGGAGCTGCTCATGCGTCTGTCCTCACTGGTGCACAGGCTTTTCTCCTGGAAGGCCACAGCTAATTAAAAACCCAGAAATGCCCACGCGTAGTTCATAGGCAACTTATTTGAGTATTATCTAGCAGAAAACCAGCAGTATATAGGCTTGTCTGCCAGTGTTGAGACTCTCTGAAGCTGCTCTCTGGTAGTCTCTGTGCATGACTGATCTAATTGTTTAATTTGTAGATTTTGTTACCTGGCTCTTGAGCTGCTTTCCAGCATCACTAGTATATTTGGAAGAAAAAACCACTAAATTTGGTGCATATGGTCTATGGCAAATGCTTTGATGCCACACAGGAATAAATGGTTAATTTATAGTTCTTGTATTAGTCACACAACTTCGTGTTTCACCTCGAATATTAAAAAGGAAGTTGAGGCTAAAAGTAAAGTGTCGTTTTTGTGAAATAGTAAAAGTTTGGTAAAGAAAAACACTCCTACAGGAACAGTAGCTTCAGAGGGCATGTGCTCACCCTGGTTCAGCCTGCAGACCCACTGTGGTGCCCGAGGCTGTGAGGCCACGCAGGGCCACGTCTGCACCGTTTGCCCCTTTCCCCGAGGTGCTCCGTGTCTGGTGTTTCTCTGCCGGGCGGATTCTCGGGGCAGAGGCGGGGGGGATGCACACCTGTGTCTTTTTGCTCGAGCTAGCAGGGCTGGCGCAGCCCGTAAAATATTGTCCCGCGTGGCCAAGCGGCGGTGTGGTGTGAGCTATAAAGAGCGCAAGATGCCCAGCAGTGTATTAAACACTAGTTGAGTACAGGAGGGCAGCATATCACAGGAGAGAGATAAGCAAAGTTCTCTGATTGTGGATCAATAGAGGTTAGTGACATCATATCTCAAAGTGAGAGAACCTGCTTTCTGCACAGCCATTTATCAGATCGCAGGCTGAAGCAGTGTTAACCTCTTCCTAACCAGATATCTGTTCCTCATCCGACTCCAGACCAAATAACCTTCCCCAGCTGCAGCAGAAGGCTCCCTGGCTTGGCCCTCACGCTCCTGGCAGCTCAGGGCTGGCGTGGCCGTGCCGGGTTCTCCTGCCCGCGCTCCTGCCGGGCTCCGCGCTGCAGCGTCCCGTGTCCGGCAGGCAGCGCGCGCCGTGCCGCCCGGGAGCGGTGGCGGACGCGCTGCCGTTGGAACCGCCTCACAGCTCGGTGTTCATCTGCTCTTCTCTTACTCGATGCTGCGTGGCCTTGGTGAGCTGGAAGATGCCACTCGGTGCTAGGACATGGCAGAACTTAGTCGCGTTTGGTTAAAGGTCTGGCGTCCTGCCAGGTGTCGCGGGATGTGGTTGCAGAACATAAAAGGCATCCCTAGATTAGCTCGTGTTCGGCAGCGATGGCAGCGCAGCCAGCGTGGCCCGGCCTGCAGGAAAAGCTGGGCGGGAGGCGCTGGGTGCGCTGCTCTGTGCCTGGCCCTCCCCAAGGGCCTGTCCTCCTGGTTTTGCTGTTATTGTTACCGAAATAGATTACAGCTAAATTGAATGTATCAACCCATTCTGCAGCCCCGTTTCTTTGCTGCATGCTGTGAGGCACCAGCTTTCCACATGAATGCAGCTTCTGAATGTGGAGAATGTGGAGCTGCGTGCGCGCTGGTTCAGGTTGGAGGTGAGTGCGTCGGTGAGTCCTGCGCTGCCGGCGCGAGCGGCTCCGCGGCCCCGTGAGCTGCCCTGGAGCACACCGGGAGCTTGGGCCGACCCCAGAGGATGCTCCAGCAGGACTTTTTTATTGCTTTTCACTTTCTGGTCTTGTCTGCACATTGTTGGTAACGTTAGATACTTGCAAATGAGCAAACTGTCATTTTTGTATTTAACACCATGTGCTCTGCATTGCTACCCTAACTAGTACATTTGTAATAAGCAAGAAGCTAAAGCAGGGATAGTTAGGATATTCTGTGTGTTCTCGATGTATGTGTGTTTTAACCAAACTAAAGCCTGTTGGTTTTGAACTTCTCTCGGTCTGTCTTCTGTTGCCCCCGCTCTTCCAAAGATCCGGGTGGCATTGGTGGCTTTTCGTACTGCCAGCGGCTCTGGAGTGCTGTGCAGGTTTGTGTCCCCGGGGAAGGCACCGGGCCTCCCCACGCACGTGGCAGCGGGTGCTTCTGCCAGAGTGTCCTGGAAGCTTCCCAGCAACCCCCGGAACCCGTGTGCTGCTCACAGCTCTGGAGCTGCTGCTTTAGGGAAAACTCATGTTTTCTGATGTGGCCAGATTGCTCTGGAGGCTCTGCCAGGTGAGGGCATCCTGTGCCGTCTGCCGGAGGGTGTCCCTGCCAGCAGAGGTGTTGGTGATCGCCGGAGCATCTCTGGCCCTGGTACAGCAGCAGGATGCGGGTGTTTCTGCTGCGTGGGAGCAGGTCTTGTTTTCAGTGAATGAAAGGAGAGGCTTCTGCCTGGAGGAACCCGCGGTCTGAGTTCAGAGATAAGACAGCAAGGAAGGATGGCAGACGGAGGGCAAGGGGCAAGAAGGGAGTTAACTCCCTGAATGAACTTCTGTTGTCTAGCAAGGAAATACCAATTTTTTCCAGAACCTACAGAGACTTAGTTACAACGACTTTGTGATTACCTTTCATCCTTTTTCCATTGGCGATTTCTCATTGCAAAAAGAGCCCCTTTGCGGTGCCCCCCGGGCCATGCCCCGGGAGCGGCCGGGGGCCGTGCGGCTGCGGGTGGGGGGACGCCTGCGATGTGAGCCCGCGCTAATGGGCTGGTGTCCAAGTGGAAAGTGTATTTTCAATGAGGAAGTGCTGAGATATTAGTGGAGCCTGGATTACCCTGTGATTGTGCTGTCAATACTGCTGTATTGAGTCGGAGAGAGCCTGCACAACACAGGGAAACACTTAGCTCACTGCAGCTGCTTATTGAGAAGCCAATAGCAATTTACTTGCTGACACTTGATATCGAATCCGTTCCCAGAGGTGCAGCTCCCGCTGAACCGCCGGTGGGCTCTCGGTCACACCTGCGCCCTCCCTCGCCCCCTCTGCAGGTGTGGGGATGCTGATGCTGCCCCACGTGCACCCACCCGCGGGAGGAGGAGGGTCCGTGCCACCCCTTTCCCTGCCGGACTGGCTGGTGGGGACCCGTCCCTCTGGAGGGCTGGTCTCATGTGGGATTAACTTTGTGCAGATACATCTCCTTTTCTTGCATGTATTCAGTGACGAAGAGGCAATGTGGGTGCTCTGGTCCTTCCATCCAGCATCCTAAAAGCCTGAAGCTCCTGGGACCTTTGGGCCAGAGCAGCTGGATTCCTCCTCTGCTGCTGTTCTGTTCTCCTGGCACAGGCACAGCTGAACTCCCACGGCCCTTCTTGCTTCCACACACACCCCTTAAGAAAAACTTATAATCTGCTGCCAAATACTTTTGAGAAAAAGAGCACGCAGGATATTTATTTGAAGATCTAACTCCCTAAAATGGAGACTAACACATGAAAGAGTAAGGATGGGATGAGAGCAGAGCTGGAGTACCGACGTCAGATCACTAGGAAGGGGAAAGAGAAAGTGGGAACCTGTGTCCCCATGATGTGCTCAGCTGGGAACATGGGGTGCCGCAGTTCTGCAGGAGTGTGCAGGAGCTGGCACACCGAGCTGGACAGCCTGCCCAGCCCCTGTGGGGGGGCAATGACATTCCCACAGGTTTTTAATTGCAGCTCTCGCTTGTTTTGATATGTTGCCTGGCAAACAATTTTAAGTGTTCCAAAGAAAATCTGTTAGTTGTGGTGTTGCTTTTTGGTGCACCATTCCCTTGACATTTCCCTTGGGTGCCTAAACCTTCTGGGAGGGGCATAAAACCTGTGTCCTAAATATAAAAGGAAACAAAATATGATGCGCGAAGAAGACACTTGGAGCTATGCTACTTTCATTTTGCAGAAGTAAAATTTAGGTCGTGTTGCAGGTCATGTTTTAAATACATCTGTTGCTCTGTGCTTGCAGTTTGCGTAGCATGTGCTGCTGCCTTGGCTCTGCAGGTCTGGAGGAGCCGCTGTGCAGGAGGGCGCCGTGCCACATGTCTGCAAGGCGAGGGGAGCCGTTCCCAAATGCTGGTGAGGTAGCAGGCACAAAGCCGTTGGTGTTCGGCTGTCCTGTAGCTGCTGCAGAGAGCAGGGATGCGATGGAAGTGTGTCTGCTGTTGTCAGACTCCTGCTAAGGCAGGGCTCGGTGAGGCGCTGTCCTGCGGTCGCAGCGCATGGTGGATCGTGTGGCTTGGGCTGCCGGTCGGACACAGACCTGCGGTTGTTGTTGGATGTGCCCTCCGTGCAGGGTGTGCCTGTTCCCCCCTTCCCTCCCCAGCCTGGCTCTCGTCCCAGGGCAGGCGTTCCCACTTGCGGTCCCAGAACCCGCAGCAGGTGCCTGGTGTGCGGACTTGGTGCTGTGTGTGATGGCTGTGTCACCGGAGCTGGGAGACTGTGTGGCCAGGAAGCCTCCTGGGGACCTCCAGGGACCTGGCCTCCCAGCGGCAGTGGAGCCTTTCACCGCACTGGCTTGCTTCATGCACCTCAAAAACGCTAGAAAGAACACAAAAATGGGTTTGGTGAGAATATAAGTGAGGGCAGCAGTGGCACGTGATGGGCGAGGGCAGAAGGAATAAGAAATATCAACCCCTGATGCCTTTCGAGCGTCAGCAGAGGGCAGAGCAGCGGGTGGGTATTGGGGATGCTGGATGGCCAGGACAGCAGGTGTCTCGCCCCTGCGCCTGTTTCTGTAGAGGTCCCGATTGCTTATTATATTTTGTTCTAGTCTGTTGCTAATCTTGTTCAGCAGTTGCTCCTCTTAATTATTGAAGTACTTTTACAGAGATGTAGCAGATTAATCCTTTTAGTTCTGCTTGCTGCCAGAAGAGATTGCCACCGTTCTTCTCATGCTATGGAGGAGAGGCTGGAGCAGGGAGAGCAGGGCTGGGTCCAGATGCAGGGGTTCGCACGTGTGTGATGCTCTGGAGCTGTGCAGAAGCACAGGGTGCAGGTACCAGGGTGAGCAGTGTGTGCACAGGCAGGGCTGAGGCCGGGGCGGTTGAGCCGAGTCTGGAGGCTGTCAGTCGGTGTTGGGGGTGTCACAGCCACGCTGTCACCTGCCGGGACCCCTGCAGCCCCGCGCCGGGTTCCAGCAGGGAGGGCAGCTGCCGCGGCATCGCTTATCTGGTCCTTGCCTCGCTGGAACACAAATATTAACTGACAAACAGTTGTGTAATAAACGACACAATCACTTTGGCCTGTTGACTTAGCTTCCAGCAAAAGAAATAAACAGGGAAAAGTAGGAAAGTTAACTTATAAACCAGTAAGCTGTTACTGCAGTGGCGTTCGTGTGGCCTGAGGCTGGCGTGGTGACTGCGGGTTGGGGGGTCCCCAGAAGCTCAGCTTGGAGGAAACAGAAAATTGTTAAGTACAGAGGACAACAGGATTGCTGTAGGCACTGTGCGTAACACACGTGCAGCCGGTTCCAGTGCTACGCGACCTCCTTGCTGCCCCTTTCCCTCAGAACGCGTTCCCGGGCAGTGTTCAAGCTGCGCCTGGCTCTGTCCACAGGAACCCAGTCGTTTTCTTGAGAAGTGTCTGAGGCGGAAAGCGGCTCTGTCAGTGTTCGCTACAAGGTATCCAGAGTGGCAATGTAAATCTACCAGAGCAGATCTTATGTACATTGAGAGCTGTCTGAGTTACCGCTGGTTAGAAACGTTAGCGCTGGTGCTGCAGGTTGCCTCCTCTCTGCTGCTGGTGCAGACGTTCCTTTCCAAATATTGACGCCGCAGCTTCTCGGCGGGACGCGGTGTGCAGCGCGGCAGCTTCCCGGGCCGTCCCGGCGCCGTGCCGGTGTGCACACGCCGGCTGCCGGCAGAGCCTGCGCGGCTCTGGTGAAGCCATTTGGTGTGTGCTGGGGAACATCCGTTCTGCGGTCGCTCTGTTGGTGCTGCCTCCATGTGTTCTCAGCCAAGTTATTTCTTGTCATGTGCTCGCAGTTGTACACGCAATTCCAGCTGAGGTCTTGCCGTGCTGTTAGTGTGCCGTTTATTGCTTCCTTATCTCTACAAACACCCTGAATAACATGTTAAGATCATGTTTGCCGCTTTCACAGCTGCATCCCTTTGGTTCAGCTGTCCTGACTAGCGCATCAGTCTGTCTCCTCCTTTGTAATTCCCGTTCAGTAAACCCTGAATTTACTGCAAAAATTCAGAGTTTTCCTGTTATAATCTTGGATTTAGGTACTTTCTTGTTATTCTAGGCTTCAAATTGTAACTTCTTGTTGGCGTAATATTCCGGTCTTCCACTGTGGTGGATGTGTTTCCCAATTTAATTTCCTGCAGTATCAGCGGTCTCTGCCGATTTGCAGCAAGGCCATGCGTGAAGTTAGTTAGTGAGATGACTCCCAAGGCCTTCCCAAATAACCTCCAGCCAGGGCAGCATTTTCTTTGAATCATTTTGGTGTCATCTTCTCTTGGCCTAGTTCTCTGCCTTTTTAAAATCTCAGCTGGTGCCCATCTTCTCCGGCTGATTTCCCCATGGTACGGTATTGAAGAAGGGGCAGTTATTTTAGTAAAGATAGATAGTGCATTAGTTTGCACAATGTGTCTTCAATAAGCCTGCCTTATGTTTTATCCCAGTTTCCATTTATTGCCATCTCTTTAATTATTCTTCCCATCACAATACTTACAGCTCTGTCTGTGACGAGATAAAGCTAATGAAACCCACAGCGGTGTCTCCCCAGCCCTTTTTTAATAGAGGTACTGTATTGTTCTGTACTGAACACAATTCCTGTACTGGTGGATGGTCAGGAATATCTGATGTTGAACCTAAGATGTACTTGGCCATTCTTAATCGTGAACTCATTGCTAATGTCTGTCTCTGAGAGACGCTGCTGTGCCCCTGGCTTCCATTCAGTCTTCTGGAGAAAGATGGGGTCACCGGGCCTGGGCTGGTTTCGGGTTTGGGAAGGCTGATATTTCTGAGGAAGTGGTCGAACCTTCAGTTGTTGGGGGTTACTTACCAGCAAACACTTGTCGGCTTGCCAGAGTTTCATGCACAGGCTGGATGTGGCCCTCTAAAGCCAGAATTGCGTGATTATAAACCCGGATCCGATGCCCAGTGGGTGGGGGGACATCCCGCGTCCCCCTGCCAGGGCGGGGGGAGCAGCCAGCCTCTTCGGCAGCTGGGCCTGGCACCGGGTCGGGAAGTGCCGGCTGCACAGACCTGTCGCCCTGTCCCTGCCGTGGGCTCCGCGTTGCGCCAGGGGACGTGGCGCCGTCCCCCCGCCCCGCCGCGTCCTGCCGTCCCACCGCCCCCCCGCGCCGCGCGCTGCATAGGGCAGCCAGGGGATGCGCTGGGGACAGACAGAGCGCTGCACCGTGGCACCCGGGGCTGGACAGTGAGGTTTGCTTTTTCTCCATACTTGAATCTGAATGAGACTTTAAACAAGAAGTGAATTAATATAATGAATAATGGAAATTGAAATGAAATAGATTACTATAATTGAAACATTCGAAAGAACACATCTTCCTAAAGCAGACCGCCTTCTCCGCAGGGGTGTCCCAAACAGGCCGGAGGTGCTGGAGGGCAGCAGGAGGCCAGAGCCACAAATGCTTTGACCCGGGGGCTCCTGGAGGCTCGTTCAGCGCCCGCGGGGAGCTGGGAGCTCCTCTCACGCCCGCAGCTCTGCCTTCGCTCTGACGGGCTCTCCTGCTCTTCCTTTTAGTTTCCTTTGCACTTTGTATTACTACTTTTCTGAGACTTTGTTGCATTTACAGTCCACAATGCTCTGGTGCGCAGGGTCGCCAGGTGGTTGTCCCACTGTGTGTTCTGGTGCCTCCTGCCTTGCGTCTCTCTGAGGTGGTTCTTCAGTTTCCTTGTGCCTGGGCCTCCTTGATCTTTTGAAGCTGGTCGCTGTTCCCTGTGTTCCTTGCAGTGCATGCATGGCAGCTTCTGACTGTACCGCGGCTGGTTTCTGCAAGAGGCTCACACCGCCGGCAGTGATATGTAGTCTGAGCTGCGTCTGTGACGGGTCATTCTGGCAACTGCAGCTTATGATTAAAAAGAAAATCAGTCACTGTCATCTCGGACCCCAGTACCAGTGATGTGACAGTCCACAATACATCAGCTTCTTCCTCATCAGAGCATCTTAGACTCAGGACTGCCCCAAGGGTTGTCCTCTGACTCAGGCTGCTACCAGAAAGCTCGTCTTATTTTATGAGTATAGCACAGCCAGCCACGCAATTTCCTGAAGAGGCTGCGCTGAGACCCAGGGGACCCTCGAATTCCAATTTTTGGTCAGGTCTTCAGGGCCTCAGTGAGTGGCTTCGGAAGAGGAGCAGAGGGCAAGAATTGCAATTACTGCTGCTGCGTGGTCACATCCAGGAAATTCCCTTATGTCCTCGTTCCTCGGGGAATTCAGAGCTGTCATGTCAGCTCGTGGGCAGGGCTCGGGCTGCCGGCCGCGGCCTCGCCGGTCTCGCGGTTCAGGTGTGGGACAGTGGCTGCAGCTGACATCATCTCCCCCCCTTTAGAAATGGGAACTGGTTTGCAACTCCTCTTTCAGAGCATCGAGCTTTGCGTTGTGTGTGACCACGGCGAAGAGCAGCCGTTCCTTGGTTGCTGGAGATCTACCGATGATGCTCGTTGCTTCTCCCTGTGCAAACTCGTGGAACGTCCTGCAGCCCTGAGGGGGCATGCTGCCCATGCGTGGGAGAAGGATGGGCTGCTTTACCAAAGAAACAGCTGGTCAAAGATGCCCAAAGGGCCAAGGTGTGCACGTATCTTATGGATAATGTGCACCTCAGTGCAAAATACACATAAGCTGATTTGTTTCCCAGAACTGTAGTCCTTGGAAAAAAATGTAGTCATGCAGGGTTAGTTTTCATCTTCCTTCTTATTCCCACTTTCTGTGATGTGTTAAAATTGGATTTTAATTGAATAGCTTGTTTCCAACTGTATCTTTTAATGCTGGCATTTGCTGTTGCTACCTGAGATATTTTAAATAGGATGGAGAGTCACCCATAGGATTATCTATTGTAATGCGTGGCCCATGTCAGGAAGTGATTTAGGCAACAGAGTTAAGGAAGTGTTATTTGTAAAATATCTTTAACTTCTTGCAAGCCTTTAAGAATTGGGGGTAAATAAAAGATTTGTTTGAGGCCTTGAGAGATGGTATATTGATGTGTACGTAGATGCGGATTGCAGAGAGCCTGGGAGCGGGTCTTGCATCATCTGTGGCAAGAGCCGAGCTGTGCAGTCTACCGAATGCTGCCGTCATGGGTTGGACAGGTTTCAAAGATCTGATGGCTGGTTTATGTCCCCTTGGAGCTGAAAGATCGAATGCTGGCTGGGCTCCAGCTGCCTCCTGCTATGGTTTGGCTCATGGTATCACTGAGGAGGAGGAACCTACATCAAATTTGAGGATAAGGGGAAGGACATCAGGATGGGCCTGATGGTCAGAGAGCGCTCCACATCGTGCGTCGGTACCAGCACGTACACAGAGGGCACATGGGGCTGGACCTTCCTGGAGACGCTGTTCCCATGCAGCCAGTGTATCGGTTACCAGGGCACGTGTGCGAGAGCGGAGAGGGGCTCAGCTCAGAGAGAAAAATTGCCAAGCGTTGTTGGTGCTGGAGGCTTGGGTTCCAGTTCAGCTTTTCTTCACATTCATAATGGGCTTGTGCCAACCTGTGGCCTTTCCTTGCACCGCTTCTCCTGTGCCCGGGGGGCGTTCAGCCATGTCAGAGCCCGCAGCGTGCGGGCTGCGCGGTGCCGAGGGCTGCGCCGCGGGCTGGGGCTCTGCTGCGCGGTGCCGAGGGCTGCGCCGAGAGCTCGGGCTCTGCCGCGCGGTGCCTGGGGCTCTGCCGCGCGGTGCCTGGGGCTCTGCCGCGCGGTGCCTGGGGCTCTGCCGCGCGGTGCCTGGGGCTCTGCCGCGCGGTGCCGAGGGCTCTGCTGCGGGCTGGGGCTCTGCTGCGGGCTGGGGCTCTGCCGCGTGGTGCCGAGGGCTCTGCTGCGGGCTGGGGCTCTGCCGCGTGGTGCCTGGGGCTCTGCCGTGCGGTGCCGAGGGCTCTGCTGCGGGCTGGGGCTCTGCCGCGCGCTGGGGCTCTGCCGCGCAGTGCCGAGGGCTGTGCCGTGCTGAGGGCTCGGGCGCTGGGAGAGCTCGTGGAGGGGGAGAACCGCGCCAGGTTTTGCATGTGTACTGTGTCAGTGCTCTTGTTCAGTCTTTAATTTATAGAGTAATGTAAAAGTGATACTAAAATGCACCTCAGTTCTTTTTAGGTTTTTGGTTTTTCATGTTTAGTGGGAAAGCTAGCTGTAAATTCTTCAGCATTTTAACAGGGATGTATCTGTAAGAATCTGTGGCTTGAGAATTGTGCGTTTCCAATTTTTATCGAGAAATAGAATGTACAGGCTTGTGAAAAAGTGTGCAAACTATTTCTCAGGCTCCGTTACACGCCGATCCTCTTGGATAGAGCTGACGAGCCATGGTTGTTCGGCCTTTGCTGCGCAGGAGGCCGGGCGGGGTGATGGAGCGGTTCCTTCAGGCCTTGCTTCCTGAAGGTGCCTCCTTATCCTCATTTACCCAGGTGGTTAAAACCTGGCCTGCAAGCACATGGCAGGGTGCCTGATGCTTCTCCCTGCCTGGTGGGGAAGGGATGTGGGGATGAGGAAGACAGTTTGTAAATTAGGGACTTGTTCTGTAAATTAGTTCATTCTTTGTCTGACTTGCAAAGCTGGTACCTCTGCCTTGAGGCTACACAGAGGGGAGAGCCGTAGGAGGATGTGGTTCAAAGAGGACAGCTGAGGTGAAGCTTCCCGGGTGACGTTTCTTGGCCTCTCTGCGTTAGGGGTCTGGACCTGCATGGCTGTAAGGTCACGGAATAGTGCTAAATGTTCTCGGACTTCAGCAGCCTCTGAAAGGCCTCACTGAAGCATCGTCCTCCTGGTGGCTGCGTTACAAGGCACATGTTGGTGTTGAATCCAGTGCTACGGCAGTTCCACTCTGCTGAGGGGGGAGAACAGGAAAAGAAGGGAAAGGCGTTTCAGACAAAAGCTTTTCCATGGTCCGGGAGGGGTGGCTGCAGGAGGCCGGCGCTGGCCCGGGCTGCGCTGGCGTGAGCGCGTTTTGAGGTGGTTCAGGGGCATTTCTGCCCAGGGCAGAGCCCGTGGCTGGGGCCGGCCCCCCCGGCGCGTGGGGCCAGCTCGGCGCAGCACCCACCGGCCGCGGCAGCCCGGGGTGGCCGTGGGCTGCAAGAGGGATTGTGATGGAAAGCGATACCTCCCTGTAGCTGAAACGCTTTTGTTTCCTCCTCCTTTTCATGTTGCCTCTTCTACAAACCTTTGAAGAAGGCCTTCTTAGTTAAGCCTTCCCAATTGGGGTTTTGCTTTTGAAAGAAAGATAAGGAACAACTTCCTCATTTAACATCTGTTCTGGCTCTTTGTAACTCACTTGCTATTTACCATATTAAATTTTCTCTTAAACTTCTGCTCGTGCTGTCTTGTGTATTGTCCCCTTTATTACCTCGATCAAAAAAAAAATCATATTGCTGCTTTTGTGTTGTTGTTACTAACTCAAGATTTTCTGTGTGATGAGCAATCGGGCTGCCTAAGTAGTGGGATCTACTGATCTTGTCTGTGTGTTAAATCAGTTATTTTGTGGTGATTTTTCTTCTTAAAGCTCTTCTGGGCTCTGTGGTAGAGTGGTTCTTCTCTTTGGTCTTCAGCTTCAAAAATGGACTGTTGATTTCTGGAGAAAGTCGTATTTCTTCCCCGCTGTTCCTCGGCAGGGAGGTGTTCCTGGGCCGTTCCTGCAGAGCAGCATGTTCCACAGAAGCTCTCCTGGTTGATGGTCACCTTTAGGCCCTGCTCGAATCTGGCCCCAGTCTCCTGGGCTTGGTTTGTGCTTTCAAACCCCTCCAGTCCCCCAGAGCCGCAGCGATGGGCAGCTGGAGGTGGGTAGGACAACCTTGGGTGGTCCTGGGTCCCTTGGGTGAGGGTCTGTGGGTTCTGGCTCTGGTCCTGAGCCTCCCCGCGGCGTGGCTGCCGCCTTCCAGGTGGGACGAAGAAACCTTTTCTCCCCCTTCCTCCTCTTCTCTTGCTGCCTCTCGTGTGGTGCCGGGTACCCCCAGCCCTGGAGATCTCCCGCTGGTGCAGAGGCTGTAGGAGAAGGCACGGTCCCCTCTAGGCTCAGGTTTAGGAGGCCCAAGGGAGCATTTAGGCTTTCCTGTGTAATTGCTGGTGGTACATATGTCTGGTGTGGAGCAGGTGTGTCAGAATATCCACAGGTGATCCATGGGATTTCAGGGTTGAGGAAATAAAATCAAACACGCAAATTCTGCTCCGGGTACGGGCAGGATGTGGTTAAAGTTGGGCCAGCGTGTCCTGGATATTCAAGGAAACTGCTGGAGAGTAAATGCATCTTCATTGACTTGTGATAAGTTACACGTCTTGAAAAAGCTTCACATTGTTGCAGACTATTTTATGACTGAGAGATTTTTATTTTTTTCCACTTAGTAAAGGTGACCTGTCTGACTTCTGCCACCTTCAGAAGTGTTTGCCATGGTCATTGTACACACACAGCAACGTTCTGTTCTCCCTGTAGCACGCTGGCATGGTTAGCAGTTGAGTATGACTTAGGCGAGAGTTTCACACATCTTTTCTGTTTTGAACCTTGACAAAGAGAAAGAAATAAGCTACCTTTAGAAGTGGAGACTGGATTTCAAGCCTCCTGTTCAGATTGCTTATGATGTAGAAGTGGGGGATTTCTCATGTCATTCTCTTCCAGCTCCTTCTTGCTGACACCAGTGGACACGTTAGTTCAGTTGTTGAACAGGTTTCTTTCTTTTCCACCTATCAGTTTTACTTATTTGTGGTTTTACTTATTACTTCTTTGAGAAAATCTTTAAAGAGCGAGAAATTATTTGTACTTCGACACTTCATTTCTTTATCAGTTCCTCAGTTGACTTTCTTGTCAACCAGAAAGGTTTCCGTGTGCTGTTTTGCAGAGGTTTGTTTGTGCATCTGCCAGCCAGAGGTCGGGCTTTAGTCTGAGCCGCGCTGGTCTCAGTCTATAGAGTCCGTTTCCATCAGCAGGGCTGGTTTAACGGGAGCACAGGTAATCCGCTTGTCTTTCTGCCACATGTACAGCGTAGCTTTCCTGTGGGACTCTTTTAAGTTCACTTTTTGCAGATTCAGGCTCGGTGTACATCTCTTTACTTGATTTCCTTCTTTTTGTTAAGTTTTTCTTCGCCCATCCCAGCCGAGGCGTGGCTGCTGCGGATGCGTGTGTTCCCCAGGTACCTTTAAGAAAGCTGTGGAGTGGTTCATCCCTAAAAATGCTCATCTTACAGAGATTTCTTTGTTGCTGTAAAAGCAGTGATTTAAGTGTTTTCAGTGGCAGAAGTCTGTGAGATCTCCAAGACGTTCCTGTATTGGACAATTAAGCTGTAGATTTACTGCCAGGATTTAGTTGGAAAGGCAGGCCGGGCCGTGCGTCACCCTGGGCGAACAGCGCTGCCGCCGCCGCGGTTCTGACCCTGCTGCTACAGGCAGGTCTTGATGTGCACAGACCACGTTGTCATCTTCTCGGGGAAAGCGCTCCGCTTGATGGATCACAGGCCTCACCAAGGGCGGAATGAGCCCCTGCAGTTGTGAGGCTCTTTTTTAAGTTCTCTAGCAGGGAAAGCGCTGCCCTTTTGGAGGGGAGGTGCGGAGGAGGCTGCATTCAGACCTGGCCGCGAGAGTGGGATTTATTTTACAGCTTAGCCCCATTCTGTCTCTCTAAGGGGCTTCTGGCCATTTGGCTGGGCATGGAAAAGTCCTACGAAGACTTGCCTGGGAAGCTTTCTGTGCTGGCTGTGCCTGGGAGCTGCCTGAGCCCTCACCTGCTGGAAAGCCGCCCCGTGTTTCTGGGGTTGGGAGCCAGCGCTGTCACCCTGGGGCTCTTGGAGCAAATCCCAGCCTCCGTCTGTTCCCGTCTCCTCTCGCTCTACCATGCACCTTCCCTTGCCTGGAGCTAAAACAAGGAGCCAAGAATTAATTGGTTTGTGTTTCTTTTTTCCCCCTTGTTGTGTTGTGGTCTGATTGGTATCTGGGCTCCTTGGACACTGGAGGTGTTTGCTTCCCCTTCTCCAGAGACAGACGTGGGAGGGCTGAGGGAACGCTGAACACAGAGCGAGGAGAGGGGCCCTGTCCGTCTGTGCCCCTGCTCGGCTCCCGCGGCAGGAGGAACGCTGGCGGTGGTGCTGGCGATGGCGATGCTGGTGTGGCGGACACGCGCTCACCTGCCGGGCTGGGCAGGGCGGAGGAACTGCTGTGCGGCTGGAGAGGATTTGTCTTACTGTTCTTCACTAGTTTTGGACAGTAAAAGTAGTGGCATGGGAATCCTTACCGGATTGCACGTGCTGCACAGAAGAAACGCTGTTCTCAAGCACAGATGTCCCACGGTGCAGCCGGGAAGGGCAGGGGCTCGGGGGGCCGGGCGCCCCCGCACTCCTCTGGCTCCAGGACGGGCCCAGGGGTCTGCTGGTGCTGGTGTTTGCGTCCGGTACTGTGGGCTGCAAACTGGGTAATATCCCACCTTTGTAGGTTACATAAACTTTCCCAGACAGGAAGCGTAAACAAAGGTTAAATAAATAAATAAAGTTTATTTCACAGCTACCAAGGAATTTCATTGATACGGATTTTAACTCAGTGCTCACGATAGGGCTGCAAGAGCAGAGAAAGTCACTGTAAGGTGTGAGGAAGATGGAACATGCGAAGGGGAGCAGGGGAGACGGGGTAACTTAGAGAATTACGAATTTGAGTGGAAATGATGATATTAGTGTTATTTTAAGCCTTGTCATTCTATAGACTTCAGGATTTTCAGAACAGTTCTGAAATACTCAGTCGTGTTCCAAATACAACTTGGAATTGTGATAAATCAGTGTTGTTGGGCAGCTGTGGCTTCAGTGGTGCTTAACGAGAGCCAAGGAACTAAGGGAAAGACCAGAAGGTGCCTCTCGGGTTCAGCCCATTGTAACAGTGCAGCGAAAGCTATTAATTGTGTTGGTAACTTCATTAGTTCTTCACTGGTTGACTTTATCGTGTGTGTGAACCGCTGTAAAATTGCGGTCCCGTACTCCGAGGAAGGGACCGGTTTTGGAGGTGACGAGGGGGAAGCCCCTTGCCACCTTTCCGTGGGGGTCCTGCCCTCCCGGGGTGGGGGTGCTGGGCGTGCAGGGTCCCAAGGAGTTGACGGGTCTGGGAGCAGCGTGGGGGAATCGGCCCTGCTGGAGCAGGCAGGGGCGATAGAGGTGGTTTTGATCAGCGTAGAGTGAAAAGTTGTGGAACTTTGTGGCTTGTTTCTAATTAAAGGCTTGAATCGTGGATGCTGTGCGCGGGTGCTGGGAGGTGGCGGTGGGACAGCCCTTCCTCGCCGCGGCCTTCCCACGTCTCACCTCTGGCTTTCTGCTTGCTTCGGAATGGCTGAGGCAGCATCTTGGGCCTTTTTTGTGGGTGTTTCTCATTACTGATGTTTCAGAGAAGCCCGTGATCAGGAGTCCATGTTTCTAGTAATTATGCTTCGTATGGACTTATTTTCTTATGCATTTAATAGGGTTCTGTCTTTTCAGCTTGTACTTGGCCTGAACTCTTGAGCAAATTAAATCATGTCAGGGGCCTTCCACAAGTGAGATGGGCATTAAAATCTTTGATATTTCTCAGGGCAATTATTGTGAGCAGGTGAGGAAGAGGAGGCCGTTCAGCCGGTGGTGCAGGGCAGAAGCGTTCAGACCCCTTCATTAGCAATGCCCAAGTTCAGTATTTCAAGTTCCGACTTCAGTAGCCTGCTCATGCGGCGGGAATGCCAGGGTGACCTGCGGGCTTTGAGCAGTGCCTGGAGATGCTCCTTGAAGGGAGCTCCGTTTAACCAGGTGCTTGCCTTTAGCTCTGCTGAGAAACTAATTTCTGAAGATGAGAAGAAATTCCCTTAGTGCACCTTCTAATTGTTCATTTAGGAGCAGAACTTTCCTCCAGCTGGGAGGGCTTAAGGCTGCTGTAAAGTGCTAATTAAAAGTAATAGTGATAATGAAAACAGATGTTTTCAAGAAAAGCGAGTGGGGTTGGAGCACCGCTCTGCTGTCCCTGGTGTCTCTGCAGCAGTGCAGGGTACTGTCCTCTGAGCTGCGTTTGCGGGAGGATTTGGGCACGGGCTGGGTCCTGGGTGGCTCGTTCCGCTGTGACAGACAGGGGCGGCTCCTGAGGGAGCACAGAGGTGCCCTGTGGAGCTTGCACGGTACCTGCGCTGCCGTTCGGTGCCCGGGGAGGGATGGGTGTGCGATGGTGGAGCTGGGGCCGGGAGCGCCGTGGGGCTGGGCTGGGGGGAGCTGCAGCCCCGCTGCCGCGGGATGGTCCAGCATCGCTGGAGCCTCCGGGTGCTCTTAGAGAATGAAGATGAATCATGCTGGAAGCAATGAGGTGCAGGCGCCGCTTGATCCACAGCAGAGTCAGTTGAGCACTTGAGTCCTGCGTGTCCCAGCGGCTTCCAGTAGCTTGGCTCTGTCACTGCCGCAGTCGTGCTGGGAGCCATGGGGTTTGCAGGGGAAAAAAACACTGGGGAAGAAAAAAAGAAACATCCCACCTCTTGGAGCTGTTTTTTCCTCTTTCTCAGCTGTAGTTTGTTAGGAACCAGGAAGGGGCTATTATTTAACTGAAAGGGTTTGGAGTCTCCCTTTCACCCCTTTTTTTTTTTCCTATGAGCCAAGTGTTATGCACATAGGTTACAATCCCCAGCAGTCTTCTCTGGGCAGTCTTCGTTGTCCTGGTCCACCATGGTCAGCAACTGCCGTTGCTGTTACAGCACTAATTAGCATGCCCAGTACTAAAGCGGTTTACATGGGGAGCTCGGAGTTATTCAATAAGGTTAGTCTCTGGCTTAAGAGGCTTTCTGTGGTAGCTTTCTGAGCACAGAGGTATTAACAACACAGAAGACGGAGAAGACCACTTGAAATTTCATCGACCCTTTTTGGCTGCTGCGTTAGGGGTTTTGTTTTGTGTTTCCAGGATTGATCTGTCTCTCCCATTGCCTGGCTGTAGGTGGTGACCTTTCCCAGCCCCCGTGGGAAGGTGTCTGAAGGACAGGCTGGCTGGTCAGGACTCATCTTCAGGACCACTATTTGACTTGTCCTCTTGTGCTGCGCAAACAGCCTTTCTCACTGCTAGAAAGCTGATGTGTTCTGTATTGCGTAGGTGAAGGGAGGGTCACCACCAGGGTTGGTGCAGTGATGGAGGGATGAGAGGGCGGTGAGGATGCATAAGGTTTTGTCTTTCACTTGGCTTGAGAATCCTCTGCAGACCATGCTTGTGGAGGAAGGGGGGAGGCACCAGGGAATGGGGGGGCTTGGGGTGGGGGGAGGCACCAGGGAGTGGGGAGGTCATTGGGATGCTGATGGGAGAAAGCACGAAGAGGAGAGGGAAGAGGAGCAAGGGGCTAGAGCGTTAGCCAGGAGCACCACCGATGGTCTAATCCAGGTTGAGGCCAGCCCATTCTAAGATTCCTTTGACTGGCGTAAAGTTTATTTTGTAAACGTCAACTGTGATTACTGAGGGAAAGTGACCCAGCTTGCAGGAACGCAGCCAGCCAAAACGGAGAGTCCTGCACCAGCACTGCCGCACTCGCGGCATATGGTCCTTTGGGTTAATGCTGAGATGAAGCTGTCAAAGCCTTGTCCATACTGGGGGATAATGGGACCCATAGTCCATAATTAGTGCCCGTAGAGCTGCTGACAGGAGCTTGGAGCTTCAGCCCTTGTTAAACTCATTTTCAGCTGTCATTTGGCAGTGGTGGCAACATGGAGCCCAGCTATGTTCAAGTTTCCATTCCTGCTCCTGCTGATGGAGAAGTAATAGATGCTTTTGTCAGCGTCGATGTAATCTGGCAGTTTGCATTTTGCTTACCTTCTGAAGGCCAGCTGATGCCTGTTACTGCATTTAATTCAAAAGAAACTTTTTGTTTTGTCTGGCTGTGTGCTGGTAGATCAGCTGCTCATCTTGCGGGCGGCCAGTGGCAGGTGACAAGCGGCTCTGTCACCTGCGTGGAGCACGTGTACCCAGTGGTACGCAGAAGTGAATCTCCCAAACCGTGAGACCACGACATGGGGCATATGTGTGATAAATAATCCCTGAACTATGTCTAGTAATGTGACCTTCTCCATCCAGGCGGTAGCGTGGAGGTGCCTGGGGGTTGCTGCTTGGGCATGGCAGAGCGGGGAGGACCCTCACCGAGGTTCCGAGAGGCTTCAGGAAGAAGATTATGTCCTGGCGATTCTTATTTTTGTAAAAAGCTCAAGACGGCACTAGGAGCATCTTGCAGGCACCCTGCAATTATCATAATAAACAGTTTTATCATCTGCTTGGCAATCAATAATGTGGCTTATGCTGCTTTAGTATCTCAGTGGTATTGATTACCTTAACAACTATGCTGCGGTCAGCGTCTGTTAACCCCTGCTCTGCTGCGGGGCTGCTCCGTCCTGCCGCAGCCGGCACAGGACTCGCTTCCAGCCCCGGCACGTGCCGAAATGAGACAGAAAACAACCAGCTTCTCATCAGGGAGGCTCGATGGTAGGATTTTAATCCAGGAATGTGGAATCGAGTGCGTATTCTGGATATGTGGTATTTTAAAATAGAAGGATTGAAATGCGGTTCTCGGTTTGGGCTTGGAGGAGTTCGGGCTGTAGCAGCGTGTGCAGGGCTGTCAGAAGCGTTCCCGAGCCCCTGCCAGGCAGCAGCAGGGCTGCTCCGCTCCCCTGCACCCAGTGTCGTGGTTTACCGGGGGCCTGGGCTCCAACAGCAGCGTGCACTGGACACGGGTCCCCGCGCTGTCCCGCGGGGCTGCCTGGGCGCTGGCGGCACCTCCCAGCCTGTGGGGCTGCGGCACCGGCCACGGGCACCGACCAGCTGGGGAGCCGCACGCTGCTGCCGGCGCCGGGGACTTGGTTTGAGCTGAGATAGCCCCGGCACCGTTCTGGCAGCGGTGCTGCTGCCGGCACAGCGCTCGGCGATTAACAAGATCGGGTTAGTGGTTGACTCCATTTTGGGAGGAAGAAAGATGGCTCGCTGTCAGCATCCAGATAGGACTTCAAGGAAAGACGGGACTTTCTGGGATTTGGGTGTACTGAGATAGTTGGGTCTTGTGGTCCAGTATTTTACCTAATGGAATTTCCCATCATTTACTGCCCTGCTGATTTCTGATCAATGAAAATAAAATTGTGTTGCCTCCTGAGAGGCTCCGTGTATGGCTGCAGCCTCCAGCTGTGTCAGTTCCGGTAAGATAATCTCATCAGGCGTGCAGGAGGGTAATAGGAAATAAAAATAAAACCCACAATTAGCAAGAGGCCGAGCAGCAGAGTAACGCTTTCAGTCCTGGAGGTCTGCACAAGTGTGTGTGGCAACTTCCTTCCCTGTCTCCAAAGGTGCCTGCGTGGTGCCGTCCTCGCCAAGTTCGGGGATCTGTACAGATCCGCCGCACATGCTTTGAAACCTGTATTTATCTGCATCTGTGTCAGCTCTCCCTGGGAAGCTGGTTAAACTTTCACAAGAGATGTGTTTGTTCTGAAGTGGAGCAGGGATGGAGCAGCTGATAGAGCGGCTGCATACTGGGGACCAGGAGAGCATGAACTTGAGACTTTGAGCTGTTGGACGGGGTGTGGTTATTGACTGCTGTTGGCTGCTGCAATCAGAAGGGTTTATTTGGACCAGATAAAATACTTAGACTGTATCTGAAGTCTAGAGCATGGCACCGTTTTGCTAGTAGATGAGCGTGCAGATGCTCTACAGGGTGTTTCCAAAAGATGGACCCAATTTAAATTGCAATTCAGCGAATTGGGTCCATCTTCTTGAAACACTTTTTTTTTTACAGGAGCATGGGACCTCTTGGACCTGCTAAAATTTGCCTAAAAGGCACTCCAAGTGGGAAGGTTTCCCAGCCATGCTGGCAGGTTTCTTTACCTGTCTCAGGGTTCTGGGTTTCTTAGGTTATCTTCCCACAATAAAACTGTGACTGGGAACATTTACTCCCTATCAAAACACTAATAGCTGCTCTGAGCGCACATGCTGGTGACCTTTGCGATGGGGCTCTGCAACACCAGTGTGCAGTTCAGAGCTAACGTGTCAGACAGCTGGGGAGTTTGTCTGAGGATCCAGCAGCGCGGTCACTGCATGGCCTGATGCCAGCGAGCCTGCCCGCCTTGTCCAGAGCGTGGCTTTCCCGAAGGCTGGGAAGGAGCGACCGAGCCCAGGACCAGGCAGTGTCTCGGTTTCCTAACAAGGACTGGATCCGAGCCCTGGCAGAGGAGATCTGTCTGACTCATGAATCTAGCTCTTACCCTCTGCTTGGCCCTTGACACCGCTCTGGCACACACGTGTTGTTTGGGTAAATGAGTAGAAAGGAAAAGCTCAGGCAGGACTTTTCCTGGGCACAAGAGCTGGCGTGAGCAGAGCATCGCTGGCAGAGCATCGCTGGCGGTGCTGTCTGGCCACGGAGCATTGGCTTCCCGGGTGGCCCACCTGTGCTGGCCGTGCCCGCTCCCGGGTTGTGCGGCGGAGCCGGCCCTCGGAGTCACAGCGCCAATGCCCCACGTGTTTCCGACTGCAGGGGCTGCTCAGCACGTGGAGTGTCGGGAAGGTGGGAGGTGGGTGGACCGTCGGCAGAGCCACCAATTCCAGCTGGAATCCCTCACTTGAGGAGTCACTGCTGGGGGTTGTGTCCTGTCGCCTTGCTGTAAATGCTGTGCTTTCTTCTTGGATCCAGGAACAGCACTCTGGCAATTCAGATACCGTCTTTGGTACATTTCTGTGTGTCTTTATGATGTTAGAAACTCAGAACAATTCTCTGCGGACAGCGCCTCCCTGGGTTAGCCGGGTGTCGGTGTTCCGTAGCGCGGGCCCGCGGCTGTGCCCGCGGCAGCGCCCAGGCGGCCCACGGGAGCTGCAGCAGCTCGCGCCGGGACCCGCGGCCGCGGGCGGAGGTGCGGGAGGGGAAGGTGCGAGCTGCAGACCACGACGGGAACGCCGAGGCCTCTTCCCAGGCCCTGAGCCCGGGGGGGCCGTGGGGGAGCGTGGAGTCTGTGTGATGGGGCAAGCTGGTTTGTCCTTGGCATGTCCTTGGTTAGTTTTGGAGTTAGGTCAGCAACAGTGCACTGAAAATGCAAACCAGATGCAAATACAGTTATTTATGCAGGAACATAGGCTGGAAAAACTGTTTGATAAGAAATGTTGGGTTTTAAGAGCAAAGGGTGAATTGCGCAACTGCAGAATCGTGGAACGTCTGATGTTTTGAAACAAAATCGGAAACTTCTGTGGTGTCCTGCACAAGAGGAGAGTTTGTGCAGGACCTGAAACAAGCTCCGTGTCCTGCAGCATGTGTAAATGTCACCTATGAACTAAGCAAGCACTTTACTTTGTTTTGTGGCGAGAAATGTGACTTAAGGCAGTTTACCTATGCTACAGAACACCTGCAGTGCAGAGTCTCTCTGGAGGAATAATGCTCTTTTCCCCAGCTGCTCACTGAAACCCTCTGGCACTCCTGGATTACGCTGCTCTCAATGGCAGTGGGTTGATGATTACATAAATATTTTCCCGTGTAGTACAGTAGCTGGCTCAAAGGGATCAGCAAACTTGGAATAATAGTTCATAACAAAATCTTTTCTGAAAAGCTGCCTGAATCTTGTAGTACTCTTATTGGCTCAATTTGAGCTGAAGGACAGAGGAAAAAAATGTGGATAATGTAGAAGGTTCACCTTTTCAAGGAGACCCTTTCTCTTAGTTCCATGCCAAGTGCTTGAGCCCTGCAGCTTCCAGTCCTGTTTTGTTCAGCGTTTCCTTTGCTTCCTGCTGCTTGAAAAGCTGTTTATGCTAATGATGCTGTGAAGATCTGAGGACCTGGCTGTGCCCGGGAGCCTGTGTCTGGGAGGACTCGCGTTTCCCGTGCCGGCTGCGCGGTGCCGTGCCCGCCGGGGACCAGCGCGCCGTGGGGTTGTCTCCTGCGGGGAGGAGACCGTCCTGTCCTTGGGAGCTGCCCGATGGATCTCTCCGCAGACCACTGTGTGCTGCCCCGTCCTCTTTTGGAACCAGGTGCCCTTCAAGACCCATTGGCTAGAATCCCTCATGGGAAGACACGTGGTGTTCACAGGGGCTTCCACAGAGGCGCGTGAATTTACCCAGAGGGCTGTGGGGCGTTGGAACAGGCTGCCCAGGGCAGTGCTGGAGTCAGCGTCCCTGCGGGGGTTCAGAGAAGGGTAGACGTGGCACTCCGGGACATGGTGTAGTGGTGGACTTGGCAATGTTGGGTTAAAAGTTGGACTTGATGATCTTAAAGGTCTTTTTCAACCTAAATGATCCTATGATTCTAGGAATTCTTGGCTTCGCCAGGATAAGAGACCAGTTCCGGATGACTTGCAGCCCTGGGACTCTTGTCAGCTGTGCTGGACCCCGTGGATCGAGGTTGGCTGGCTCCGTTCTCCAGCAGCAGGCAGGTCTGGCTTGCTGGCTCCAGTCCTGGTGCAGTGGCACTGGATGTGGCCCCGTGTGCAGCTGGAACCAGCAGCCTGGCACTGAGCCGTGTCTGCACAGACGCACAGGGGAGTCCAGCCTGAGCCTGGGCTTTCGGTTGGTAAAGCCCAACCACAGAGGGGCACCAGGCCTGGATGGAGAGCTTGTTCAGGGGTGGCAAGGCTGATGTCTCGTTATGAATACTCAGCAAACCACTCTGTTGATGAGGCAGCTCCACTGTGAGCAGGTGTGTGCCGAAACACAACTTGGTTGTGCTTGGAAAGGTGCAAGATGTGACTTGTTATGTGAAAGAAGAAAACTAGTTTATAATTTCTTCTTTAAAATGTTGAACTTGGCAAATAAATATCAGTATTTCAGGGTGGGTTTTGGTTTGGTGTTTGTTTGTTTGTGTTTTTTGTGGTTTTTTTGTTTAGGAGTGGCCGAGAACAATCCCAAGGCACTGACATTGTAAAACGTTGATGGAAACCCACAACTAGAAATCCTTCTTCGAGCCATGCCTCCACGTGCAGTATTATGCTTAAATTTTGGCTTATAAGTACCGTTTTATCCTGATAGTTCAAATCCTGTTGCAGAATCCTCAACACTTGTTTTCATAGTAAGAACACCTGCCAGCCTTTCTGGCACCTTAATGAATGGGCGAGAGCTGGAATTTGTATCTTCTGTTTAAGTTACAAGATAAAAGCATTTTATGAAACTGGGAATTGAAACTATCTCTGTGTTGCTACCGAGCTTGAGTATCGAGCCCTTGTTGCTTAGGGAATTTAAAAAGATCTTTCTATTCTAGGAAGTGACTTTCCACATATTTGTGTGATAACGGCTGCTGTATAAATCTCATGAAGTGACAACATGCTCATGCAGCCTTATTCTACCCTCTTATGTGACCATCCAGCTTAATAAGTGAGTCAGTGTGTGATCATGTAATTAAAAACACTATCATAATGCACGTGCATAAAGGAGCAAAATTAAATTTGCTTTGGCAACATACGTTCTGTTCTTCCTTAATTTTTGAATTCTCAATACTAGATAATGATTTTTTATCGTGTCTTTCCATATGCGATTTCCTAATTGTTATGAGAGTGATTTTTAGCATGCCGGGTGCTGGGAAGCGGCAGAAGCAGCTTTAGAGCTCGGGGTTCATTGTGTCCCTGCTCCAGACAGACACGGCCATCGCCTCCTGTCGGTCGCAGCCCTCCTGCCCTCAGGAGCGTTGATCATATCTGCTCCAGGGGATCAGGAAACCTGCTTGGCTGCTCGGTCACCTTTGGTATGGCCACAGGTTTGAGGCTGGAACAAGTGTCATCAAGTGCCATTCCTGAGACAGGAGCCTCTTGGCTGACCTGGAGCTTCACGTGTTCGGGCTCCATCTTTCTGAGGACACTGTCAAAGGCTGATCTGTGTCAGGAGAGGTGTGCAGGGCATCCCGGCCCGCTTGGTCCTTGGCTGCCTTTGTCCTCTCGCCTCTGTCCCTCTCCACTTCCCCTCTGAATCCCCTGCCCCTGATCTCGGCTGGTCTCAGCCTGCATTTATGGTATTGATTTATAGAGCGTCTGTTGGCACAACAGGTAGGTGTGTATTTACAAAGTTTAGAGACTGTTGTGCAGTTTTTTCCAACAGGAACCACTCCAGTTCAGTTGCTGACTGTGAGTGTTTGAGTGAGCCGTGTCTTTTGTGGGGTCACAGCAAAGCTCTCGGAGCCAGAGCTGCTGCCGGTCAGGGCACTGTGCAGGAGCGGAGCTGCTCGGTGCAGCGCCAGGAGCAGAGCCGCTCGGTGCAGAGCCGCATGGTGCAGCACCAGGAGCGGAGCCGCATGGTGCAGCACCAGGAGCGGAGCCGCTTGGTGCAGAGCTGCTCAGTGCCACGCCGGGAGCAGAGCCGCTCGGTGCAGAGCTGCTCGGTGCCACGCCGGGAGCAGAGCTGCTCGGTGCCACGCCGGGAGCAGAGCCGCTCGGTGCAGAGCCGCTCGGTGCCACGCCGGGAGCAGAGCCGCTCGGTGCAGAGCTGCTCGGTGCCACGCCGGGAGCAGAGCCGCTCGGTGCAGAGCTGCTCGGTGCCACGCCGGGAGCAGAGCTGCTCGGTGCCACGCCGGGAGCAGAGCCGCTCGGTGCAGAGCCGCTCGGTGCCGTGCCGGGAGCAGAGCCGCTCGGTGCAGAGCCGCTCGGTGCCGTGCCGGGAGCAGAGCGGCTCGGTGCAGAGCTGCTCGGTGCAGAGCTGCTCGGTGCCGTGCCGGGAGCAGAGCCACTCGGTGCAGAGCTGCTCGGTGCCACACCGGGAGCAGAGCCGCTCGGTGCAGAGCTGCTCGGTGCTGCGCCAGGAGCTGCTCTCCGCCGTGTGCTGCAGGAGCGGCTGGGGGTTGCCTGGTGGGGGCTGCCAGGGGAATGGCCGTGGGTGTCATGCGTCTGCTTGGATCTTCTCCCTGTCCTCAGTGCCCTTTTTTCATGGTGCCATGTGGGTCATTAGCTGAGGGAACAGTTTCTCACTGTCTCTTTCTCCTTTTGTTTTCCTCCTTCCTCATTGCTTCCAGTCTTGGTTTACTGCCAAACAGCCTCTTGTGAAAGGGCCGCCTAATTAACCCTGTGCTAATTAACAATTTAAAATTACACAGCACGGCTGTTCATATTTAATTCTCGGGAAGCCTGGGCAACAGCAGGGACCCCTCCTCCCTCCCTCCTGCCGCCCGCGCTGCTGCCGCGTCCCGGGGGAGGCAGCAGCCTGGGGCCGGGGCTGCCGGGAGCCCCCAATGCCGGGTGCGGTGCTGTGGGAGCACCGGCTGTGCCGGGGCCCTGCAAGCATTGCTGAAGGTGGCATTTCTGTCCCTGCGAGGATGGGGCCAGCGGCTCTAAGGAGGTGACGGGAGGAGACGTGGGGTTTGACTCCACTCGTGTTGAGCGCAGAGCATGGCTGCAGAGCACCAGCCGTGGTTAGTAGGAGCTCTCGATGAAAGGATGGGGCACGCAGAGCAGTGCTTTCCTGTGCCCTGGGCCACCCAGACGTGGCTCAGCTCTGGGCCCCGTGGCTGCTGCTCCTGCCCCGACCGAGCACTCCTGCCCCGCGGCTCCCGGACCTGCTCCGAGGGGCTGCGGGATGCAGCCACGGAGCGGGGGCTCAGGACAGTGGTGGGAGCAGTGGTGGACCAGCGGTGGGATGCGAGGCCAGAGGAGGGACTGGGAGAGCCCTTCCCTGTTGCTGGGAGCGTGAGGAGTCTCCAGCGCTCAGGCTGTTCTCTCTGTAGCTGGAGTTCATTGATTTTACGGGAAACCATGTTTACAGACAGAGTGCTGATCGACCTGATGAGTTGACTTCTGCCTCCTTAAGTAAGAACTACCTTTTCGTATTGACTGGCTGATAAACAGAGCGGCGAGGGCGGGGGAGGGAGGGGACGGAGGTGCGCGTGCACAGCGGTCGGTCTGTCCTCGCATGAGCTCCTGGTCCCACGCGCATCGCTTGGGGATGGTCTGGGATGGAGGAAGGCGCGGGGCCTGTCTTAGCAAACTAATAACTATAGTGCTAATAACTTCTTCGTACTCCTGCTTAGAGTCTGGTTTGTTTTATTGAGGAGATTGCTCTTTTCAGTGTAAAGAGATGATATCTACAGTTCCTGTGTGAATAGAAACAAATATTTCTGTGCCTCTTCCTCCCTCAGTGTCATTCTTCAGGAATAGCTCTGGTGATGACCTGGCCAGGGTTTTCGCAGGGGCTTGGCTGTGTCCAGGGCCTCGGGCAGGCTGGGTTTGGGCTCTGGGTTTTCCCACCTGCCCTGGAGCGGCTGCTCCGTGTCGAGGAAAGGGAGAGAAGATTCCCGTGGAGTAGCACCTCCTGAGCTGGTTAACTCGGAGTGAGTGGGGGGAGAGATGTTAAAGCAACCCAAGACAGAAAAGCCCACCAATTAATTGGTAAGCACTTGCAGGCTTGCCTTGCTGGGCCGAGAGAAGAGATTGGCTTTCTTGTCAATAAACAAGTCCCCAGTGCAGCATCAAAGCCGCAGTCCTTTATCAATCGCGGCCTCCTCTTCCCGCATGTTCCTGTAACTTACCAAGCATTTATTACATTGATTTTACAATCAGGCTATTAACCCTCCCGCCCCATCAGCCCTGCTAACCCTTTTGGCCCAACTGTCAGTCAGGCATCTTCCTGCCAATCGAGAGTTCGTGGTAACAGGGACGCTCAGACCCGTGTTGTGGCACATCCAGGCGTGTTTCCTGGAGAGCTGTGCTGGCAAACTGAACGCTTTTGCCTGGAAGCATTTGTTGGGTGGTGGTGTTCCACATGGCGTTTTGAAGCCCGCACAGATATTCCCAAAACTTTTCTTGGCAGAAGTATGAGACTTACGGAGTTCCTTATTTTACTCATTTTTTTTTACCTAATATGAATCAGTTTTTGGATTGCAGTTGTCAATGCAAAAGGTAGCAGTGAGAGGGAGCGAGCATGTCATGTTGTGGGAAGGTGAAAATGTAGCCTCAACACAGAAGAATCTGGTATCAGTTTAAAGAAAACGCACAGCTAAGTAGAAATGCTCAGTGGTGAGAGCTGGTGCAAGTAAGAGCTGTTACGGTGCAGCGTCCGAGTGTCGTTTCAGCTAAGGTAAGCAGAACGGGCTGATTAAGAAGACTGAGCCTTTTGGCAGGATTATGGTACTCTTCATTCTTATTCCACTCAGTGCACCAGGTTATTTTTATTGCAGATCAAATCCCTGTTTATTCCCAGTGCACCCACAGACAGCTGTGTATGGCTCAGGGTCCAAGGAAGGTGGGGACTGATGGTGCTATGAGGTTATATTATGTGTGAACGCTTTGGATCATTGACCATTGCGCCTCCATGTCCTTCCCTCACCATGCTTGCTTTGAGAAATGTTACTTTCCACCTTCACAAGTCATTGCAAATACTTTTTCTCAAGCTTTGCCAGAAGTAAAATAGAACAAAAACCTGCTCAGGTGCCTTCAAACAGGTGTGGGCAGGATGCCAGTCTGGTGGGCAGCAGTGTGAGATTGGACTTGCTCTCGTCCCGTTCCACCTCTGCTTCCCAGGCCCAGGGTGGCGTTGGGGTGTCGGGGGTGTTGCTGCTGATGCAGGGGCAAGGACAGACAGAAGACACATCCCCCGACGGCCGGAGCGCTTTCTGGTGCTACCGGGGAACTTTTTCTTTCCTTTGTGGCAGGAGGCTCACCAGGGCAGGGGAAGGGGCACCAGAAGCTGTGAAATAACTACAAGGCAAAAGCATTTAGGGATCGTCTTCCCAAAGAGTGTGCAGGAGGAACCCCCAAAAGGAACTGCGGTATTTGAGGGATAGGGCAGAGAGATCAGTTTCTCATCTAGGGGGATCATATCCGTTCTAACATACTGTTATTTGTGTTAATCTTTAATATCACAGAAGTTATACATTTCGATTGTTGTGAATGAAGATGAGCTTGGAAAAAACAAAGGTGTATAAATGTACATGCATCTGACATGCATTTAAGTGCATGTGTCTGTCATTAGGTGTACTAGCCAGAGCTCCAGCACTGCACTGCCTGGAGTATCTCGTGACCTGAAGCAGTAACTACTCAGAGGATACTCAGGTAAAAGCATCTTTGAGAAGGCTGTGGTAGATGAGAGCAGTTTAAAGGAAAACTGAAAATAATTTGGATAATTTAAGATATATTATTTAGAATAAATCCCACTGAGTCAGTTTAAGAGTAACATCGTATTGTTAAATCAAAACCTGACCTGCTCCTCCAACCTTTATACTGAGTATCAGCAAAATCTCTCCCTAAGCATGTACTCAGTTTTGGAATAGTCTGACAAGCAAAGTGGTGCTTGTGTTTAGTTGGTAGAAGATAAAATACTGTAGAAAAAAATCCTGTGTGCCATTGATGACAATGGATCTAGAACATGGGTCTTTCAGTGTAAAAACAGGCAGAAGTTGGCCTCTGCTTGTACAGTTTTTGCTCAGCTGTTTTTTGTGGAAGTTCTGTATCTGTATACCGAAGGAGATCTGTGGACCACAGGTTAAAAATGACTTTTACAGATGAGGGAATAGTGCTCTAATTTCTGTTGGTGTTTCGTCCCACGTGGCTTGCGCAGGAGCTCTCTATCTGAAGCAGACTATAGAAATGCTCTTTTGCAGACAGGATTGTTGGTGGATTTGCAGCTGAACTGGCAATCTCCTGCTGATTGTGGTGCGCATTACAATGGTGCAGCTCCTCAGGGCAGAGCCCTAATCCTGTGGGTCTGTAACCCCGCCGGGCCCTGCAGGGGTGGCAGCTGGAGGGTGCTGGAGGCGGCGGGAGCTCGGCCGTGCCCTCGCCTGCCTGGCGCTTGGCCGGAGCTCCCGGGGTCTCCTTGCATTTGGCGGAATGGAACTCGTGGGCAGGGCGTCCTTCCTTCTCTCGGCCTGCACCGGCCCTTGGCCGGGGGGTGTCAGGAATGTTGGTGCAGAGGCCGTGCCCTGCTGAGCGCTTCCCTGTCCCCAGGATGGACCCTTCTCACATCTGGAATTTCCTGTTTGGTTTCTCTCTGTTTAAACTCTGTCCAGAACACAGCAATTAAATCTCCTGTGCATACCAAACCCTCCGAAATATCTGTGAGCCGCTCTGGGTCCCATGCTCCGCCGCGGAGCTGCACATGTTGTAGCTCTGGTTCTGTGCTCCCTGAAGCACTAGCAGAAGGGAATCACCCAAAAATAACAGCATCTGGCTTAGGGAGCCACAGAGTACAATTTTTACCAAGTTCCAAAGCTGCAGCACTGTTCATTTGTAGTGTCTTAACTCTGTTGCTGTCAAAAGCTTTTCTGTTAAATTTTTGTTTGTTTTCTGAAGATCTGAGTCTTGGCGGGGGCAGTGCAGGTCCTATGATCTTCCTGCCCCCTTCAGGGAAGGTGGCGGGGGAGCTTTTCACCACCTTCCAGTTCCCTTTGATTTGTTTCTTGCATTCCTACTTCCATCGCGTTTCCAGCGCTTGTTTCCGGCACCGTGTTACCCGGGGCCAGGCTGCCTGTTCCCGGAGCCCATCTTGGGGCTCGGGCTCTCACAGCCGCCTGTTTGGTCCCGAAGAGCGGGGTCGGCGGCCTTTGCAGTGGGGATCTTCACGGGAGCTGTCTGCCCTCCCTGACTCACCTGCCTTTCTCCTTCTCTCCCTGCCTGCAGGTCCAAGCTGTACCGGGTGCGATGAGCGCTCCGTGCCGGCCCTGCCATGGAAGGCTGTGACTCGCCTGTCATCCCCGGGAAGGACAATGGGTGCGGCATCCCTCAGCACCAGCAATGGACTGATCTCAACAGCGCCCACCTCCCCGACACGGCCGGCAGCATGGAGCAGCCCGCGGCCGAGAGCCGCGGCCCCCTGGACAGCCTGAGGGTCCCTTTCCCCGAGCGCGTCCCCGAGAGCAGCGCCGCGGCCGGCCCCGGCGCCGAGCCCGCCGGCAAGGAGGTGAGCTGCGGCCAGTGCGCCGCCTCCTTCGCCGGCCTGCAGAGCTACATGGAGCACCGCTGCGCCGGAGCCCGCCCGCCCCCGCCGCTCCGGGGGGAGAGCGGGAGCGAGAGCAGCGAGGACGGGGAGGAGGAGAGCGACGTGGAGAACCTGGCCGGCGAGATCGTCTACCAGCCGGACGGCTCGGCCTACATCGTGGAGAGCCTCAGCCAGCTGGCGCAGAGCGGGGCCGGCAGCGCGGCCCTCCCCGCGCTGCTCCCCAACTCTCTGCCCAAGCAGGGAGAGCCCTCCGCCGCCGCTCCCGTCTACCCACAGATCATCAACACCTTCCACATAGCCTCATCCTTCGGGAAGTGGTTTGAGGGCTCAGACCAGGCCTTCCCGAATACCTCAGCCCTGGCGGGCATCAGCCCCGTCCTGCACAGCTTCCGCGTCTTCGATGTGCGACACAAAAGCAACAAGGATTACCTGAACAGCGACGGTTCTGCCAAAAGCTCCTGCGTATCCAAAGATGTTCCCAACAATGTGGACCTGTCCAAATTTGATGGCTTTGTGCTCTACGGGAAGAGGAAGCCCATCCTGATGTGTTTCTTGTGCAAGCTCTCCTTTGGGTATGTCCGCTCGTTCGTGACCCACGCGGTGCACGACCACCGAATGACTCTGAGTGAGGAGGAGCGGAAAATTCTTAGCAATAAGAACATCTCCGCTATCATCCAAGGGATAGGCAAAGACAAGGAACCCCTTGTCAGCTTTCTGGAACCAAAAAACAAAACCTTTCAGCACCCTCTCGTTTCCACAGCTAACCTCATAGGCCCTGGACACAGTTTTTATGGTAAATTCAGTGGCATTCGCATGGAAGGCGAGCAGGCCCTCCAGGCCGGGGCGGCCGGCGGAGCGGAGCCGCCACCGGCGGGTGTCCTGGCCCCCGGCGCGCTCCTCAACCTGGGCGGGCTGACCAGCTCGGCTCTCAAGACTCCCATTACCTCAGTCCCCCTGGGCCCGCTGGCTTCCAGCCCCACCACGTCCGCCGAGGGGAAGGACCCGGGGGCGGCGGAGGGGGAGAAGCAGGAGGGGGGCGACCAGGACAGCCTCTCGGAAAAGGCAGAGCCGGTCGAGGAGGTGGAGGAGGAGGAAGAGGAGGATGTGGAGGAGGAGGAGGAGGAGGAAGAGGAGGAGGAGGAAGAGGAAGAAGATGAGGATGATGAGGGTTGCAAAGGACTGTTTCCGAGCGAGTTGGAGGATGAACTGGAGGACCGGCCCCAGGAGGACGCTGGGGCTGTGGCAGGTGGCGGCAGCAGCAAAAAGGACCTTGCTCTCTCAAACCAAAGCATTTCTAACTCTCCCTTAATGCCTAACGTGCTCCAGACCCTGTCGCGGGGCACAGCTTCTACTAGTTCTAATTCTGCTTCTTCCTTTGTCTTTGATGGTGCAAACAGGAGGAATCACTTAAGCTTTAACAATGAGGGCGGCGGAGCCAGCGTAGTAGAGGGCAGCAGGAGGCTGGACTTTATCGATGAAAGTGCCAATAAAGACAATGCCACAGCACCAGAACCAAATGAGAGCGCGGAGGGCGAGGACGGGAGCTACATCTCCCATCACCAGCATGCTGGCCCCCTCTGTGAACTTGGGGGTGGGGAGTGCCCCTCGGGGAGCGGCGTGGAGTGCCCAAAGTGCGACACGGTCCTGGGCTCCTCGCGGTCACTGGGTGGCCACATGACTATGATGCATTCTCGCAACTCGTGTAAGACACTCAAGTGTCCCAAGTGCAATTGGCACTACAAGTACCAGCAGACGCTTGAGGCGCACATGAAGGAGAAACATCCTGAGCCAGGTGGCTCCTGCGTCTACTGCAAAAGCGGACAGCCGCACCCGCGGCTGGCACGGGGCGAGAGCTACACCTGTGGTTACAAGCCCTTCCGCTGCGAGGTCTGTAACTACTCCACTACTACCAAAGGCAACCTCAGTATTCATATGCAGTCCGACAAGCATCTCAACAACATGCAAAACCTGCAGAATGGAGGGGGAGAGCAAGTCTTCAGCCACACCGCTGGGGCGGCAGCGGCTGCGGCGGCCGCGGCGGCCGCGGCTGCCAACATTGGTAGCACCTGTGGGGCCCCCTCCCCCACCAAACCAAAAACCAAACCTACGTGGCGGTGCGAGGTGTGCGACTATGAGACCAACGTAGCTAGAAACCTCCGTATTCACATGACCAGTGAGAAGCACATGCACAACATGATGCTGCTTCAGCAGAACATGTCCCAAATCCAACACAACCGGCACCTGGGCCTCGGCAGCCTGCCGTCCCCCGCCGAGGCCGAGCTCTACCAGTACTACCTGGCGCAGAACATGAACCTTCCCAACCTGAAGATGGACAGCACTTCCTCAGATGCACAGTTCATGATGAGTGGATTCCAGCTCGATCCCACCAATCCCATGGCAACGATGGCTCCATCTCTAGGTGAGGCTGAAGGGTTTTCCACTGTGTCCGTGTGTCAGGGAGGGATTGTGTTTGTGTTACCTCAAAACTCATGTGCGGACAGGGCGCTGCGTGCCGGATCCTTCCATCTCTGCAGCCGCAATGCGGTGAGTTACCTTTGGGTGGTGGTCGAGGATGGAGACCACTCAGTGGAGACGTCTCTTCTGCATTCCCCCAGACTGGTTTGTCTCATCCTGGGAAAATACATTGCTTTTCTGGTACATTTTGTAAGAGTTCTGGTAGGGAGCTAATAAACAGTAGATACTGACTGTTGCTGACATGCGTTAAACGTTCCTCCTCGTGGAAAGCATCTTTCCTGCAGCGTCCCCTAATGATTCTGCCTTGGTTTGGTAGGAGTGTGGGTGGCTCGGCGGGTGCCTTTGAGAGAGGGTCTGATTGGGTGCTGGTGCTCTCAAAGACAGATGCTGGGTTGTTTGTTGCCCTGAGAAGAAAAGGTAAGCAAGTTTTAAGAGTCGTGATGTATTTGGTAGAAGGAATGGTGTTCCTCTGCTGAAAAGACTGAGCTGAAACCGTTCTTCTGGTGCCAGCACGAGATGGAAAATTCGAGGCTTGACCAGATTGGGATTGTTAAACTGAAGGGAAATGGCTAGAGAGAGAGGAGATTATTTCCCTCTTCAGATGACAAAAGCACTTAAAAATGAACTACTAAATGCGTTTTTCCTGGCAATGAGCATTCATCATGTGCTGATGTGGCAGTGTACTGGGTGGGAGCTGCCATGGAGCAGAGCACCCACCACGCTTCAGATGCAGACACCCACTGAAATTACTGCTGTCTTTATGTTGGTCTGCTGCTGCTGAGAACTGTTCACGGTGCCTTGAGAAGGTACGTGAAATTTGCCACTTTACCTGCTTTCCTCTGCCCTGATTTCTCGGTGCAGCGCTCTGCCCTCCCCGGCCTCGTCCAGCCACTGATGCCGTTGTTACTGCTGCGCTCCATTACTGGTTCATTGGGCTCATGCGTGTTCTCCTTTCCTTCAGCTATTCATAGTACAGTTTATTATTAGTCCAGAAGGACATGAAAGTCACATGAGAGAATAACAACATCAGGTACTAAAAAAAGGAAAAAGAAAATGGAGGAACTCAAGTGACTATAAATTAATTATCTTTTTTTTTCCTGTAGTATCCCAGCTTGCATCTTTGAGAGGTCAAGGACAGGATCTTTTTAAGTGTATTTTCAATAGCTCCACATTGCCGACAGATGTAATAGACAGTCATTTGTAATACAGCTTGTAACGTGTAAAGTTGCGGTGTTGTCTGTGGTGGGTTCCGTGGAAGGAGCCGTTCTGGAGCTCTCGGCCCGTCCTTCCCGAGGGGCTGGCGTGGGAGAACCTGGCAGCGTTTGCAGCGCAGCCTCCTGAAGGGCACGCCCAGGCCTCGAGCGCGAGCTGCCTGCAGAGGGTTTGTGGATGTACGCTGCATGGCGGTGGATCTCCAGCTGAGGGTTACGGGGGCAGGCGATGGATCTCCAGCTGAGGATTACGGGGGCAGGCGATGGATCTCCAGCTGAGGATTACGGGGGGAGCCCTTCCCATGTCAATAAGCACTTGACATGAGCTCAGCTCGTTAGACTCACATACATGCACTGTGAACTTTGATAGAAGTGAAACAGATTGTTCCCGTTTTCATACTTCAGTCCAAAACTGGATTTGAGTGGAACATGAATAATTTGGAAGAGTCTGCTTAGGGGTTTTTACTGCATTATGTGTTCAGGAGAGACTGATTTAAAGAGAAGATTTGGGAGTACATCCTAAAAGGGATGCTTAGAAAAATCACTGTGGTTGGGAGATACAGACCATAGAAGGCAAGTGGTAGAATATTTAGCAAGCAGGTATGCAGGAGGAGCTGGACGGAGGGTATAATTCTACCGTGGCAGGTAGGAATAGAGTAGGTGATGAAACAGGCGTTTGCCTGCTCTGATGGAGCGATGGGTTCCTGGCAGTACATGCAGGGGGTGTTTCCCATCCCGGTCTCTGTGTGAGCACCAGATCTGCTTGATGAAAATGAGGTGCTGTTTCTCTAACAAGTTCAGCATTCAGGTTGTTTTTTAAGCTGCAGTTCATCCTGCTTAGGACTGCGATGAACATTGTGGTCTTGCATTTCTGCAGGAAAGACAGTAGCAGACACACGGTCCAGAGCTGTGGTCTGCGCCAGCTCTGGTTATGTGCTTTCAGAAAGGTCAGTGTGGTTCTGCCTGAACTTCAAGTGCCTTGAAATGTAGGAAACTGAAAGTTAAGGAAATAAAACCTCTTTTTGATTGACCGAGTAACTGCTGACCTGAAGCTTCCTTTAATAAGATTGCTGAGCTGAGCTATGACGTAAGATCAAGGTAAAGTACCAAAAAGGTGCAGGAGGAGCATAAGTGTCTTAAAAACAGAAAAGGAGAGTGAGGTGGGGCAAAGGTCCTGAGGAGAGGCCGGTGCTTGGTCTCTGTGCTTGGGCATAAAAAGTTCATGTTAGAAAAAGAAAGTCTCTCTTGTCCGCACCTCCAAAACGCTCTGATGTAAATAAGAGCTTGCTGCATCGTTTACTGGGAGTGGAGAGAGGTCAGCTTTGGGTTTGAAGAGTAGATCTGACACTTAAAGACAGTGAGTGTCCTGCTGGCTTTCCTTGACGCGCTCTTGCACTCTGGTCATTAATAGTGGTTGCCTTTTCCTCGGGCACACAAAGCGTCTGTCAACGCTGCTTTTAGAAGACTGCCCACCGTTTTGCACCGTTGTACAAGAGGTGAGACCCAGTCGTGCGGGGGCGGCGCTTTTCAGATGGTGTTTTGCCACATTCTGCTGCGCGGTTCTGAGGGCAGCGGGTGACCCCGCGGTGGTACTGCCATCGCTGGGACTTGCCGTTTCTGACCTTTGTTGTATTTAGCAGGTACTGTGCCCAGGTACTGCATGAGGTAACATTTCTTGCTTCTCCAGGTGGGGAAATAAAAACAGGATAACATGTTACGCTGTTCTTGAAATGGCCACAGAGGCTTTCAGTGCAGCACTAAGGAATTCTTTGTCTTCTGAAACTTTGTACAAAGTATTTTTGCTGCCGCCTGTCACGGGTAGAGGGTTGGATGCTCCTCTCTCAGAGGTGGGTTACCGGGGCTGTCGTGGTCCTTTCCCAGCCCTGCACACCGGCTGCGGTTGCTCTTGTTTGTCAGACACGGTGCTGCTCAGCAGCGCGGAGGAGCAGGTGAGGGGACGGCTGCGCTTGGCTTTCGCTGCGCACTCGCTGGGTGCAAGAGTTGCGCCGAGCACAGCTTATGTTCTGCTCTGTGCTTCTCTTCTGTAAAGAGTTCAGCTTTTCTGACCTCTTTCTCCCCTTTTTCCTTTATGCAGTGGGTGGAGAGATCCCCCTGGACATGCGGTTAGGTGGTGGACAGCTGGTGTCTGAGGAGCTCATGAACTTGGGTGAGAGTTTCACGCAAACGAACGACCCATCGCTGAAGCTCTTCCAGTGTGCTGTGTGCAACAAGTTCACTACAGACAATTTGGACATGCTGGGCCTCCACATGAACGTGGAGCGAAGCCTCCCTGAAGACGAGTGGAAGGCGGTGATGGGGGACTCGTACCAGTGCAAGCTGTGCCGCTACAACACGCAGCTCAAGGCGAACTTCCAGCTCCACTGTAAGACGGACAAGCACGTGCAGAAATACCAGCTGGTAGCACATATCAAGGAGGGCGGCAAGGCCAACGAGTGGAGGCTGAAGTGCGTGGCCATTGGGAATCCGGTACATCTGAAATGCAATGCGTGTGACTACTACACCAACAGTCTAGAGAAGCTGCGTCTTCACACGGTGAACTCGAGGCACGAGGCCAGCCTGAAGCTCTATAAGGTAAGGGTTGGCTTTGCTTCATCTTCCTTCATTGCCCAAGTGCTGGAACAAAGGAAAATCTATTTTGAACCGCAGTGGATTGTGATTGTTTGGAGATGAGCGGTTCTCCAGCGGTTCCCAGTCTCGCTTGGCAGCCCAGCTCCTCAGCCTGCGTTCTGGTAGCAACTGTGGCTGGTAAAGCCTCGGGCCAATGGGTGTTCATGTCAAGGTGCTTCGGTGGGGGCTTGGGTGTCCTATAGCACTGCATATACATGGTACTTTTGCACAAATTCAACAGTCACTGCTGAAAATGTTGTGCAAGGTGGTATTTGCCATGCTTTTGTTGGCTCTTTTCCATAAGGCGGTTTGTTAACCCGGATGAGATTCTTCACAAGCCCTCAAAGGTTTGTGCTGTTGTCAGAAGCGTGTCCGTCCTGGCACGGAGCGGGACGGAGGCAGAGGCTGCTGGGGCGCTGCTTTGGGGCTCTGTGCCCCACGGTGCCGGGTCTGTAAGGAAAGTGTTGCTGGAGAAGGGAGAAGGCTGGAAGAGAAGCCCGTGTGTGTGTGTGTACTTGACCGTGCATATGGACAGACTGTGTATCTGGAAGCGTTGCAGGTTTTTGTCCACCGCAGTATTTGCACTGTGACTGCCATCTTGTTTCCCTTAATCTTTTTTTAAAATTATTTTTCCCCCTCATTTTGTGTCTTCTTGATAATCTTGATAACCATCCTCTCTTTCCTCACTTCTTTCTCTCGTTCGCAACCCCCTCCCCTCGCTGGCCTGAACCCTGTGGGCTGTAACCCAAGAGGAGCTCCGGATACAGTAAATAGTCCTTTCACTCGTGCAGCAGAATTGCTCCAGACGTTTCTATTGATTTTCACTGGACTTAAAGCTTCACCTTTTTCTCTAATCATCCCATAATGGCTTTAGTATGAACAATCAGGTACGAATTGCCATAAATCTAAGCAGCAGCATACCTTCCATTGACACGTGCTATCCCACTCATTGTCTTCTCATTTCTCTCGTGGTTTTTTAATATTCTTTCTGTCCTCATCCTTTTCTTCCTGCTTTCCCTGAAACATGATGAGATTTTTATATATATATATATATATATATATAAGTTTACATACACACAGACTCTATTTTGTGCTTAATTATTTATTTGAATATTATTCTTTATGTAATGTGAATTTAAAACGTGACATCGAACAGTACAGTAGCCCATCCACATCACAGTGCAGACACACTAGATTGCAAAACTCCTGGATTTTTCCCTAGGAATGAGCAGTTCCAGCAGATTGAGAGAGGAGAGGGACAATGGGAGCATCATAGGAGGTTTGCCTTGAACTGTGGTGGTTGGACCCGCCTGGAGTTGATGGGAGCTGCCCAGAGGAGGAATACGGGTCTGCTGAACTCGCTGCTGTGCCCGTTGCTCTTACCATCGTCAGCTGGGATCCAGCCTAACGCAGCAGAGTCTGGCTCTAAAAATGGTCAGGTCTACACATGAGCCTCTGCTCCCAGATGTGCAGGAGGCCTGAGAGGAAAATCAACTGGAAACTGCGGGCAGGAGGGTCCCAGGGAGACTTTAAAAAGCCGGCTGGGGAACTGAATCTCCTCTGTCTGTGGGATTCAGTTTGGGGTACAAAAGAGTTGTCTGAAAGCTCTATTATGTGTTTTAACACATAATATTGTTCTCTTAAATAGACATTGCAAAGGTTTAAAAATTCTTTATCTAGATCCTTCATCTACAGTGGTTTCTACTGGGAAAGAAGCAATCAGCACTGGAATTCTCTCCTCTGAGGGAAAGGGACGGGGGGAAAGGGAGAAACGCCCCACCAAAGTCAGACTGGGAACAGCCATAGGTGCTTGTAGTGAAGATTCCTGAAATGCTTTCCTCAGACAGGCCAAGAGGAACGTTCGGTTTTCGGGTTCATCGGGGCCGGCGTGGTTCTCGGAGCTCCTACAGCCCTGCGTCGCTTCTGAGGCGAAAGCAGTGAGAGAGCAGATGGAGAATAACACGCCTCAGAGTCGTGCAGTCTGTGGCGTGGTCCATATATTAGCTTTCTTGTATGCCTATGTAAAGCCTGTAGCAGGGGACAGCAGATGGCTGGGTTCCCGGTGTGTGACTCCGGCGTGGCTGGAATTGGTGTGGGACGCCGCGGACAGCCCGTCCGTGCACGGAGCAGGCCCCGGTGCGGCTCCCCGAGGCCGGGCGGCCCCGACTGTGCTCCGGGAGGTGTGGGGGAGTTCACAGAACGGCTTCTCTTCTCTCAGGCCTTGGTGTGGTCTGCAGTAAATTGAGATTGATTGGATGTTATTTTTCCTCTTGCTAATGTAATCCATTAGCCTGGCACATGCATAATCAGTTTAGAGCACAGTTAACTGGATGTAATCGAGTTCTTCCCTGCCTGCTGGAGAAAATCCTCTCCAGATGCTGCTGGGTGAGAGCGCGCACTAGGCTTATCACACACAATCCTCCTTATTCTGCTTTTTGCCGTTTTCCTCTCAAATCACATGTTATTGGCTGCTTGCATTGCCCAAGAGCCACTTCTGTTAGCGCTACTTGCTGCCAAAAAGTGTGATCTGGAGGCACTGTTAGCCTGCAGCCTGGTGAACCTTTTAGTCTTCTCCTGCAATGCTTCCAGAGGCTGAGGAGGAGGTCTGGGCTGCTGCTGCCATCTTCGTCCTGCCCGTCGCAATAGCTGGTGTCAGGCCCCTTCCCGGGGCAGGGTCCTTGCTTACGACAAGAAACTGGAAAGTCTGATAATCTTTCCTCTGTTCTTATCTTCTGTCTGAATCCCTGCTGTCCCCCTAAAATGCTGCAACTGAATTGGAAATCCTGTCGTTTATCTTGCACTTGCCGGGGGAACGCGGTGCTCGTGCCTCTCACCATGACCGCGCATCCCCTTGGTGCAGCTGGTGAGTTCTGTATTCTGAGAAATGACCTGGAAAGCAAAAGAACCATCATAAAAGAAAGTGTGTGCTTAAATTTTTGGGGTGGATGTGCTGGCTCGAGGTAGCTGCCGGGTTTGAAGAGCCTTCATCTCCTGGCTGGGACAGCCTGGCGAATGTAGTGAGACTGGTGGTTGGAAGCAGAGAGGCAGAGACCGTACGAACCCCTGAGAAGTGCAGGCAGACGGTAACAGAAGCCAAGTCCTGTCTCCTCGTGACCGCGGAGGACTAGAGCAGACTCAAAGCGGAGCAGCGTTCCCCACATCTGGAAGAGGTCGGGCGTCTCTCGCACAGGTGGAATTTCCAGAAGGAATTAATCTGCTCAGGCAAGAGCCAGGTTTGGACGTTTCCTACAACTTCCTGAAAATCTCCAGTTCAAAACCTGCAACTCAGAAGAAGTTTAAACAAAGAACTACTGAAGGAATACGTTGCTGACCAGACTGCCAAATGAGTGCATTCAATGAGTTCATTCAGTGTCTTCCTTTTCAGTTTTTCCAAGTGCTGAGTTAACTTTTTTAGGGAATAGGGAGTCTGAAGGAGAGGGTTTGGGTTACTTGATGGCCTGCATAGAGGTTCTTTGTTAACTAGGAGATGCAGACTGTGCAGGAAAATGACCCCTTAATATCAGTGCTGGAGATACTAGCAGTGATGAAACTTTGTGGCTCTCTGCTGACCTGGAAAGAAGTGAAGGAAAGGAAAGGAAACCAGGAGGTGCAGCTGTAACCCAGCAGCCTGTGGCTCGTCCTGCCTCTCCACGGGTGCAGCAGGAGCTTGAGCGTCTCTTGAGTGCAAAGGCTGAGCTGGAGGGACCGCGGCGAGATGCAGAGCTGCACCGGGGTTTGGGAGCCAAGCTTTATGGTTCCAGTTAAGTACAAACACGAGGCAGACCGAAACCAAAAGCACATGTTCTGTGCAGTGTTAATTGGAGAGCTGTGGTGGGGCTCTGAAATGAAGATACTGATCCAACAGGCAGCTGAGAAAACTGGTGGAAAGGAAGGAGACCCCAGGGACGCTGCGGTGGGAGAGTGACAGAGGAGTTGGGGTGACGGGGCATTAACTTGACTCCAGTAAAATACCATCGAATTCCCAGCAGTGATTTAGATCACATGGTTAAGAGTGGACAAGGCTGGATCACCAGCTGCCGGCGCAGGGTGGTGGCTGCGATGTCCGAGGGGAAATTTGTCAGCTTGCAATGTAGAAAGTGCTGGAGGAGACTCTGCAGCTGCCGCTCCGCACACCGGGTAAAGCGTCACGGCAGCGTGTGCTGCAGCGACCAGACTGCCAGAGACTCAAGTGTCAACTGGGAGAAACTTGTTGGAAAATCCCAAAAAAGTTTTAATCCCAGGTGATGCATGTAATATTGTATGAGATGTAGCTACTGAATGATAATGATAATGCATTCAAATTCAACGTCCTTCCATAATATAATAGAAACAGGCAAAAAGAGCATTTACCATAATAGTATCTAGATTTGAAGTTAAAACTATGTGAAAATGGGTGAGCTACTGTTAGAGAAATTAAAAGGGTGTGATATGTGCAGGTCACAGAGGATTTACTTAAAACCACATTAGGTGCTCGTATTAAATGTATGCTACTCATGAGAAAAAGCTGAAAATGAGCGGGGGGAAAGCCTGCCAAAGTCCACAGACAGTCCAACATGATTAAATAGGAAAGTATTTCAAGGGGAGGCAGAAAAAGGAGAAGGGAAGAAGGAGTACAGCATGGGGAGGGGAGGAGGAGTGAATTCTCGCCTGTGTTTCAGAGAACTGCAGGATAAATCCCAGAGGCATCTCAGGCAGAGGTACCCGGGAAGGAGCCAGGACCGAAGGGTTCTGCAGGAACCTGCGCCTGAAATGGGGCACTCCTGGCAGTGGTGTGTGCCAGAAACTGCAGAGCATGAAGTCAGCAAATTGGTAGGAGCGGTAGCAAGAGTCCGAGCAGGCATATGGATGAGAAGGGCGCTGGTCCCTGCAGAGCGGGGCAGCCTGGGCAGGGCTGGCTCAGGGTGCAGCGGCTTCCCGGAGTCCTGCCGAGGTTCTTCATGAGCAGATCTTGGGCAAAGATGGGGGCTTTGTCACATCCGTGAAGGTGAAGGACGAGAAGTAGAAGGTAAAATAAAAACTAACTTTCCACAATGGAGACAAACAGATGAGAAGGATATATGGGTCTTTCCTGTGTTTGTAACGGATCAAAAAATGGAGTAAAAAGCATGCTTCAAAATCTGCTGTAAGGTAAAAATATGTAGACTGCTTAGATGTGAAGCTGGATGACAGTTGCAGAAGAACTTTCTGACACTAAGTGCTTTCCCAGGAAATGGCAGATGGGATTTGGTGTCGCGGTGTTAGAGCAGCGAGGGCAGACAGCCCTAACGTGGGTGTCTGGGCTTCTCTCCCTGCTCCCCTCATCGGGGAAAAAAAGGAGGTTTAAAATTGCTCTTCCTGCAAGCAAGATGAGGAGTCATTCCCAGTCTCTTTGAAAACATTAACTCAGTGATGGGTGGCAAGCAGAAAGGCAACGGTGAAACACAGAACTATGTGAATCCTTGATTTGCCTCATCATTGAATATGGTGTTCAATTTAGCTCAGTTTAGGAAGGATTAAAAACCCAGCTGAAGCCCAGAGGCGGCGGCAGGGACGCCAGCTGGCTGGAGTGACCCGTGTGAGGACAGTAAACGGACTTTGGAGGAGCTTGACACACGGAGCCAGCGTGGAGCGGAGGTTGCTCACCTTGCCCTCCTAGCACAGAACGTAAGGAGCGTCCAGTACAATTAGCAACAGGTTTAAAATGGGGAAAAAAAATACACTTTTTTGTGTGCAGCTTATCGTTTACCTGTAAATCTTACTGCTGCGAGCTGTGGTAGAGAGCAGAGCCGCAGGTGAGGAGCTGGCATGTCGGGGCTCACAGGTGGGCACCGAGACACGAGCTCCCACTCCGTAAGTTCTCACATAGCTGGGACTAGAAAAGGATTGGTTCAGATCTGCCCTGTTTCCTTTCAGAAATGTCACTGCTAGTGACACTGTTCGTTTTTGGATTAGCGTGAGTGAAGCATGGCAAAATTCTGCAGTAAGGTAGAGCTGAGAGTCATCTCGTCGCAGTAGATGTTTCCTGGGGGACTTCAGTGCAGGAAGGACTGTGTTTCGTCAGGTAGAGAGTTTTACAGAAATACCTTGGGTTTTCAAGGTTTAAAAGAAAAAAAACCAAAATTAATGGCATCAGTAAGAAGCAAATAAAAGGAGTTCTTGGCTTTTGGTTCCGAGATACAAGAGACTGAAGTGGGAAGTGTTGTGATTTTTCTCTCCTCAATGGATTTTAATCAGCCTGCCCGAAGTCTGGAAGTCACTCTGCACAGTCGTTCTCGTGCAGCCGCCGTGTGGAGGTCGGTCGGTCTGTCTGTCCTCCGTCACAAGACGTGACCGCAGTCCTTGCCGGTGAGCGGCGGTGGTGCCGTCACCGCAGGACCAGCCCGGCGAGTCACGGCGTGATTCAGCTCTGAAATACCCCAATGATTTAACGTAGGTGAAAGGAAATGCGGTTGGGTTTTGATTTTTGTCAAAAACTTCTTTCGCTCTCTGCCTTTTAAGGTTCTTAGGGTAAAGTTGCCCACAAAGAGTCTGTTGTGCTTGTTACGGAGGATTTAGAGCTGTATTAACCTTTGATTTACTCACTCTCTGCCTTCTGTGTGTTTTGGGTTTATTTTTGCAAGTTTATCTTTTGAACTACAGATGCAGCATCAGAGCTCTGACTTACACTCATGAGTAACACAAATTGTGCCAGAATCCTGTTTAAATTATAGAGTATAAGGGACTTTTAGCTGATTTCCTACAACGTCTTAAGTTAAAATTCCAACAGCAGCTTCACAAGTGAAATACCCATTTAAGTCTCCCCACAAAGTCATTTTTAAAGCTGGTCTCCAAAACCTTTAATTCAAATCTGCCATCCTCTAGTCTTGGATAAACTCATGATGAAAGATAAGCTTAGGAAGTGAAGCGTGCTTAAATCTGGAATGAACTTTGAGCCCTACTGAACTCCCAGCTTTGTGAGCTCCAGCCTGGTCTGAGCTGAGCCCGTGTGCGTTGGGCTGAGCTCAGCCCAGCTCCGGGACGGGGTCGCTCGCCCGGACCCTCCGCCCCCCCCGAGCTCTGTGTTCCGCCTCCTCCCGCCTTCCAGAAATTCAAGCAGCACTTTGCTTCTGCACAAAACTGCTTTTCACAGTACAGCCAATTAAAGGAGGAATGAACCCTCACGATCTGGTTCTACTTTTGCATCCTGTTGGGTTTGCCAAGTATTTTAATACAAAGAACACTCACTATCCGTTTAACCCTTTCAGAAACCTCCCTCTTGGGACTGTGCTTTTCTCTGAGTGACAGATTGCTCCAGCACGTCACCCTGGCATCGAAGTAGGTTTTTACCTTCCTTTAGGTATAATATTTGATAATAAAGTGTGTTAGTATAGGATCAAAAAACATTTTGTCTGTACTGGTTTTTTAAAGGGTTGAAATCAAAACTATTGAGAATACACAGCACTGCCTGCTGTATGTTTTATTTATGGTCTTCAGTCACATAGATTTTTCTTTCAACGGTTTTCCCCTAAGTACTGAGCCATGTGCAACCAACACCTGAGTGAAGAAACCGCTCTGTGAAAGCAACTTGAATAACAAATGAGGGAGACGGCAGCGGGAAGGGAAGCGAGTGGTGTCGGCAGCAGGAGCCAGGGGTTGGCCCAAGCATCTTGCCAAAAGCCTTCTGTCAAGCAGGATTTCCAGCTCAAAATATTTGTGAGAATGAGTTAAAAACAAACAAACAAAACCCAGACAAGGGAAGGACACCTTGCCAGGCTTTATCCTCGTGTGCCGGAAGGGGCAGCTTGTCCCAGCTCTGCCGCGGTCCCGGGCGCAGCCGCAGGCTCTGGAGTGGGGGCTGGCGGGGCTGACGCGGGGGCGAGGGGCGTCTTGAGCTGTCCCGGACCTCGGCTCTTCTCTCGCAAAATGTCACCGTCTTAACGGGGCGGCGGCAGTGGGAATGTTGTGCGACATTTTCCCACGTACGATGCCAGTTTTGTCTGTGTTTACGGTTCATTTTTTTATCTCAGTATTTTTGGAATATGCGGGTATATATTTAAATTTCAAAGCAGGAATTTCTCCCATTTCAGATGATGCTTGTACAGACTGTCAGGGTGCGCGCAGGCGGTTATGGTCCTTGCCCTGATGTTGGGCCATGAGCAGAAGCTCTAGCTGGTCTTGCTGTGGTGGTGTAAGCTCAGGGACCTGCTGTCCCTCCTGTACCGACGTGCCAGGTTGCTGCTCTGCAGGGGGAGCCTGGAGGGTGAAAGTGTGGTGGGGATGCTGGTCTGGATCCAACAGACCTGCATTTGTCCTCCGGGTGACCAGCCGGTGTGAGCGCGGGCTGGCGCAGCGGCGCGCGTGTCCACCTGCTCTCCTGCCGGCGGATCTGGCACTGCGGTGGGAAATCCCGTCAGGAGAGCTGGCCCGAGATTTGTTCCGGCAGGTAACGGGCCCGTTTGTCGGGGCCTTATCCCGATGTGTTTGTTGGGGCTCTCATCCTGATGCTCCTGCAGCCACCCGGTGTGTGTAGTTGGAGACAAGTGGTGGGACTGAGCAGGCCCGGGTGGAGCAGCAGGCAGAGGTTTGGGGACGGTTCTACGGGGCTGGAGCTGCTGAGTGCAGTTGCAGTGTGGGGCTTGTAAGTTCTGCTGGAGCCCGTGCTTGAGCGGGTCCCCTGCCCGATGACCTTCTGCTCCCGTCTGGGTGCCCGTGTTTCTCCTCATGTGCCTGCAAGTCCTGGGAGATGCTCTTAGTTCGCTTGCGTGGTTGGGGCGGGTCAGCCTTTCAGCACCAGGGATCAGTCCTGGCCAGGTGACGGCAGCGTAGCTGCCGGCTCTCTGATGATGAGCTTATTAAATAATGGATGGCCGTTCATTACTATCCATCTCTGGCAGTGGGTTGATTTGCAAGCTGGGAAGGAGGCCATAAGGTGCTTTCCCCGTCCCGTTCCGTGTGACATGTTAGGCTGTGTTAATGCAACCAGGCTACGAGGCACGTTGTCATCTTCTCTCCTGAGATAACCGAGCTGTTCCTGAATAAATTTTTGTAACAGTTAAACTCCTCAAAATTATTGTACTGTGGAAGTGGCATGGGAGGTTCTATGTTTGCTGTCTCTTAGGGAATTCATTAAATTACAATAAATAATGTATGCACAATACATAACTTATTACCGTAATGTTCTTTTGGTCCTACTTGCCAGTCCTAAAAATTCTGGCCTTGCACTGTAATGTGTGCAATCAAGTTCTGCAACTCAAATGAGGCAATAAGTCACACTTGTGCAACAGGTTCTCTGGAAGTTGTGCCTTTGGGTACAGTTGGACAAGCTCCGGTAAACCTCATTGCCGCTCTTTGAAGATCCTTGTCTCCGGGTTACGTTGTCTGTGTGCCAAGGCTGCTGCCCACGCCGCGGAGCTGCGGGCGGAGCGCCAGGGCGCCGAACCCAACCGCTGCCGGAGCGCGGCCCTGGCCCGCGAGCTGCACCGGGCAGCGCTGCCCGGCGGCGGCAGCGCCTTCAGTGCCGCCGCTGCCTGGTAGGTGAATATTTATGTAAAACCCAAGAGATCCCAGTTGTTCCCTCGCTGCAGGCGCTGTGCTGGGCCGCCGTCAGCGGCACGCTGGGCTGTGCGCGAGGAGCCGGTCCCAGCTCACGTGGCTCTGTGGGGGCTCGGCATGCCTGTGCAGAGCAAAGATGATAAGCTTTGGCGTCAGTTGATTTTTTGCAGTGCTGTATCATCATTCTCTAAAGCTGCCTTCCCACTACCATATTTTGAACCTTCCCACAAGCTGTGAGGAATTAAATCTGGCTGTTGTGGCACAACAGGGAAAAGCTGCTGGGATCAGCTTGCAGTACAACACTTGCTTAGGCACTAGTTTGATTTACGTTGGAGCTGCCGTACAGCTCCGTTGTTAAACTGCTTTTTTTCCCGACACCAGAAATGAATGCCCTGATTCCTTCCTTCCCTCTCTTGTTCTGCATTTAAAACAGAGGGGCCATTTTCTAAGAAGGTACCTTGACGTGGCTATTGAATCATCGGTGCAGTCAGCTGATCCCAGGATCCTGGTTTCCTCGTTGTCCCAAGCGTTAGTTGGGGTTGTTTGTGCCCGGCAGAGCCGCTGCGGCAATGCAGGTCCAAGTGCAGCTGCTGCCGTGTGGCTGCTGGAGCCTCCTCGGCTCCCCCGCCAGCTCAGGCGCAGTGGTGCGGGAGAGAGGCCAGGATTCTCTCATCTAATTGGGCAGAATGTAAAAATCTTGATTTTATCCCTTCCTCTCATCCCTCGTGGAGTGCTGCTTGCAGGTGCAGACTTGCAAGGTTGATGCCCGTGACCTGTGTGGTTTCACTACGTTCACGTGGCCGTTCGGGTCCTCTGACTTGCTGCCGTTTATTTTCCTCCAGCTGCCCAGTGGCCTCGAGACTGTTCTGCCTCTCAGAACAGGCATCACAGTCCTGTCCCACCCACTCCTCATTCTCAGGCGTGCAGAGGGATGGTTACAAAGAAAATCACCTGGGGAAGTTTCAGGCAGCAGTAACAAAGCCTATCTCCACAGAGGGGAGGCTAATTACACAGCTAATTAATCCAACAGATGTCACTTTAAATGCCTGTTTCTTTGTGATTCTGTTGCACACATCATGCTGGTTGAACAGACTTCATGGACCCTGTTCAGAATGCCAGCACGGGCTGCAGGAGCTGCAGGTTGGACCTGGCACGTCCCCTTCGCTCCCTGGGGTTCCTGTGGGGGAACCGAGCCCTGCAGAGCCCAGCCTGGACTGTGCTGCAAACCGACAGCACTCGGAGACAAAAGCCCTGTAATAGTTACGCATGGTTTAAAACCTCTGAAATAGCAGATGCGACTACTGCAGCAGTTGCTTACGTTCCTGCTGTACGTAGGGAGGCGAGGCAGAGGCGTCGGGGAGCGGAGACCCTGTCCTGCTGCCCAGCAGCGCGGCTGGGCCGAGGAGAAGGGAATTTGGAAAGCTGAACCATGCGGGGAGGCCAGCGGTTCCACCCGAGGCTGCTGGGGGGCCCAAAGCCGCTGTCTGGTGTGAACGTGGTCTGCGCGGTTCCTGCAGCCAGCACCTCCGGTGCTGCGGGGCCGGTTCGCTTGGGCTGGCTGAGGTGAGAAAAATGAGCCTTTCTCCAACATCTCCAGCAAGCGTTTGCTCGTGAGGGCTGGGAGGTGTCCTGGTTGTCCCGCAGGAGAAGGGAGCAGTTCCATGTCCTTGCACAGAGCTGGTCCCTTGCTGCAGTTTAGTGGTCACTGTGTGACAGCTCTCGTCACCTTTGCTGCCCCGGTTCGGGCTTGTGCTGCGTGGGACTGCCAGCCTGGGGACACCTAGAATGACACAGTGCTGCTGGCTTGTTCCGAGGTGCTGCTGTATTTTCTGCCCTTTGTGCTGTTCTGTGGGCTGGTGCCATTAAAGCAAGGTGTGAATGCCACAGCAACGTGTCCATCACCCAGGCACCCTGCCGTTGTGTGAACATCCCAGTTTGGGTTTGTTATTTTGCAACATCCCGTTTTCTGGGTGTGTGCTCTGCTGGCTGCTTGGCCTTTTGTTCCACTTCCATAGTGGTGGAGTCAGAGGGCTCCAGGCTTCTTACTGGGCAGATACCTCCTGGGGACAGGAGGCTTGGACAGTGCTGTGCAGAGCTAGACTGCGGTGCTGTGCCCAACAGGGGCTGCTGCAGTGGGGAAGGTCACCCCAGAGCTCTGGATGTGACACATGAGACAGTCCTGGAGACGGCAGGTTGAGCTGCCCGGTGTGACAGAGGCAGGAGGGATACAGGCAAGGGGGAAGAGCATCTTTCTTGGGGTCTTAACATTATCGGTAAATCACAGTTGGCGCACTTGATTCAGCATAATGGATGTGCTCTCATTTCCCACAGCTGATGAGGATTATATCAGCTTGGTTTAACAGTCTCATTTTCTGCTCCCAATGCACACTTGTTTTAATGCGTTTCAGTTAATGAGGTAGAAGAGAGAATGAGGTGTTACTGTTTATGTACAGACAGCAAGTCTGTGCAGGGGACTCTGGAGTCCACGCAGTCCCTTCCCATTGCTCTCAAAGGGATGGCATTAGCTGGCATTTATAGAAAATTTATTGGCTGTGGTTTATCTAGGTAAAATTTTTCCCAGTGGTGCATAATTCTCTCTCATGCCTTCCTTATGCATTATTGCAGCTACAAGACATGTCGCCAGCAGCCTGTCTGTGGGCAGGGGACGTCAGCGAGCTGAGCTGGCCCAGATGTCATGTCTCACAACACAGCACAATATATTTGATATGGGCAAAGCTGCTGTGATCTACCTGCGGTAAAAAGTTCATGTGTGCCCTAAAGTAATTTACGGCTGGGGCACTTGGTACCTTCGTTGTTTCTCTGCAACGGTGTTTGCAGGTCCTGGGGGTCGGGGTGCACAGGCAGGTTTGTGAGCCGGTGCCCGCAGAGCTGGCGGCCCCGCGCTGTCTCCTCCCCAGAAGGTGTGCCGTGCCGTGCCGTGCCGTGCCTGGTGGGGTGCGGCGATGGGCCGCCCGTGCCCTAACGAGAGGGACTCTGCCTTCCTGAAAAACAGGTTGTCCTGGTGCTGATGGCAAATATTTGCTGTGGGGTGGGCTGCTGTGTTTCTTCCAGCAGCATCCCATCTCGCTGCTGGTGGGAAGTGCCTATAAATAGTTAACGCTGTTATCTAATTGCTGGTCCAGTGCCAGTTGCTGGCATCACTTGCCTGACAGCACGCCTGGAAGGCCCTGCACATTGTACCACGTTTGAAGGTAAAGCCGCTGTTGGTTTAAGCGGGAATTAAACAATTACCACGTCTTAGTTCTCCCCACCTTCGGTGGATTGACTCTATAAATTGTCAGCCTGTTGACATTTTAATGTGAATTATGTCATATGGTATCCCCTTTGATTTCAACATGCCTCAGTTTGTAAATACATGAGCCTCTCAAAGGGCTGTGGTTAGCACACACGCGGGAGGCCTCGGGGTTTTTGGTGGGGAAGGAGCACAGCGCTCGCCTCTCGGCAGCAGCGCGCCTGGCACGGCATCTCGGCTCTGCCGCTGGAGCTGCAGCACCCGCAGCGGCGGCCGCGTCGGGGGGCTCCCGGTGCCTGCGGGGCTGGGAGGGCTGCCCGGGCACTCGCCGGGGATCCTGGGGCGTCCCCAGCCTCCTGGGTCTGGGGTCCCCGTGCCCGGGGCACTTCCCTGCCCTGCGGCGGGGCGAGAGCTGCCCGCCTCTGCGCGGGGCAAGGGCTGGGTCCTCTCCCGGCGTCGGTGTCCCCGCGCCAGCCGCAGGGACCGGGGCAGCGCTGGTGCCCTGCAAAGACTCCGCACTTGCCTGCGCTCCTGCCGGCGGCTGCTGTCGGGGTGCAGATCGGCTCCTCGGTCGGGAGCAAACAAGAGGGTGCTGGTAGGGGAGGAGCTGCGCTGTCATGCCGAAACGTTTTGGGGGCTGGATGTAGCTAGAAGCAGAGAACAGTGAAGGGGTGGAAGGAAGGTCTCGTGTGGGTGAGGGGGTTAAGACAATCACATCAGATGCCCACATGGTGCCTGGCTGTGGCAAAGCCTCTGGTGCCGGCTGGGTCACGCCCCAGGTCGGGAGGTCCTGTCCCCTTGTCTGGGTTCCTGCTGGGTCCTTGCAGCCCTGTCCAAGTCCAGGTGTCCTCCTGTGCTGCAGAGAAACTCCTAATTCAGCAGGTCTCAACTTCTTGGATCAGCTATTCTTTCTTTTCTGAAACTGGCTCAAAGAGGTGTTGTAGTCTTCACGTGTGTGCCGGGGAAAGGAGGATCCTTAGGCAGGGTAAGCGGCAAGTGAGGAGTAGCTGGGAGCGATCCTGGGGTGGCTGATGCCTTCCTCCCTTTAGGTATGATTTGCACCCTCTTCAGCAAAAAGCCTGAGGGCGTCCCGATGTGAGAACTGCCGGTGTAAATTGTGACGCCCGCAGTGTTCGCAGGGCTGTTTTGTAACTCCAGGAATGCTGTGTAGGGGTACATCGCGTTAGGACCACGGTTGTAGCTGTGTGGGTGGTTGCAGAGTGTCCCTGCTCGTGCTGTCTGCTGATGAGCCGGGTCGATGTGTGCAGGACAGGCTCTGGAGTGGGCAGTTGTGCCTCTTGAGCACCAGCTGCCTCGCTGGAAATGGAGCAGATGCTGGTGTGTGCGCTCTGCTCCAAGTCCCCTGGAGAAGACCAGCTGTCCCAGAGCCAGTTCTTGAACATGCTTGGACCGTAGTGGGGGACGTTTAAAGACGGGTGTCCTCGTGTAGACGGTGTTTTCATGTCGTGGGGTCTGCGTTACAGGCCGCTCCTGTCTTCCTCTGCACGTTTCCTGTGGTCCCACAGGGTAGGAACCCTGCTCTGATTGCTTCCACACCTCCTTGGGTTGGCTTCCCTGGGTTTTCTGGCGTGTGCTCTGAATTACTCAGACAGACCTGTTAAAATGTCTGACTCTGGGCTGGGCAGGTGGATTAGCAAGACACGAAACCCACATACTGGCCTCTTGAAAGCAAATGCTAACCCTGAGCAAGTGTCTTTGCAAAGCAGTTAATCCCACACAGTCACAGAAATAGGAGTCTCAGGACTACTGGAGTAAACGGAGTTACCCAGGCAGCTTCATAAATAGGATTTAGAAATGTGTCACCTCTTCACACTTCTCTGCCACGAGTGGACACTGCTCCCAAAACAGATCTTGCTGCTTCCATTTTATTTCTGAATTGCAGTAGTCAGTAAATAGTCTTAATGCTGATTAGTGCTGCCTTTATAGTATTTATCATTTACCCTGTGTGTGTCTCTACAGACTTTAGCTTGTGGATTGCAGATCCCGAATTGCTAAAACCAATAAATACTGTGCCTGATTTTTCCGAGGAACTTCTGTACCTGGATATGCCAAGTACAAGTAAGTGCAGATACACTTGAACAAAGGGAGCACCAAAGAGCAGAAGCATTTATCATCTCCGGTTTTATTCTGTTGGCTTCAGTGTACTTCTGCAAGCTCCATATTTTCCATTTTTGTAGTCTGTCTTGGAGAGAGTAGCTGCAACTAATATTCGGAGTAGTTCTGGTCTCTTGTAGATCTCTCTACAGAAGTATACTATAATTGAATTAGGTTTTAGATACACATAGGAAATTTTACACAAACATTAGCATCAGCGCTACAGCTGCACCGAAAGAAAGCACCGTATGAAGTCGGGAAGCTAGAGCTTCATGTTCAGTAGGAATCTGAGCAGGTCCAGGCCCTGACTCCCCCGTGGTGTCCTGGGGACTCTGCTCACACCGGAGCTACTCCGTGGTGTGGGGCATGGAGCCATTGCTGCATTTATATGCACGATTCTTGAGACACATTAGTGTCCATTCAGTTCATGAAAACCCTCACAACCATCTTAAATACAGAAAATATCAGACTTAAGGTTGCCTTAATTCAGCCCTTTGTGTGCAGGCATTATTATAGTTTTTAATTATAAGTATTTCCATACATATTTTTCCAGTAGGATTCTTACCTCATTCTGTGAATGAGTAATTATTCTGTTTCTTTTTATCTTCCTCTTTCATTACATTGCCCCAGGCTTTGTCTAATACAATCCAAAGCTTTCACTGAATGAAGAATTATTTATTTTCTCATGGGCATTTGTGTGGTGTTCTGTGTTCTGTTTGTGTGTTTCACAGACACTTAATGAACTTACTTTCACAGCGCTTGTCTGAATGGGGTGGTGCTGCTGCCCCTCTGTTGGGGTACCTGATGCCCAGCAGCACCACACGGGTGCTGTGTCCCAGTCCTGCCCCGCCGGGCGCCCACCCGCACTCCGCGCGGGCTGCTCTGCGCGGGCTGCTCTGCGCGGGCTGCTCTGCATGGGCCGCTCCGCGCAGGCTGCTCCGCACGGGCTGCTCCGCACGGGCTGCTCCGCACAGGCTGCTCCGCGCAGGCTGCTCTGCACAGGCCGCTCTGCACAGGCCGCTCTGCACAGGCCGCTCTGCACGGGCCGCTCTGCACGGGCTGCTCCGCACAGGCTGCTCTGCACGGGCCGCTCCGCACGGGCTGCTCTGCACAGGCTGCTCTGCACGGGCGGCTCCGCGCAGGCTGCTCTGCACGGGCTGCTCTGCACGGGCCGCTCTGCACAGGCTGCTCTGCACGGGCCGCTCCGCGCAGGCTGCTCTGCACAGGCTGCTCTGCACGGGCGGCTCCGCGCAGGCTGCTCTGCACGGGCTGCTCTGCACAGGCTGCTCTGCACGGGCGGCTCCGCGCAGGCTGCTCTGCACGGGCTGCTCTGCACGGGCCGCTCCGCACGGGCCGCTCCGCACGGGCCGCTCTGCACGGGCCGCTCTGCACGGGCCGCTCTGCACAGGCTGCTCTGCACGGGCCGCTCCGCGCAGGCTGCTCTGCACGGGCTGCTCTGCACGGGCCGCTCCGCACGGGCCGCTCCGCGCAGGCTGCTCTGCACGGGCCGCTCTGCACGGGCCGCTCTGCACAGGCTGCTCTGCACGGGCCGCTCCGCGCAGGCTGCTCTGCACGGGCTGCTCTGCACGGGCCGCTCCGCACGGGCCGCTCCGCACGGGCCGCTCTGCACGGGCCGCTCTGCACGGGCCGCTCTGCACAGGCTGCTCTGCACGGGCCGCTCCGCGCAGGCTGCTCTGCACGGGCTGCTCTGCACGGGCCGCTCCGCGCAGGCTGCTCTGCACGGGCCGCTCTGCCGGGAGGGCTGCCCGGCCGTGGGCTCGCTCTGCTGGTTTTCAGTTCACCTTCGGGACTCAAGAAATATTATACATCTCCTCTTTCCTCTTCAGTTCTCTGTTGTACTGGTTCACTGCACCTTCCTTTGGTTCCCCCTTCTCCCGTATCACATGCTCTTGGAAATCCTCGCATCACCTGCATCTTCGACTATCACAGCTACACCACCACCACCGTCCGGCTTTCCTTTTGTTGTAGCAGCTCTTAACATGCCCCAGAGCGCGGACAGTGCCTTGTCTGTGTCCTGGGCTGACCCCGTAAGCCCAGCTCAACCGGGGCACTGGATGAGGAGAAAGCTGATCCAGGTGGGATGCCGGAGAACATTGATCCTGGGTGGGATGCTGGAGTGTGCTGATCTGGGTGGGATGCTGGAGAACGTTTATCCCGGGTGGGATGTCGGAGTATGCTGATCCAGGTGGGTGCTGGAGCATGCAGCTGAGCAGAGGCCAGTGCTGGTCCTGGTGACCTGCCTGATGAGCAGGTACCACCGTCTGCCACAGCAGGTGGAGATTGGGATGGGCTGATGGTTTCGTGTCCGGGGGTACACGTTTCTGTGTTGCAGGGGTGCTGTGGCGAGGCAGGAGCACAGAGTTTGGGCTTCTGTTGGCTACGGTTGCACAGAGTCCTCTAGCTCACTGGAAAAAAGTGGGAAGTACTTCTCACAAATGTTTCTCTGTGAGGACTGCGGACAAAGGATGAGCTTGGTCTGTTGTTCCTAAATGTGTCCTTGTTGGCTTCTGTGAGGGGAGGTTGTGTCATCCATCTCTTCAATATTGATATTCTTCGATTTATGGGGAGGATTAAAAAATTGTCTTGTGTATTATTGTTGTTGTTATTGTACGGTTATCTGTTGGGATTCAGTGTGGTACATTGCTGTAGGAAGTTATAAAGAAGCTATATGAAAACAAGGAAATCTTCAGTCTATCATAGCACTTGCAACTTCTCTAGAGAGAGATGAAACAATAAATACTGGGTAAGGGAAGTTGATCTGTGTCTGTAGTATTTTATTAAATAACGTGAACCAGTGTGGTTTTTGGAGGCTGGTTCAATTTCCCACGTGGTTTTATGGAGCATTATTACAATGTTCCCTCGTTGCACGTGGGTTGGCCGGAGCGCGGGAAGCCACCCGTGGGCAGCGGTGCTGCCTGTCCTGTGCTGCCTGTCCTGTGCTGCCTGTCCTGTGCTGCCCGTGGGCAGCGGTGCTGCCTGTCCCGTGCTGCCTGTGCTGCCCCTGGGCAGCGGTGCTGCCTGTCCTGTGCTGCCCGTGGGCAGCGGTGCTGCCTGTCCTGTGCTGCCTGTGCTGCCCGTGGGCAGCGGTGCTGCCTGTCCCGTGCTGCCTGTGCTGCCCCTGGGCAGCGGTGCTGCCTGTCCCGTGCTGCCTGTGCTGCCCCTGGGCAGCGGTGCTGCCTGTCCCGTGCTGCCTGTGCTGCCCCTGGGCAGCGGTGCTGCCTGTCCTGTGCTGCCTGTGCTGCCCGTGGGCAGCGGTGCTGCCTGTCCTGTGCTGCCTGTCCTGTGCTGCCTGTCCTGTGCTGCCCGTGGGCAGCGGTGCTGCCTGTCCTGTGCTGCCTGTGCTGCCCGTGGGCAGCGGTGCTGCCTGTCCTGTGCTGCCTGTCCTGTGCTGCCCGTGGGCAGCGGTGCTGCCTGTCCCGTGCTGCCTGTGCTGCCCCTGGGCAGCGGTGCTGCCTGTCCTGTGCTGCCTGTCCTGTGCTGCCCGTGGGCAGCGGTGCTGCCTGTCCCGTGCTGCCTGTGCTGCCCCTGGGCAGCGGTGCTGCCTGTCCTGTGCTGCCCGTGGGCAGCGGTGCTGCCTGTCCTGTGCTGCCTGTGCTGCCCGTGGGCAGTGGTGCTGCCATCCTGCCCGTCCCTGTCGCGCCTCGGGAAGCAGCCGGTGTCCCCAGCCCGTTGTGCGGGCTCCACTGCGGTTGCTGGGGCACCGGGGCCCAGCCAGACACTGGAGGGACTGCGGGGGGGCTCGCTGCAGGGGGCAGGGGCTCATCCACCCTCCTGCTGCCCCGGCGTCACCGGAGCCGCCGCTCTCCAGGCCATGTCCCTCTTCGTGGGGTGTCCTTGAGCTGCTCCCCAGCTGCCTCTTGGCCTTGGTTGGTGGTCAGAAGCTCAGTGCATGCAAAACGTCCTCAGTCTTTTCTGTCAGAGAGCAACGGTTTCTTTTCCAAAAGACAATATGGGGAAAACCCCACCATTTTAATTTAAATTCTTAAGGCAGGCTCCACATGTACAGAGAGTGTTTGGGGCAGTTGTTTTAAGCCTGAGCTGGCATTAACACCAGCAGACCAGCGCGTTATGTGCTGTGCGTCGAACACACGGAGCCTCCTTGGAGATCCCTGCAGCGTAACGTATGGATCATTCCTGTCGCTGCTGGAGGAAATAATACATCACCTGTATGGATAGTCCTGCGATTGTTCTGTGTTACAGAGAGCCTTTTTCAATCACTCAACAGCCATATAATTACAATATGGACAACAGATTTTTATCTTGCTGTCTTTTCAGGTTCCCTCCAGCCCTTTTTATTACAGAACTTGCCTTTTATCCAGTGATTTTTTCCATATTCGTGGGCTGCTCTAGCTCACCAGAGTGTTCACAGCTTAACAACTCACATTGAACTTATAATTTTCAAGTATTTATACAAAATACATTGAAAAACGACTGGGTAGTGGGCTCGTTGAGCCTGCTGTTGGTTACTGTCCTGTCTTCCCGTTCAGCTGATCTTTTCCCATTCCGTTTCCTACCCCGGCAAAGATAAGGCTCCTTGAACTCCCCAGCTCCTGGCTGTCCGCAGGCTGCCGGACCTGACCTCCTCCTCGGTGCCGCTGCTGAGTCGCAGCAAAAACGGTCCCATGTTTTCGTAACTTCATCCTGTTGCTGTCCATAGGGTACTTTGCAGGCACTGCTTTTAAAGCCAGAGCGCAGCTTTTGGGTGGTGTTTCCGCAGGGGTGCCCTGGGCCCCGTGCCCGCAGCAGCAGCACACGAGGCGGAGGGCAGCGCTTTTCACCACAGCTGATAGGAAATGGGCTCTCAGTTGTGCTTTTGTTTTTAGCACTATAATTAGCAAGATCAATACACACACTCCTGTATTCATCTCCTCCTATAGCAGCGCTTACGTCTGTGCCTCCCTGGGGAGAGCTGTGAAGATTTCGGGGATCTGGAGAGTTCTCTGAAGTTGCGGTTGCCCAAGAGCAGATCTGTGTGACTGCAGCTCTTGCAGTGCGGTAGTGGGAGAAGAGAAAGTTCCAGGGCTGCAGGGAGCAGCCCAGCGCAGTGAGACCGACCTTGTTTCTCCCGTTCTCAGCTGCCCAGCAAGCCCATAGCGTAGCGTCCAGCTGTACAAAGGGACACCCGTGTGCTACCAGAATTATTAACGATGACAGATGGAGGATGGCACCTCTGGCTGCCACCTCCAGTTGGAACGTCCTGCGTGTCCTCTCTGGGGCCGGCACAGCTGGGCCAGCGCCGGCCGGACCGTGGGCTTCGCTCTTCCTCGAGCGGGCGGGAGGGATCTTAGTGATGCTCTGGCCCTGCCAGTGGTCCCACCCGGATTGTCACCTTTGGAGATCTCTTCTAACGAATGATTAATTAGTACTTTCAGGCCTTTTGCACAATTAAAAGCGTGGGGGAGGTGTGAATACAAGTTCAACCGTTGTTGTCTCTTGTTTTCTGTTAGTCTTTGTCATTTTTTGCCCAGTGACCCTGGGGGACAGTGAGTGTGTGGGGATGCTGCTCATCACAGCCTGCATAAACAATGTCCTCGTTAGGAGCTGGCTGGCTGAGCAAGGCCGGTGGAGAAGTTGGCTGCAGAGCCTGCAGAAGCTGGGGCTGTTGCCTCCCTCTGGGCTTTAGCCCCTCCTCATTAAGCAGGTCCGGGCTATTGATTGGGAGCTTGTGTTTGGAAGAGTCTTACTTACTCCATGCATTATCTTGACAGATTGATCAGACCTGATTGAGAACCTCTTAAAGGAATGAACAGCTGTAATGGGAAAGTTGGACTCTGTCATCCGTTAGGATGATTCTGGGAGCAAGAAGAACGGGGCTGACATCTTGGAGCAATTGTATTTACAATTAACATGGCTGAAAACGATTGCCTCTATTGATCCCCCCTTCCTGCAATTACAGCCTCATTGTTTACATTCCAGCACTTCGGTTATAAAAAGGAAATTCAATAATTATTGCATTATTTAAAGTTAAAGTGCCACAGAGTTTGCTGGCTACGCTTGCTGGTTGATTTAACGTTCAGTAAAATCCATGCTGAGCTCTCCATCTTTAGTCCGAGCAATGTTTGTCTTTTAATGAGACTTCAAGGGCTGGTGGGGCAAACCCAGTTTGCTGGGTGGCTTTTGGGGTCGTTTATGGGTTTCGGCATGGCAAGCACCAGCCTCCCGGCCACTGCCTGGCTGGGACCGTGGCGACAGCTCCTTGTCCGTGCTGCCGGGTGATCAGCTGTTAGGTGGAGCTGCCGAGAACTTTTGTGCCTCGCACGTTGTTGCTGACCTTTCCCGGGGCTGGCAGGTCTCTGCTCAGCTACCTGCCTGTTGCTGCCGGGCTCCTTTTTGAGAAAGTCCTTGGCCTTGCTTCCCTGACAGCGTTGCAGTTGGGGGCCTGCGGTGGGACGGTTGGTGTGGCCCCATCTGATCACCGGACCGAGGGCATTCGCTTGGCTTCGGGCAGGGTTGGAGGGCACAGAAAATACAGATGTAGAAGGAGACGGTGTAGGGACTGGCTATTAATTGGTGCAATTGGTGCTGTTCTTGAGCCTTTTGGTGGGACTCCGGGACTTGCATCAAGTATTGCAGCCTCTTTGGCAGGAGGGAGTGCTACATTTCCAGCCTTTTGGAAAGAAAAATAAAGATCAGAAACCAAAAAGTAAATCAAAATCCAGATTTGTTGAGCAAAGTCTTCTCGTCCTGATCTTGTGGTGGTGTTTTTGAGGGCTTGGGTGACACGGGGAGGCTGGAGCAGTGGTGCTCACCCTTAGACTGTTCCAGTTACCAACTGCAGAAACTGTGGGCACGTGAGTCCAAACTCCGCGGTGTAACCTGCATGGAGGAGCAGTTACACCAGGAGCCGGGGAGGCTGCAGGGAGCGAGGGGATTGGTAACGCTGCTTCTTCAAAAGCAGCAGACAACTGCAGCATATTGATGGAACATGGAAGAGTGTGAGTCCATCTTTTGAACCTGCTGTATGGAGGATGAATTTTTTCCTCCTTTCAGACCATCAGGTTTGGGGTCGACTGTGAATGCTCCAGCTCTTCCCAGCACACAGCCTGTGTGAGCTCCCGCCGTGTCCCGTGTGAGTTCCGTGTCCCGTGTGAGTTCCGTGTCCCGTGTGAGTTCCGTGTCCCGTGTGAGTTCCATGTCCCGTGTGAGTTCCATGTCCCGTGTGAGTCCCATGTCCCGTGTAGCTCCTGCCGTGCCCCACGTCTCCGTCAGCTCGAGGAAATTCCAGCCAGGGCTGCAGGTGTGGAAGCAGAGCAAGACGGATGGGCCAGCTCTGACTTTTATGGAGTACTTGGAACAGGCCAGGATCAGACAGCTGCATCCACATGACTTTCATTAAAAATTCAGATTCTTCTCTTCTAGGGCTGTGTGATTTATCTCATGCAGCAGATCAGAGGCACATGGAGGCCAAGAGACGCTTATGAGGCCTCTGAGGTCTGTGCAGGGTCTGGTCTCTTCCCGCGGCCTCCCCTGCAGCCCCGCTGGGAGGGTCCCGTCTCCTCCTGCTCCCCGAGGGCATTGTCGCAGCCACGGCTCCTGCTGCCACGTGGAATGTTTCCTGCCAAGCCCGTTACTAATTACTCGTGTCTGACTTCACCCCGAGGAAGAGTCAGCCCCTGGGCATCGTCCTGTGCCGCGGATGTGCCCCCACAGCTCCTCTGCACACGCGTGTGCCGGCAGTGGCTTCACAGTGACCTTGCGCGGCGCCGGATCCGCGGGGCTCCCCTCTCCTGGGTGCCGCCGAGGGCTCCGCGAGGCCCCGCTGGCTCCAGGTCTCATCGCTGGTGCTGGTCAGGGGTAGGTGCTCAGGAGCAGCAGAGAGAGCGGTGCGAGGCTGCCGTGGTGCTCCCTGCCGCGGCTCTGTAACCTGCCAGCAGTTCTTTGGCTCCTTCTTCCTCAGCTGCATCTGTCAATTCCTTTAGATCACTACTAATTTACCCATTCCAACAGAGCAGACGTCGTGCTGAGTTCAGTGGTAAGAAGAGTGTTACATGTGGAAAAAAACTTCTCCAAAGATGTTGAAGACTGAAAACTTTTTCTTAAAGAAGGTCTCGGTAGTTGCGTGGCCTCTGTTTTTATGGCAGGACTGTCCTGTACTGTGAGCGCCAGCCAAAACAACTGATCAAAAGTGATTTGGAAGAGATTTCTCCAGATTGTTTATCAGTCATCCATCCAAGCAAAAAGGATGTTTGTGTGCACAGGGGGTGGTGGACTCGCTTTGCCTGTCCTGGTTTGTGCTCTTGCACAGCTCAGGTGAGTTGGTGTGGATCCGGTCGCTGCTGCGGCTGGTGATCAGTGTGCGGCTGTGCTGAGCAGGGTTTGCTGTCTGGTACTGCTGGGTCTCCGCTTGCCCCACAGAGCTCAGGAGTTTATTCTTCCCCCTTCGGGTTCTGGTCCCCAAGCCTGTTACTTCACCTCCAGACACCTGGTCTGTGCAGGACATCCTTGGGCATCAGGGATGGGCAGGGGAGCACCGGCTGCCGGAGCTGGGGCAGCTCTGGAGTTTTTCTGCCGCTCCTTGTCGTTTTGCAGCCTGCAGAAGGAGGGGCCGCCCTCGAGCCTGTAGAGAGCTTTCTCGCACCTTCTCCTGCTTTTGGGACCGTAGAGGTGCTTCCCAAGGGCGAGGTGGGATCTCAGCACTTGCAGAGCGGTGCCTTGTGAGGTGCCCACGTTGTCACCATGGGTTCGACCTGAGCAGCTTTTAGGGCTCTCCAAAGGGGAAGATTTATACCAGATGAAGTTAGGATTGCATAGAAATTGGGCCTTTTTTCTAATGAATAATAAACTTCAAAAGCATGAGATAGTTCAAAGTGGTTATTGCATCTCCCTGGTGACCCAGGGTTACAGTTCAGACATGCCCCACAACAGTATCTGACCCACTAAACACAGCAAACAGGGTTTGGAAAATAACATTGTGCCTTCTGGCAACAGAGCCCTGTAGGGAGGGTGGTCTGCTCGTGTTACCATAGGAATGGTGGCTGTAATCAACTTAATACAGAAGAGCATTTGAGCAGATACAGATTTTATATCTTTTAACATGTAAGAGACATACAGAAATTTTTAGAAATCAGATTAAATGGTGAATGTTAACTATAGTAGCACCCACAAAGGTATTCAGCAGGAGAGTTCATGACTTGTGTGGTGGCGGCAGTGTGGATCCTTGGTCCTGGGGACAACAGTCTCATTTCCAAAGAAGGCAGCGAGTCCATGGCACAGGGTGAGGAGGGCTGCCTGCAGTCAGACAGGTTAATACAGCTGTTGCATTAAATTCCACAGGAATTGAAAAATACTATGGGTGAGGCCATGTTAGATGGGGAAAAGATAGGTGGCAAAATAAACAAAGTTGGGGTATGTGAAGGATGAAAGTGGAAAGAAAGAAAAATTGAATATAGTGTCATTCCTTACTTTGTTTAAAAATTAGATTTCCATAGTCATACACTGTGAATGTTCATTATGCTATTATTTAGTAGAAGAAAACAATTCCAAGCCATATGTTAGAGAGTGAAGGCTGGCAAGCCAGTCCATCAGCCCGGCGTGGGTCAGCTCATCCCGGCACACACGAGTGCTCGCTCGGGCACCTCTGCTGCCCGCGCCCACGTGTGCCCCGCAACCCCGACCCCAACGCGTCCTGCCCGAGCTCAGGGCCGCACGGCTGGGCTGCTGCCCCCTCTCCCTCCTGGCGTTTGGGGAGCTGGGGCTGTGCCCTGCGCTCCCCAAAGGGACCGGTCGCTGCGTGCCGGCCCCGGTGCTCTGCGCTGCGTGTGAGCGCAAGTTGTAATTTTTCTCTTGCTTATTTAAACTGTCTTCACGTTCAGACCCTTCCAACCTGCTGACTAGTTAAAGCCAAACCCCGAGGAAGGGAGAGGTCCGTATGCAACACTCCCTAAACCAGCCCGAATCGCTCCTGAGGCAGGGCTGCATCCATCCTGGCTGCCGGTGCGAGCGCAGTTTGGTACGGAGCGACCCGAAAACGCGTGTTCCCGGTCAGAAGCGGGGCCAGCTGGCTGCCGCAGCTCCCCGGCGCAGGACGTTTGCAGCCGTGCCAGGGACGCAGCCCCGGGGCACGGGGCAGAGCCGCCGTCACAGCTCCTCGTGTTGAGGTGGAATTACCAAACCCGGGTGCTCTGTAACTGGGGAGGGACCGGTGTTAACCCCGCAGGTCTGTGCTGGAGGTCGGGGCAGGCGGTGCAGGGGTGACAGGAGGACACGAGGTCTCCGAGCAGGATCCTCCTGCCCACGGAGCGAGAGCACAGCCTTGGCCGGAGACCCGAGCGCCTCCCGAGTGGGAGATGGGCCGGATCGGGTTTGGTTTGTGTGCAGGAATAGGTGTTGTGAGCGGCACGGCGCTGTGCTGCGGTTGCTGTGCGTACAGAGCAGCCCGCGTCCCCGGGGAGGCTGCGCTCGGGAGCCGTATGGTTTCCATCAGAGCGTTCCTCTGTCTGTTTCTGATTTAAAGTGGAGCTTTGACTAAACCTGATCAATATTTTGCATGCCATGCGTGAAGAACCAGATGTTGGAAGTTTCCTATCATTGAGACGGGAGGGGGCAAACACCCCCCCCCAGACTTGCAGAAATCAATGTTCTCTGACAGAAGTTGGTTGGTTTTTCTAGGAACAATATATTCCTTTGATTTTCAAGTTGATTTGTCTTTTAACAAGGTTGTGGTTTAATATTTTGAATTTGTTTTCTGTGATGCAGATAAATTCTCACAAGGGGAAAGCTTAACAGTATGATGGACAATAACTACATGTACTTGTCCAGCATTTCATCACTCCTGGCAACTCACAGCTCGTACTCGCTTGTGCGGCACGCCGTCCCGTTCTGGCCCGCCCCTCCCCTCCCGTGGAAGGCTGGCGAGAAGCAGGGGTCGGCGTGTCCAGGCTGCACGTGGTGCTGCTGGTGCCCTCGGGTCCCGCGCGACAGGCCGGTGACGCCGACCAGGCACGAGGGATATTGAAACACGCGGGAGTGGGAGCAAAAGAGGAGCAGAAAAAAAAGACATGTCTATTGAACTGTTTAAAACAAATTTTTCCTAAAATCTGCTTTTAAATGAGAGCAGTACAGCCTGTGCCTCTGGTTCCCACAGACACCACGTCCTTAATATTTCCTTGAACCCGCGACCAGATCTTTCTCTAATTGCTCACCAGAGGTTTCTTCTCACAGAAGCTACTCCTGAGCCCGTTGGCACTTTCCGAGCCTGAAGGCGGTGTTTGCAGGAAGGGGTTCCCCAGCACGCCTCTGGGCCGCAGGACTGGCCCCGTCTGCAGGGCGAGACCCCGGCTGGCGCGGGACCGGGGGGTTTGTTCCGGGTCGGATCCCGGCAGGGCAGAGCAGGGCTGCCTGAGCTCTGCCATTTGGCTCGCTAACCTTGGCTTTCTATGTCTTAAGCTATTTCTCTTTTTCTGGCTCAGGAAGAGGGTAATGCATGCAAACAATAGAAACGAGAGGAAGAAGTAGTTCTGATGAGGGAAAACAGCAAAAAAATCTTTTGAGGGCACCAGTGGGATTAGTGCCCTAGTGGATTCTTCAAATATTACAGTGAATTTAATTAAATACATCGTGATCCCAAAAGAGGCGAGTCTAATTAGCCAGATCTAGAATACATTTATTCTCTTCCCTCACCCTTCCAATCAGAAGCCTCAGCATCAGCTCCTATCCTATTTTTAATCATTCCTAGACTCAGAGGGCTCTCCTGCCTCTGTGTTCGCTGAGCACACAGCGCTGGGTAATATGTGTCTTTAATCTTATCTGAGCTGTAACTGAGATAACACACGTCAGAATTGTTATCAGAAAGTTCTGGCTGCACATAGGCAATATTTTTGATTGACAAACCTTGAGATCACATCCAAATCACCTTATTTATGTGCCTTGGGTGAAGCACATGGCAAGGAAAGAGTTTCATGAGATGACCCCAAAGACAAAAAGAGGTCTTGAGGTGGGACAGTGCGAGCTGGCAGGGATCCCCGCTTGGCTGAAACGTGAGTGGTGGAAACACCAAATGGCCTTCAGTGAGGAGTCTTTCGTGTCGTTTGACTTCGGTATCCGTCTGTCCTCAACTTGTGACAAATCCTTACAGCAAGAATTGGGCGTGTGGAGCCTCAGCCCTGCGGCCGCCGGGCCGAACGGAGCCCGGCTGTGCCGTGGCAGCTGCCGGAGCTGTGGGCAGCCAGGCCTGCCCTCTGGTTTTAAGAACTAATTGCCTCATCCTTAGGATTCATGACATAAAATAGCTATTGGTTTCCCTAGCGGCACAGACCTCTGCGCCAGAGGATTGATAGATTTTGTCAAATAATCAAGGTATAATACTCTTGAGTTAGCTATATTGGCTGCGATAACGCAGCTCCAGAGGGTGACGAGCTTTCCCAAGTGCTGACACGTTGCAGCGACAGCAGCTCGCTCGCTGTTGGCCGTTGGGCCTGGCTGGCGGCCGCGGCTGCGCTCCCGGCCAGGCCGCGCGTCCCTGCGGGTCCGAGGCCGCAGGGCCGCGGCGGCGGATGGGGTGGCACGCGCTGCGCTTCCGTACGCTGCTTCCAGGGCCTCTCGATCTAATGGGTTCATTGTGTTCTAGGATTGCTTTGGTTTTATTCTTCGTAGTTTTCAATGAGAATTTATCAAATTTAATTTTATCTGTTTGACATGAAGTTGGATCCCCTCCCAGGATAAGCCTTAAATACGAAAGAATTAGCTATGCATGGGTCGTGAATTGCTGTTAATGTTGGATCTGGTATTTTCTTTCACTGAAGGAGATGATCTTGCCTGTCTTGATTTCTGCTTCTGTACTTGTTTCAGTGTGTTACATTTTTCTTGCTTCTAAGCAGGAGAGCGTGTGGTACCTTGAGAATAAACAGGCTTGATCTTACCGTGTCTTTGTCAAAATGTGGTTTCTTACTCAATTCCCAGGTGGCTTTTAGCAATTTACAGTGGACTAAGCCAGGGAGAGTGGAGATGATAAAGGAAATTCACATCTCTGTACTTTGTTCTTCACAGCACCTTCAGCATCACGAGAGCGGGGTGGAGGGTGAAAGCTGCTACTATCACTGTGTCCTCTGTAACTACTCCACCAAGGCCAAGCTGAACCTCATCCAGCACGTGCGCTCCATGAAGCACCAGCGCAGCGAAAGCCTGCGGAAGCTGCAGCGCCTCCAGAAAGGGCTCCCTGAGGAAGAGGAAGACCTGGGGCAGATCTTCACCATCCGCAAGTGTCCGGCGGCGGAGGCGGGTGAGTGCTGCCTCCCTGGCGTGTTCGGGGTCGGGCTCCAGGCTCCTCCACGTCACGGGGTTTGACGGGCAGGTCAGACCCTCTGTGAAGCTCCACAGCAAGCTCGGAGACTCTTGGTTCTCTTCCCTGCTGCAGGGTGACGCTTACTGCGTATCAATAATAGGCGATGGAAGCCCCGTAGCGCCGCGGTGGGACGAGCCCTGTGCCTGCGGGCCCAGCACGGCCCTGCCCCGCGGGGGTGGCTCTGAGCACCGTCCCTCACACACCGCGTCAGGGGTCCGCTCTGCGCGAGGGGCTCAGTGCGAGGTGGGCGTGAAGAGGTGGTGTCTGTGTCAGCTCTGGAATATTGTGTGAGCGTCTAGAGATACCGTCACACTTGGACAACTCTAATGAAACAGCGTTCTGTACTTTTTGTCGATATTTTGCAGTGCGTGAGGTCCTGAGCACCAGTGTGAACGTGTCCCAGCTTGTTCATTGACTCCGAGCATTGCAGCCACACTGGATGGAGAGGAGGGGGTGGGTAGGGGAAGGGGCGAGTGTTTGTCTGGTTTTGATGTCTCCTCTTGACAAGGCGGATAAAATGCAGGGCTTGGGCAGAGCATTTACTTGTACGGAAAGGACAGATAATAGGAAAGGGATTGCAGCTGTAAATCTAGCAAGGGAAGGTGTGCCTTAAAGGGGAGAGTTAGGCTGAGCAAAAATTTTAATGTTTAATCATTCAAAGGGGTAAGAAGTTTTTTACGTTAGGAAAAAGCACGATCTCCTGAAGTCCTCTTTGGAGGGAGGAGGAGCAGAGCCTGCCCAGCCGGCTGGTACGCGTGCTGGCAGGCTGGGGAGATGCTGGGGCTGAGGGACACCAGCGAAAGCCTGGACAGCCCTCACGTCGGCCTCAGCCAGGGCTTGGCTCCGTGGCTGTTGGGGAAACGGGTAAATCTGACAGAAAAGCGCTCTGAGGAGCTGGCATTCTGCAGTTGATGCGCACAGGGTCAAGGAGAGTGATCTCAGCTTAAAGGCGTTGGGAAAGGAAAGTAGCACCGGTTGGAGGAGAACACGAGTGGGTTTTGGAAATGTCTCTTGAATTCAGACCTGGATTGTGATGCTGTTACGCGTGTTAGTAACAAGGATCTGAAACATTGCAAAACACCTGAAAAGTAAAACGGGAGTCTTATAATTAAGAGTTAAATTCAGTCTCACGGAAACAAGCGACCGATCTGTGAACCCGGTGGCCCAGCAGAGCGGGGGGCACAGGACCGCGTTCCCAAAGGTCGCGGTGCCGGCAGAGCCGCGGTGGCTGCCGCGCCGTGCGCAGGGGCCAGCGGCTCCCGCAGCTCCTCCGCCGCGCTCCGCTGGGGAAAAACACGCAGATTCCCAAGGGTATGTTGGCCAGTGTTGTACTGTTTGGGAGTTTTCTTAAAAGCAAAATGAAACCAGCTGTGCCCTTTTGTGACAAGCAGAACAATCTTGAAAATCTGTGTTTACTTTAGAAGTTTTTGTTTACTTCGTCTTTCACTTTAGAAACTTTCTCTTTCCCTGACCATGCGCCAGGATTGTGACACTGCAGGTACTGAGGGTGCAGAGGCTGACTAGCTGAGAGGTAGAATGGTTTGACCATTTTAAAAATGTGATTATTTTAAACTAAAAGTCTTGACAAGTCACTGGAAGGAAAAATTTTGCTTTTTCAAATGGTTTGAGAAAACTTCCTTTAAGCTTGTTGGTTCTTCAAGAAAAAACTGACAGCAAAAAAGGCACTAAGAATTTTTTTAGCATATTTTATTTCAAAGGTTAAAAATACAAGTAAGGATAAAACTCCGTAGAATGCAAAGAGGGGGAACCTCTGATGCAGGTCACATTGACCTGAGGTATTTCATTTCAAACACTCTCTCGGCCCATTGTCAGGCGAGACTGAGCAGGCGCTGCTCTGCTGCTCTGGTTATCCCGCAGTGCCGGCAGCGGGTTTGGGCTGGGAAGCGGCCGTAGCCCATGGGGTGAAGGGATGTTTTCGTCTCCCTTTATCCTGATCCCCTCACAGTACTGAAACGTTAGCTGGAGTACGGAAGGGGGCTGCCCTGTAGCCCCAGGCCCGCAGCTGTGGCCATGTCCGAGGGCAGGGACCGGGACGCGGGGCCGTGTCCGAGGGCAGGGACCGGGACGCGGGGCCGTGTCCGAGGGCAGGGACCGGGACGCGGGGCTGTGTCCGAGGGCAGGGACCGGGATGCGGGGCCGTGTCCGAGGGCAGGGACACCGGGCCGGGCAGCAGGGACACCACCAGCACCCGGCTGCTCCTCATGGCTGGCAGGGCCGAACTCTCGCAGGGCACAGCAGTAACGTATTGTCACCTGTGACTTATTCAGTGTAATTTCTTCATGCATCAAAAGCTCTGCGTCGAACAGGCTGATCCTTGCCTTTTTTTCTGTGATGCGTAGACTTCCAGCGTTATAAAACGCTGCTGTTATTTATTATTTAGCTGGCTGTTGTTATTCTTCTGTAGTTTTGGGTGTCAGCGATGTGTAGCAGGGATACACATGTACCTAGACTTAGATTCACTCTGCTGACATATTTGTTTTTTCTTGGTTTTGAACTTTGCCAGTGCATTTGGCTGTTGCACCCATTCAGGAGAGCAGCACGTGCTAATCGGTGGCTCATCCCTCGTACCGCAGCCTTGTGGTACCAGGACCGCGCCGAGTGGGGGGAGTCACCTTGGTCCCGTTGCTGCTCCGCGGCACGGAGCGGTGCCGGGGCTCAGCGCCGTGTCTGCCCGTGTGTGCCTACTCGCTGGTGTGCGTACATACTGGTGTGCGTACATACTCGCTGGTCTGTGTACATACTCACCGGTGTGTGCAGGCACGTAGCAAACAGCTTTGCTGTCCCTGGGTGGTGCATAGATATTTGCTTGTGTAGATGCATCTCAATCTGTTGGAAGAGAGTGTCTGATCATACCTTAATTAGTCCTCTAACAATCTACAAAGGTCAGTGCCAATTGCCTGTTCATTTACATTTGTAATTGTGATGGTTCTTGATTGCATATTAGTTGCAACTGCTTCCCTCCCGCCCCACAGCAAACACACGCGGCAGCCTGAGCAGCAGCCCTGGAGACACAAGGACCTTTGTCTCTGCCCGCGGCACAGCTTCACTGGAACTTCTGTGTCTTTTATGGAACAGAGCTTTAGCAGCTACACTCCACTTCCAGTAAAGGGACGATGAAGTCATTGGCAGGGAAATTATATGGACATCAGGCAAGAAACTCAATCCTCCTTGAACTGGATAATTAAAGACAATTAAACTTTTCTGCTCGCTCTGAGAAGTGTGCTCATTATGCAGGAGACAGGGAAGTAGGCCCAGGCTGGACGTTCAGCTGTTTTGTTGGTCAGAAAGAATACAGCTTGAGGGGTGGGGGGTTATTTTCCCCTGTGGGGTGTTTTTGATCATCTATTGCTGTGATATCTGGGCTGCTGCCACTGCAGATGTCAGCCCCTTGCTGCAGAAGCATCTGTATAACGTTACCCATGAGCTAATTGATCTTTAGTGATGGGGGTTTAGAGAAGGGAAAAAACAAACAACCAAACCCATAATAAAAAACAAAACATTTTTAAGAGGTAGGGATGGATGCACTTATGATTCATTAGGTAATGACAGAAGTAGGAGAGGAACAGCCTGCACCAAGTGTTCATTCTGGCTTGGACAGCGTTCCCTGGCAGAAGGCACTGGGCACAGGTGGCCGGTTCAGGCAGAGCTTTTGGTGGATGCAGCTGCAGAGGACAGTTTGCGTGGCCAAGGGGCGGTGTTGGTGCCAAGGCTGCGTGGTCCCTACGTGGCTGGAGGCTCCTGCCCCGACACACGGGGCTCAGACCAGCCGCCGTGGCCAAGGACAAGGTGAGCGCCTTTCTCCTGCTCCTTTTGCAGTGCGGTGTGAGTACCGCAGCCTGGACACAACCTGTGGGACTGTTGAGGATGCTTTTGAAGAAAAAAAAAACCAACAACAAAAAATGTGGCAAGTGAGCCCAAAGCAGTCGAATTTGTTGATCTTTGCAGTTGTGCTGGAGGCCATTACAGAGCTTTGCGGGACGAATAAGATGACTTGTGGAAAAGTCGTGTAATATTTGCTGGGAAATGCTGGCCATTTCTCAACTCCGTGAGGCATCTAATAGGCTGTTTTACAAAGCTTTGTATCCTCACTGTGAAAATCCATAGGAAGGCTAAAAATAAAGTGAAATAATATCTTCTATTCAGCACAGCTCTAGATTTTTTTTCTTAGCATGATACACTTCTGGAGAATCTCTCTGTCCTTGTGGAGGTGGGAATGTTCCCCTAGGGTCAGGCTAAGCCAGAGATAGCACTCGTTGTTCATGAAGAGTTCTTTTGCTGGACGCATACAGCCGGGGTGCCCAGTCTGCCCATCACCACAGAGAACCCGTCCCCTGGGGCGGACGCACCGTTTCTGCAGTCCTGCTGGTCTCTGCCAGCCCCTCCGCAGCCACCTCCTGCCAACACCCGCGGTCGTTGTGGGGCCCCGGCGTGCGTGGCGTGCGGACGGGCTCTCTGGAAGCCACTGCTCCCGCTGCCAAGCGCAGTCAGAGCCCCTTTGTCTGGGCAGGAGCGTCCCTGCTGCTCTGCCTGCGGCCAGAGGCCAGCCGCTCGCCCCGCTCCACACAGGCTGACTGCAGTGATTTAAGGAACACCTTTCCCGTAAAGCTCTGCTCTGGTCACCCCTTGGAAGCTGCCGGCTGCAGAGCTCCGGGGGGTACCCGCGGCCTCTCTGAGCCCCGGGCAGAGGTGGGTGCACTGTCCGTCTGTGCTGCCTTGTATGTCTGTATTCAACCTTCTGAAGGGCTGCAAACTGTAGACTGAAATCAGGATGTGAATTTGTCATGAAACCAAGTATGCAAACAGAACTGAGGTATAGCTGCATGCAGTTGCCAGATGAGAAAACCCCATGTGGTTTAAAAATAGAAGTTACCAAACCCAGCTTGGCTCTGGCTGTGGTGCTTGCAGACAGCTGGATGCTCATATGGTGCTTGCCCCTCTGTTTTCACTGTGAGTCCTGTGAAACACTTTACCGGTGTTCCTCTTTCTCAAAAGCAGTTCTGTAACTGCACCGGGGATGCAAAGGCATCGCAGGCAGGAGCGGGTGCTGGTAAACGGGAGCAGAAGCAAGTCCCCATGTGATCGGGAGCAGATTTGCTCATGAAACATGCAGGATGTGGTTTGCAGTATGAAAAGCTTCTATTTAGCAGAAGAGAGGCTTGATGTCACCCCATGTGCCAGTTTTAACGTGTGACTTGGAAGTGGCAGGTGCGTTATCCTCTTCCTCAAGGCCAAGCCGTCGCTCTCTGAATTCTTCTCTCCTGCCCGGGCTCTCCAGTTCCTCCCCTCCCGTGCTGCCCGTGCCCTGGACTTAGGAATTGTGGTCGGCCCGTCTGTACAATGAAGTGAAACAAACGGTGGAGGAAGGGGAAGGGGAGGGGGAAGGGGGTCTTCCACGGAAATCTGTCCTGTTGTTTGCCCACCCTGAAAAGTGGGCAACCGTGCAAGGCGTTTCTCATTCACAGTCATCAAGCATGACGTAATTATTAATGTAATTTGTTACAACAGGGATGTGAGACACTCCTTTGGAGTGGTTTTTCCGTGATTGCTAGCTCTGTACTTCCAGTGGAACTTTAAGACTTTTGAAATGAAAATGGGTAATGCCAAATGATATTTCTCCCTGCTTGAAATAACTCAAATTTATTTAGATCTGATGTCCTCTACTTGGTCTCAATTAAAGGAAATGTGGTCATCGCTAATGCTGGAGAAACGAGCATGTTGCTCTTCTACATCTGATAGAGGTAATGGAGGGTTTCAGAAAGGAATAATTAGTTTGCTTTTGTAAGCCTCTCTCCACTTTTCTGTGGGACTTAATTGCACACAACAATTAAAAACTTCCCAAAGCAGGTTGCTGGGCCAGTGCCTGCAGGAGAGCGGGGTACAGTTCATACCATAGCGTCTACCAGCCAGAAGCTCGTACGGCCCTGGCTCTGCTGGCGATGCGCAGGTTGATCTGGCTGGAGCGTGTCGCCCTTGGGTGAGGGAGGAGCAACGTGTGAGATGCATGCTGAGGGATTTGGTGCAGAATTCCCACCTGGTGTGAGCAGGAGTTCCCAAATGATGTTCCGCATGCCATCTCCTCCCACGGCCCTGCATCCACGGCTGCAGAAGCGGCTCTGCTCTCGCGCTGCCGCCAGCCACCCTCTCCTCCGCAGGCGGGTCCCTCCCCGGCGCTGCGCAGATAACCTCCTTTCACACGCTCCCCTTGCCATTTCCAGCCTTGTCCTTGATTGACACATTTAATCATCTGCCAACCCAAATGACAATCTGAGCTCCCGTGTGCAAACATCAAATGCTGCCCAGCTTCATTAGCTTCTCACAGGCTTTTTACCTCTCTCTCACTCCCCACAACCCAATATTGTCTTTTCCCAATATGTTGTCTGTAACCCCTGAAGGCAGCAGCGTCTGCTCAGGCTTTGTTTCCGAAGCGTCATGTGTAAATCCAGCCCGTGGTGGGTAGGTGGCTGGTGAGCGGTGCTGCCGCCGGTGCTGCCGGGGCCGGCAAGGCCGGTGGGTGCTGGTCGTGCGCCCGTCCCGCGGGGTGTCCTGCGGCCGGGCCGCGGCAGCGCTGGCGTCTGGAGAGGAAATCCGTTTGTCGTCTCATCCTCACACAGAGCGACTAAGACAAGCTGTTGTCCTCTTTTGGGAAAACACTCACCCACAGTGCAATAACATACATGAAACAGCAGCAGAGGAAAACAGCTCTTGGCGATGTGTATGTTAAGCAGATTAAAGCTGCAGCTCCCCTTTACTGCTGCATTTCTGATCTCTGTGCCAGCCCCACCAACTGCCCCCACGTGTAGGATTATCGTCTTGTTTTCCAAGATCTCATGTCATGTGTGTTCATTTAAAGCAGGAGGACAGCTTGTCGCTCTCCCCTTTGTTGTTCTGCCGAACCCTGGAATTTTTTCATTTTTTGGTGGATTGAATGGCTTAGGGACCTTTACCTTTCCAGGCGGTTCCTGGCGGATGGCGGCGTTTCCGCGCAGGGTGTCTGGGTGTCCCGGCAGATAGCAAGCTCTCTCCTTCGTGGCTGCACAGAGAGCCAGGTGGAAACTTATGGTTCTACTTTACTTTCGTATCACTTTAATGGTTATCAAAATCCATCAAATATCCGTGTCGCAGCTGTGTTTGGGGTTGCCGTAGGCACCGTGCTCCTTTGGAAGGTGTGAAGACAGGAGGAGAGCCACATGCTTTGGAAAGGTCCATCCCTTTAGGGGACTCCGAAGTCCACACAAGGGACTTCTCTGTCCCGGCATTATTCTGTAGCACAAGTTGTAACTGTTCTCTCCTTGCATCCTTTCCCCCACCCAGATTTTGGAAAGCGCTGTTCCCGTTCCAGCAGCATCCTTCTATCTGTGTGCGTACAGGACACCATGGGACCGCGAGGTCTGGCTTTGCAGAATGCAGGGATCAAGTTGGTTGCCCTTTAATATCTGCCAGAGGCAGATTTCCTTTGTTATTTATTTTTGGGGGTTGGTTTTGAGTTTAAAGTAAAAAGCAGTTGTGCCCTAGCTCTGTTTTGACCAGGCAGCAGTGAATAGATAAGCCCTAAAGGATATGAAGGGTTTAATAATTTTAATTTTGTTTTTATTAAAGTTTCTTGTAACTTTTTTCATGTGCCCCGGTAAAGCGGGGGGGTGACAGAAATCTGCACAAACCCCCAAGCATTCGCTTAATGAAACTCTAATGGGAGGTGCCTGGCGGGAAGGAAGTGGTTGGGCTGGGGGGACCAAAAGCGCGCTGCACTGTCCCTGAAACGTGGCAGGAATCTCATAAACCTCCCATCCAGCTCCAGCAGACACTTGTCACTGGGGCTCATGGCTTTCATTAAGCAGAAAGAGAGGAAGCGCTGATGGCTGACTTGTTCCAGAATGTTTTTCTTGTTCCGCCGCATCCTAGAGCCCTTTCCACTTAAGAAAACTGAAGGGGAAAACATCACCAGATGCTGCAGCAGAACGCTGGGAAGCTCCTGGTCCCTCTCCTACTCTACTTTTTTCTCCGGACTGTCAGGGCGCAGCTTCTGTCCTGAGCTCCGGTGGCTGCTCCTCCTGTTGGGACAGCAGGTTGGCACCCCTGTCCCTGCAGTCTCGCCCTTGGTACAGAGCTGGGTCACCAAAAGCTCTGGGGCTGGTGCCAGCTGCGCCTTCCGATTCTCTTTTCCATTTCTCTTTTGCCCTCTCTCCCAGTTTTAGAATAGGGAACTCTTCTCTTGAGGACTTCAACACGGTTGTTGCTGTGGTGCAGGTTAAATTGAAGACTGAAGGGCTCTCCTTTTTTGGGGTGAATCATTAAAGCCTTGAAGACATTTCAGGCCAAACAGCAGCAGATAGTGCAGCGCTGTCTCAGGATGTGTTGGAGAGGGTTAGATGTCTGTGTGAGCAACACGGGACTGTACCAGCAGCAAATCCGGCTCGTATCTGAAGCCTCACCAGCACAACCGTGCTGCTCCTGTCCAAACCTCGCAGTTGCTCAGGCGCTGCGTCTGACTGAGCCCCCTGCTTCGGTGTTCTGGTGGTGAGAGGAAGAAACCTTCCAAAGACTGAGACACGTGCTCCAGAGGCTGCTCCTCCACTGTCAACCCAAATTGCTGATGTTCATCTCCATAGCGTTGCACAGTAGCGGCTCATCCCCAGTGCCTTTCGGCCAGGTCGGGCTGTCCTGGCCGTGCAGCCCCGGAGCAGCGTGCTCCGCCGCAGCGCCGCTCAGCAGCCTGCCCTGCTCTCTCGAGCTTCGTCTCGCTGCGGGAGCAACGTCTGAGGGGTGGGACAAGGAGAGCGTCTGACATAAATGAGAAACTGCTTGGAGATTTTTCTTCAGAGGAGGCTTTATGAGAATGGAAAGTGTTCTCATCCTGCAGCTCATTTGCTAGGATTATAGACTTAATTGCAGGAGATACAGAGCTTGGTTACTAGAATTGCTTTTGTTTTTCTTTAGGAGTCACGGGCAAAATGAATTGTATACGTTACCAGTGGGGTGACTGGTGAGACAAGGTTTTACGTCAGCCGGCACACAGGTGACCCCCGGCCCGACCCACGCCACGTCCTCATGCTGCTCCGCGCACTTCCACGGCTGCGTTGGGAGAATGCTCTCCTGGGGGCTTGCTGGCGGGCCTGGATTTGCCTGTATCCCTCAAAAATACTTGCTTCCTTTTCCTTCTGTGAGGCCTGTTGATCCTCTCATGATGAACTGCCTAAGAAGGAGCTACCACACATCTATTTTTCCTCTAAAAACTTGAGATTGCTTAATAATGTGTCTGACAACACCAATGTCTTGCTCTGCCTGCTTCAGAAGGAAATTTAGGGACCCATAAAGAAATAATAACCTACCTCAAATACAAGTCTCATCCTTATTCCTACAAAAATTTAGTTCATGCCCTTAAGCAAGAGGGTTTCTGTTTCTTCTAAATAGTCAGTTTGCTCTTCTAAGTTGTACATCTTGACGCCCTTGCCATATATTTTGTTTTGACCTCAATGATTTCTGGAGGCCATGAGTTCCAAAGATTAATTAGGAGCTGCATGAGAAAGTATTTTCCATATTTTCTTCAAATTTGCATTTTCTTCCTTGTTCATTGTCAGTCCTCCAGAGATGGGAGGATGAGAGGAGCAGAACTGGTCCAGCTCCCTTGAACCAACCTTCATTCGGATGCTGCTGTCAAGGCCACCTTATTTCTTTTCGGATCAAGCAGCCCTAATCAACTCCTTTTCTGTGTTGGTACCTCTTCGTACCCCCCCTTTCAACCTGTTCGTTCATCTGTGGCCACTTCATTGAATAAATGACAGTGTTTAATATTTTGTCACGTTCCACACGTGTCCTCACGTGTTGTTTCTTTCCCATGCGGTGTGTCAGAGTGGATTGCCGTTGGTTTGTCCGCAGGGATGTCCTGGCCTTGCCGAAGCCGGCGCGATGCCCCGTGTCCATCCCCTGGATGGGATGTACGTCCCCTCCCTGGTCCCGCATCGGGCCCCGAGCCTCAAACTCGGGTTGTGCCTGGAGTGGTGGGTGCGAGGCCCCCGCGATCGCTCGCCAGGCTGCAAGGGACAGAAAGAGGGGACGGACCGAGCGTGACTTGCGAGCATTGTTCCTTGCTTTTCTGCTTTGCTGGTATTCATGCAGGGCAGACACTTCTGCTCCTTTTCTGGGAACTACTCTCTCATTTGGTTACCAATTAAGCTGAAAGCGTTCTGGCCTTTTCCATCCTCCTTTTTATTGTTGTGAAGGGTGAATTAGGGCTTGGTGTTTAGGATTGTTCTCTGGCCCCGCTGCTACTTTGCTGCCTCCTTTGTGGCAAGACAATGGCATTAATTTTGGCCTTTGCAGGCGGGCAGGCAATCTGGCAGCGCACAGTGCCTGTCCGTTCCACTTCACTTGTGCAGCCACCTCTCCTTTCCACATCACCTACTCACTTTTCTCCTCCTATTCTTTTTTTCCTTCCCTTTTGTGCGTACGTGTGTGGTGTGGAGGATTGCTCGGGGTTGGTTTGCTGCAGGCGGGCAGGGCTGGGGCTGCAGGCTGGATGTCCTGGCCTCACGATCCGTCCTGGCTCCGAGGAGACTGGGGAGTGGGACTGGTGAAGGGAAGGAGGAAAAGAGGTTGCACGCCAGTCACCAGGATCATCTGAAAATGGCAGAAATAGGAAAATGCTGAAGAGGCAGGAAACATCCGTACATCAAGGATGTGCTGTCTGGAAGGTGCAGGGGGTTTTGCAGTGCTTCTTACTGGCACAGCATCAACACCTCCAAACTGGTACCAGTAGAGAGGGAGAACGGAGCTAGGGCAAGGAAAAAAAATCTATGTCTAGCCCATACAGGTAGTTAATACAAGATAAGAGGCATGTTAAGCTCCCAACAGAGGGAGAGCTGCTCCGAATACTGCCAATTTCAGAGGGAAAGGCTCAAAAAAGGAAAGAATGGCAAGATTAAAATCGAGTTGAACAGCACAATGCTTTTCAAAAGGTGAGAAGGATGGTTCTGAAATGAGTGCAGAAATTAGTTGCTGGTTTGTTTCTCACAGTGGGTGGGATGAGCCCTGCAAGCTCTCAGGGAGCTGCAGTGAGGAGGAGGAGTGTGGTGCTGGGGCCAGCGGGCCCAAGGTGGCGAGCTGGGATCTCACTGGAGAGCCTGTGGAGCTGAAAGTGCCTCAAAGTCAGAAACGTGAAAGAGAACCCTCATGCGCGGCAGGACCCGAACGCCCGCCGTGCTCTGCTGGAGCTGGGCCACAGCTCACGGGGAGGCGGCGACCCCGTTGCGGTCTGAGGTCTGCGTCCTTCTTTTGTTTTCTTTTAAATAATGTAGAGAAGAACAGAGGCGTTGGGAGCCGCTGCCCCAGTCCGTTGTTGGCGGTGTGCGGTGGTGCTTTCCCTGGCTCCGCGTGGAGCAGCAGCTCCGGCTGGCTACGGCAGCGGGGTGGCCGGAGCTGCGCTCACAGCCTGGCGTCCGGCCCGCACGCGGCCCCGTGCCTCGGGCTGCCGTGGGCTCCCGGCCGCGCTGGCTCAAGTGTTCTCTGGTCCCACGGCCGCCCTCGGCGGGCTCGGCTCTCCTCTGTCTGTGCTGACACTTTTGCACGGGGCGGCCGGGCCTGCTCCTGGTCAGCGTGGGGGAGCGTGGCCGGTGAGGGGCTGCCCGGCAAACCCCTCCTGCCGCCCGGGAAGCAGCAGCCAACTGCATCGCCCAGGCGCGCACAGTCAACAGTTCCCTTTCTTCTGCACAAATTGGCAAGGACTAACCTTGTCATATCCAGTGCAGCGCTAACGGGCGCCTGCCTCCGAGGGGTAATCATGCAGGCATAAATTCGGAAAGTTGCTAAGCTATGAGCAGTCTTATGAGCATTAAAAGTGTCCTCTTTGCCAGAAAGGTCATTCATAACTTGGCTGCGCCGCTGATGTACAGTCAGTGATATTGATTGATTAATGTATAAAAAGCACCAAATCCATTTGCTTCTATGAAAGAGAATAAAGTGCAGTCGACTCTCTCTTTATTTTCACCTCATCCTTTTGTTTGAAGGACGTTTTTTTTTTCTTTTTGTTTTGCCAGCTAGGTTTAAGGGGGTTACAAAAAGACAGTTTCTGCCAAGTAATGCATTCACAAAGGGAACATTGATTCACATCAGTGTCGCTTGAATTACCCTTAAAGGTTTGCCAAGGAGTTGTTCTTATATTAACCTTCTGTTCATCAAAGACAAAATAAATAAATAAGTCATAAAATCAGCTTCACTGCCCACACTGGAGTTGGATGTAAAACAGGAATTTCTTCCGTTAGGAATTTGTGCTCCAGGTGCTGCTGCTGAGCCCCTCTCCCCGTGCTCTGAGCCTTTTTCTCTCCTGCACCACCTGGCCGGCCCTGCTTCTCCCCTTCCCAGGGTGATGTTTTTCCTCCCCAGTGCTTCTCCCCTTCCCAGGGTGATGTTTTTCCTCCCCAATGCTTCTCCCCTTCCCAGGGTGATGCTTTTTCTCCCCAATGCTTCTCCCCTTCCCAGGGTGATGCTTTTCCTCCCACCGCTTCTCTCCCGCTGCCGTGCCCTCGGGTGCGGGAGCGTGTGCTCGCCCAGGACGCGCGTTGTGCGGGTGCAGCGCTGCGCAGTTCTGAGCTTGGACGGATGTGGGTAGTTTTGGGGAGGGGGATTCCTGCAGGGGTGTTTTCTGAAGGAATGGGTGTAAAATGTTGATTTAATCTTTGCAAGCTTGACAAGAATGGTTTCTACACAGAAAGATAGCCTTGTGACGACCCAGGACGTTCTGCCCCGTCTAGTTCTAGCATTCTTGTAGTTCACCTTAAGTCCTGTTTGCTTTTCTGGACTTCTTTGACCACTAGTAATTAATTACATGTTCTTGTTTTCTTCTGGTTAATTCTGAAATGGGAGATATTTTTGTGCCTGTGGAGCTTTGTGCAACAACATCTCACCTTTATGTCTCCAGGTGCGTCTGCGTTGTCCGTCCCAAGCGACGGTCTCCCCGGTGAAGGCAATAAGGGTGGGGGGTTCTCTGTTCTTTTGGGACCGTGGCCGGGGAAGCTGAGCCCAAGTGATCACTGTTCTCTGCAGCAGGACCTGTGCTGTGTTGTTAGTGCTGTTAAACCCTGACCACATTTCTGTGTTTTCACGTGGTCCCTATTCCAAAACCCAGGAAGGGCAATTCTGTGTGTGTCTTCTGAGCTTTGTTTCTTTGGCTGTGTTCTGCACATGGGGCAGCTGTGCATGTCATGGTTGTCCATGAAACACAAACCTTGGATATCAGCCCCGCTTGGAAACGTCTCTGTGAGCTGTCCCCACCTGGCTGTCAGGACAGCGTCCCCAGTGCGTGGGCATTGTGACAGCCTCCGGGTTCCGTGTCGTTCCAGGTGACCTGAGCCACTCTGCCTGAGCCCGTGTCTCCCAGCGTGGCTGCACGTTGGTGCTGGTGACCTGCCCCAGGTCACCAGGAGCCGCCGGGGGGATCCGGGTCCGGGGGGTCAGAGCCTGGTTCCTGCCAAGGGCTGCGGCAGCGCGGTGCCGGCACCGCGGCAGAGCTGGGACGGAGCTGCTGGTGAGGCCGGGGCTGGGGGGTGCTGGGGTGTGAGCCCGTGGGCAGCTGAGGTGCCACCGGCCCCTGCGGCACTGCCGTGTGACACTTCCATTTCAATGTCTTTTACCCAGCAAAGGAGAATGATGGTGATGATCCTATTGACTGTTGGGTGTGCTTTGACGTTCACCGAACGCGGTGGCAGAGCAGCCCTGCCGCAGGGCGTCCTTCCCGTGTCCCCGTCCTCACGTTTGCTGGCGTGGAGCAGGGGCCGCGCGAGCCCTGGACCGTGTGCTGCTGTTTACCCGCCATGCAGCGACCCCCTCGGACCCTGCACACCGCCCAGCGCAGCTCACAGTGCGCGTTGGCACCTTGCGTTACCAGGAAAAGCTTTTTCTCCATGGCTGCTGCAAAACCCAAAAGGAGAATCATCTTATTTTTTAATCTTTTTCTCAGATTGTGGGAGAATTGCAGAACGCTGAAGCCCCCTCCCCCTCCGGCGAGGCGGTAGGGATTGGATCAGACGGTACAGAGTGAGCATGCTGAGAGTGAATCCATTTTCTCTCCTCCATCTCCTCAGAATAAATTAGAATTTGCCTGATTTAATAAAATGGCTTCATCTCTCTGCCATCTTTTCTATCTCCCATGCGTTTCATCCCCACCCCCACTGCAAAATAATAGATGTGGGCTGTGCAGCGTCCTGTTGGAGCTGGCGACTGCACATGTAGGGTACGTGTGAGCGGCTGCACGCGCAGCCGGCAAAGAGTCCGGCCACTGCAGGCGCGCAGAATTTGTCTCTCTATCTCAATTTCTTTATTGTCAAATGTGATAGTTATAATTGCTGTCGAGGTCAGTGTAATTTACTGTCCATCTGTCATTAACCCAGCCTCACGGTGGATGTGACTGCCATGCAGATATCGTTTGGGGACTGGGAGTGGTTAGCGATAGAAATTTTACAGCACAGATTTGCCCCAGCCACTTTTCTCGTTAATTGGCATGTATTTGTCTATGCATGGAGTGGAACTGTAGCTCTTTGCTGCAGACTGAGAGGAGGGGTTATTGTTAGAATTTAGATGGTTTCGCTACAGCTGAACCTTCTTCTCTCACTTGAATCTGGTGTTTTAATTTCTGTTTCCTAGGTTGATTTTTTCCTTTCCGCTCTGACACTAATTATGCCAGGCGCGTTGGGAGCGGCTGCTGCTGAGAGGTACCCAGCTAAGTGTTAAGAAAGGTTTTAAAAACAGACTGAACTCTTTCTTAATGAGGCTCAATCGTGCTCTCCTCCGGGTGGTTTTGTTTTGCTGATCTGTCAGTTTTTCAAGGATTTAATTGCACTTTTTTCATATTAGTCTTTGAAATGGGGCTAAGCAGCTTTCTGTAAAATAAAATAGAAAAAAGGAGAGATATTACTGGCTTTCATATTTTCTTTCTTTGCGTTCATCAGTCCAGGATCGTCATCTGCCACTGACTCCTGGGACCCAACAGCAGTAAAGAACAGAATTTATGAGAGCAGCAAACAAGATGGCAGGCGAGGCTCTCATGGCAGCTCCAAAATTGTAAACCCTTGCAGGCAATCTTCTTTGCCTCCCCGCTCCTCAGTCTGGCTCCTCCCGCATCCCTGCTCACACTGAACCTGGAAGACCTTCCAAATGTTTATTTTGGAGGAAGAAGTGGGAGGCGAAGGAGGCACAAGGAACCCTGAAGTGGCTCAGCCAGTGTAGCTCATTTCCTGCAGAAATGACACAAAAATGATTCAGAACCGAGCACTGGGAGACTCCCGGAGCGGCGGAGGTTGGCAGGGACCCGGGAGGTCACCTCGCCTGAGCCCCTGCTGGACGGCCAGGACTGTCCCCAGGACGTCCCCACAGGGTCTCAGTGTCCCCAAGGACAGCGACTGCCCAGCACCCATGGGGCCAGCCCGCGCTCCCGCTCCCCTGGAGCCGGGATCCAGGGGAAGGGATGCGAAGTAGCTGATGTTGGGATGGGAAGAGGCAGGAGGGAGGAGGCGGATGTATTCGTGATGCTATTATCGTTATGGCATAGAAAAAACATGTTTGAAGCAATCAGCATGGAATTCTTAATTGCTTCATTTACTTCTGCTCTCCTCGTGGGACAGATTGTACAAGTGCAGGAGCTGCCAGGACCCTCATGTTCGTGCACTGGTCCTGCTGCACACACTATTTTTAACTAGTGCTTTGTTTTGCAAAGACGCACAAAGCTGCTGCTTTTTTCTCCCAAGGATGCCAATAAGCAGCAGAGGCAGTAAGAGCTTTCTGATCCGCCTGACGGTGACTCTGCTTTCTTAGCCTGCAGTTCATTTTTCCTTCTCTTTGCATTTACATTTCCTTGTTTCCACTTTCCCTTATGTTCTTTTAGCTTTGGTTTTCTCCCTCCATCTTTCTTTTGTTCATGCTTATCCCTTAAATATTTGAGAATCTCTTGTATTTCCTCTAGTCTCAGCCTAACAAAAATCCCGTTTTTTTTTCCTCGTTCAGATGTGTGCCTGCCTTCCTCTTTCAGTTTCCAGCACACCTCTCATGAGGATGTAAAATCCAAGAACCAGATCTTTGCGATTTCAAAATAAAATAAAAGTAAACTCTGCTCTAAAAACACTTTAGCAGGAAAGCCAGGCTAATTGTAAATCAATGAGTCTTAAAATGCAGCATTGATCTCCAGTTAGAAGTTTGAAGGGGAAAGCAGTAATTACTGCACTGAAGGTAGATTTTTTTTTTTTTCTCTTAGTAAGTTCTGGGCAGAAGGAAGGCTCATTAGGGCAGCACTTCGGAATCTGAGTAATTAGTTTTAAAAGTACTTTTGTGGTGTTATTCCCATGGCTAGAAATTATTGGAGTCTTCACAGATTTATAGTTCAGCTCTGATAAGGTTTGATTTATTATTGTGTTTGGCAAGGAAGATCCACCCTACTCCATCACCTGGTGAGGATCCAGAGCCGGGGTTGGTCTGGGAAGAATTGCTGTGGGCACGCGGGGCCAGTGGGTCACCCGGCATCCGCTGGCACGTACGTTGCACCCGGCTGCTGCTGCATCGCGCGCCGGGTGCCGCCGGGCTGGCACATTACGTTGCACCCAGGTGCTGCTGCATCGCGCCCCGGGTGCTGCTGGGCTGGCACATTGCATCACGCCTTGGGGTGTTGCTGTGGGACAGCTGGAGCGGGTTGGAGTGCGCACCACTGGCTGCAGAGGGACCGGGGGTGATGCTGGAGAAGCAGGGGGAAGAGGAGCCGCCCGCCTCGGGTACGAGCTCTCCCGCTGCCAGGGCAGGTGCCCGTGTAACCCTCACAGCGAGAAGGCAGCTCGTGTGTGCCCTGGAGCCTGTAGGTTTAGATTTTTTCCAAATTCTTTTGTTAGGTTTAGCAATTATATCTCTAGATATTCTCATTAACCTTAATTATCTAATCCCTTTTGTGAATATTGCTGAATTCTTGGCCACAGCAACATCCTGTGACAGTGATTTCCACAATCTAATTACCAAGTCTAATTGTATAGGAAGAAGTGTTTGTTTCACCTGTGCGGTGCTGCGGGTCCATTAGCCGCTAGGTTTCCTGCATTGCCCAGCTGCGGATCCGAGGAGGTGAGCACTGGAGAGGGTCGGGAGCCGGAAGCATCAGGCAGCACGTGGTGCTTCCGTCTGGCTGCAGCACAAGTGCTACTCCAAAGGAAAACAAGACCTGCAGCATCAGGACAGTTGCCACGGCACGTCTGTGAGCCCCGTCACCCTCTCTGGCAGTGAGCTGGTGTCTGCGAGCACCAGCGTCCTCCGGGCTGCAGGATCGCTCTGGGCAGGGGCACAGGGTAACCCTACCAGGCTGGTCGCGGCTGCTGGAGACGCAGCTGCTGGAGACGCAGCTGCTGGTCAGCTGCAATCACTGCCAAACATGGCAGAGAAAAGCTAAACCCAGGTAGGATGGGAAAATGGAGAGGACAAAGGCTCTGTAAGTCAGAATAGGGGCTCTTACTCCTTGTGACCGTCATTTTTCTCCTGTCAAGTTGGCTGAAAGTCCTTTCTTCTTGCTCATGGGAGAAATGGCTCAGAAAATCCCACTCCATCTTCTTCAGACCATTACCTTTTTGTGCTCTTTTATCAGGTTGCCCCCTTTGCCACCTTTCTCAGAAAAGCAGGGCTGATCTCTTTGGTTCTGTCCAGGAGAGGTTTAGGTCCTGCGTTCCTCGTATGCCTTTCTTCCCCCAAAGATTTCGGCAAAGGGACTGCTTGTATTAAGCCCAGTGTTACGTGTAGCATTGCAGCCAAGACTGCCGAGCTCATGCAAGGCCATGTAATATTCTCCATCTGTCCCGGGGTCAGCTCATGTTGTGCTTGAGCAGAGCAAGTCCTGCTTCCCTTCTCCAGGTTGAGGCTGACGAGACGGATGCAGACACCATTGTGGATACTGGCAGACCCAGGCCACGGGTCTGGGTAAAGACACAAAATGGTCCAAGTTCATGCTGGAAGAAATATTAAGGGCTTATTGTTCTCTGACAGAACCGTGCTAATTGTGGGGAACTGACCCTGTAATTAAGACTAATGCACGTGCAAGGAGGCTTTATGGCACAGCTCCTGAGCTGCTTGTCCTATGGGAGCGGGTTCCCACTCCTGCCCATCTCTCCTGTGTGTTAAATTGGGGCACTCATACAGTCTGACTTCATCTGACACCTCTAGCTGTCCTACTTGTGTGACTCGATAAATATTTTTACAGAAATGATTTAGTTTGCAGTGACTGTTATAGATCTGATTCTGCAATGGGAGGAAAGGGGAAGGTCTCTGGAGGCAGAAAACCCTTGTGTGGCAGAAAGCCTGCTGGGAAGTCAGCTCAAGAAGAATTAGAAACCCTTTAAATAAATGCTTACTTGACATGACTCTGTCTTCCACAGTCTAACAAGCAGGGAAGCGAATGGCAGCCGCTGGCCAGAAATTGATTGCATTAATTGATATGCCAATAAGAGAGCTTGTTACATCCGCCATTGGTTAGGAGGCCGGCTAACAAGTCCCGCTGATCAATGGAACCAATAAAGATTTCATCCATTAATGAGCAACATGGTAATTAATGTTATCCATAAACCAATTAGCCTGGGCAGCTAATGTGCTGGTTAGCATGGTGAGCGGCAGCACCGGGGTGCAGACCGGCCGTCGGGTGCAGAGAGGGCCATTGCGCCTGCGGTGCCACCGTGGCCTTCGCGGAAACAAACGGCTCCCACCGGCCTCCCTGGGACGGTGGCTGATTTTCTGGCAAGGAACGCATGTCTCTAGATTTACTAGGCAATTTGAATTATTTCTTTCTCTTCTTTAAACCTCCGTGTAGCACACATGAGCATCTTTTCCACTTCAGCGTGTTTTCCAGAGCCGCGCAGGTGTAGGCAGCTCGTGTTGAGGTGGCGGAGCGCCGTGCTTGGTTCCCCGCTCGGTGCGGTTGGGAGCTGCCCGCGCGCTCTGCCCGGAGCCCAGCTCGGCCCGCAGCTCGCGGGAGCTGTTGTGCACGCTGCAGCGCTTTCTCCACACCTTCTGGATGAATTACTGCGTTAGCGTGGGAAGCACAGAGCGTACGGTGAGGGCTGTTGTCTAAAACCACTTGCAGAGGGGTTGCATTGCGTTGCTGACCACCAGCTGTGTGTCCGCGTGGCTGCCGGTGTCACTGGTGCTTGTGGGGTGACCTGGTGTGAGCAGGGTCCCGCAGAGGTGCCGCGGGGTCAGCGGGGTCCAGCAGCTGCTGCCAGACGCTCCGGCCAGCCCGGTCCTTGGCGTGGGGGCAGCAGCACCCACAACTGTTACCAGACAAAACTCTGGCGGGGGTTCGTGAGGGCAGCCCCTGCCTGCGGCGCTGCCCCCGGCCGCTCGGGGCTGTGCGGTGCTGAGCTGTGTGCAGGGGGCAAAGCGGCCGCGGCCGGGCCGGGCCCTGCCAGCCTGCGCGTGGGAGAGGGGCCGGGGGCTTCGGAGGGGTCGGGGGGGACAGGAGCAGCCCCAGGGGCCCGGGGCAGCCTCAGGCCCAGAACTGCGCTGTGGAGTTACTCGCAGTGTTGGGTATTGACCCTGGGAGACCCCTTGTGGATTCCCTAATTGAAAATTAATACCAGATCAATGCCATGGGCAATTTGCATATTGATCATAAACAACTTTGAAGGCACCAAGTGTGTGCTGGATCAATAGAGCTCTTGAGCAGGCTGCAGTGGGAGAGCATCCCCCTCTCTGGCTCTGCGAGAGGTTCTTGGGCAGTTTGGGAGCCGCTTCGTGGTGGTGCCGGTGGTGCCGGTGGTGGTGGCACCTCAGCGATGCCGGCCTGGGACAGCTTGTGCCGGACTGGAGTTGGACCACTGAATTAACAGCCTTCTCCCATGGTTCACTTTGGAAGGGCAACTAGAGGAAGTGTTTTAGTTTATTTGTTAATTTTAAATGAAACAAGCGAAGCCCAGAGGTGTCCCACAGCGAGGGCCAAGTGCCTCCCGGGCACACAGGTCTGGGGGGATCACAGCGCGTCCCACCCTGCCCCTCCACACCTCCTCTGCTGTGCTGTGCAGCCTGTTGCACTTACTTTAAACAGGGTTTCCAATATTTTTCTGAGGATACCAGAAGAAATCTCATCAGTGATTTTTTTTCTAATGTTTTTGTCCTATATTTGGGGTTTGAGGGCAATATTGCTCCTCTACCTACTTGGGATGTTCACAGGTTATTTCAGAATGGTCTTGAGCTGAAGGGAACAAATATTTCGGATCAAACTCCAAAAAAACCACCAGAAAGTTCATCTGAAGGTATCTAAAGCACTTTAGGAAGCCTTCTGTCAAAGAGGGACGTGCGTGGGCAGTGGGGATCAGCGCGTGGGTGGGCGCAGCTCCGTCTGCCCGCGCCGAGCCCGTGTGCCGGCCGGGGAGCGGAGCCGCCGCCTCGGACCCCACGGGGAAACTGAGTCACACTGGGCCACGGACCCGGCGTCACCGTGGGCCTGGCGTCACCGTGGGCCTGGCGTCACCGTGGGCCTGGCGTCACCGCGCATGGGGAGCGGGGGGTGGGCAGGGCCAGACCCGCGGCTGCCGCTCGTGCAGCCGGGCCCCGGGAGGTCGCTGTGCATCTGATTAGCGCGTTACGGGGCCTTCATTGACTCGGCTGCGCCGCGCTGATGAACTGAGACTGGGGACAAGCGCTTGTAATTGAGAGAAATAAATTCTTATCACAGGCCTCTGCTGGAGCTGCCACCTGTGCCTGTGCTTGCTCTGGGTTTTAGGAGCATTTCGAATCCCCGAAGCGCCCAGTGTGCCCTCATTAGCATCTGAGGAGGCGAGCACAGGGACTGCGGGCACCGAGTGGTGTCCCAGGGTGGCCGAAAGCTTTCCCGCCCCGGCTGTCACCATCCGGTGCCACCGAACCGCCTGGCTGCAGCCCGGGCAGCCTGCGCACCGCGGCACCTCCAGCGTCTCCCTGGGAGCTGCTCCGTGCTCCTGCCTGTTCCCGCGTTTCGCTCAGGACTCAGAGCAGCAGCAGCACCCTCCGTCTTTATCTGAGATGGGATGGCGAGTGAAAGATCCTTCCCCAGTGTATGAGAGGGGATAAGGGTGTTGTAGGGGAAAGCATTTTTTTTTGCTCAGTAAAAACTAAGGATGAATATATAGCTTCTTCTAAAAGAAACCCATCTCCCATTTTAAATTAAAAGGAAAAAAAAAAGTCCAGGGGTCAGCAGGGCTCTGCAGCTGGGATGCGGTGCAGAGATGTGGCGGGGAGCGCTCCCCCGTGCCGCAGAGAAGCCGTTTGGATTTCCTCGCTCGCAGCAGCCCCTGTAATTTTGCCGGTTCCTCCTGGTTGCAGAGCAGGCGGCCGCCGTCCGCGCCGCGCGGGTGGTGGGAGGTGAGTGGAAAAGCTTCACTTGACATTCCCTGACCTCCCCGGTGCGGCTGAGCACCGGAGAGCCGGAGCTGAGATTGCAGTCGCTTTCAATTACTCGAAGCCAAGAGAGGTGGAGAAAAAGGGCCTGTTGGCTCCAGGAAGCTGCAATCTTCAGCTGCTGAAAGCTTGTTAGTACAAGGGGAAAAGCAATTACTGACATTCTGCCAGTGCCACTAACCCAAACCCAGGGAAGGGGCCGCTCAGCCCTTGAGCGTGGCCGTCCCTGCCTGTGGGTGACGCGGGCTCCTCGAGCGTGTCCTCGCCGGCAGCTCCAGGGCTGCGGAGCTCTGAGTTTTCTGGGTGTCTGTGGCCTGTTCTGGTCAGCAGGTGTTTGCTGTGCCTACAAGAGTTCGCATGTGTTGTCTGCCCCCTCTTCTGCACCACCCCAAGTTGTGTTTGGTGTCAGAGAGCTCTGCCCACGCTGAACCGAGCCAGAGGAGAGTCAAGGCGAGAAGGGGATGACTCACAGGCTGAAAACAAAGCTCCGTGTTTGAGGGGCTGCCTCGCTGCCCCGGCCTGTGCCCTTGCGCGGAGGGCTGAGACCGCGGCTGTTCACACCAAGAAGCTTTGATATTGCAGCTTCCTAGCAGGCTGGTTTTTGTGTCTGGTTAACCTGTGGAGATGGCACACGTCTGGTGACCAGAGTGTCGAGAACCCCTCCGCTGGCTGGAGTCAGTGCCGGCTCTGTCTGGACCTGCTGGGTCTGTCTGCTCTGGCCTTCTTGGGGTCCCAGGGGATGCTCCTCAACTTCTCGCTCTGAAGTCCCTCAGAAGCCCGTGAGGCTCTCTGCAGAAACGTCCTTGGCCGTTTCAGAGGTTGCCGCCCCCAGCTGCCTGTCTCGCGCCTGCAGCACGGCTGCGTTTCTCACCTGTTCAGCAGAAGGTGCGTGACCCTCCTGTTTGGACGCAGGTGGTTCCAGCAGCCCTGCCGACCCCTGTGCTCCCACCCCCCGCTGCCTCGTGGCAGCAGCGTGCCCCGGGGTGATCCTCTTTTGGTTTTTATTATACATATTATTTATGGGCATTCACGATTTCCCATGTTCATATATATTGTTAGTTCCTAGAAATAAGCTCCAGGGAGAGCCCAGCGACACGACACCGCAGACAACATTACTGCGATCTAGTCGGGAATGAACCGACCAGACCGCATGCTTCAGAGCCCTTTGGACTCACTCTGTGCAAACTGTCCTTAAAGACATTTGCTGAGAACGATTAATCATTTTTTCCCGTTCTTCATAACAAAAACCTTCCCAGACCCAGGGAACGCTGACGTGCACAGGCCCCGCGCCGCTGCCACCGCGCTGGACACCGGCCGAGCCGCCCTGGTGCTGTATCAGCCTCGCCGCTCCCCTGGGCCTGTACCTTGTGGGACAGTGTGTTGCAAGAATATTTTAATTGTCCCAAAACCAGGGCACTATAATTATGGCTTTTCTAAGTTTTTAGCTAAGCTCAAAAGAACTCCAAACATGCTGAGGTTGGGAAATGCTTGGGGAGGGGGAGAAAGAGGGTCGGCAACACATTAATTAACTTTTCCTTGGAGCGATACCATGGAGACTGAGAATAGAACAGGAGTAGTATATCTAAAAAAAAAAAAAAACTAACGAGAAAAAGGACATTTTAGTGTTTGATTTAAGAATGGTTTATGATGACGTTACAGGGCAGGGTTAAGGTTGTTGGGAGCACTCCTATGCATATCCAGCCCTTGAGGCTCAGCTCATTTTTCCTACAGTTACAATATTCTCAAGATGTACCTTGTCCCAGAGCTGATGAAGTTAGCTTTAGCTTCAGCTTGGCTTTAGCACTGGTTTTGTTGATGAATCTAAAATTTCTCTGGAGTGAGGTTGTTTGTACTCAGCACAAAGCACCTCTTACTTGAGCACCGCGCTCCGCTTGCACCGCCAGCCGAGGCCGCGTGGATTTGGGGCGACGGTTCCTATTCTGGAAGGTGGGATGTGCAGTTCCTGAAGCGTCTTGGCCTTTCTGAAAATGCATACTTGTGTCTGCACGGTTGCAGCGGGTCCCTGGAGCCTGGCCCGGCGCTGTGCCGGGTCAGCACTGCTGGTGACCCGCTCTGAACACCCACCGGTCTCTGTCTCAGCAGCTTCACTCGTGTTTGTAGCAGAGGGAAACTGAGCCAGGGACGGGCAGGGTCTGCGAGGAGGGAGGTGAGCGGGGGGTGAGACCAGAGGAGCTGGGGGCAGGGGGCAGGGGGTGCTGCTCCCTTCATCCACCAAACTGGGGCTGGGCACCGCGCTCCCCGTCCCCAGCAGCCTTTGCCGCCCTCCTGCCTTGTCACCTCTGCCACCCCGGCTCCTCCAGCCTCCCACCCCCTGGTCCCCGTTGTCTCCCAGCCCTGCACGCTGGGGACCGCGCTGTCCGCTCCCTGCAGACCTGCAGCTGGAGATGGGTTTTCTTTTGTTTTGCTGGTTGATGCGTGTTTGTGTTTTTGCATGAGTCTCCTTTCCAGCTGATTCCGGTTTAGAGCTAGGTTAAACTGTGCAAAATACTGTTTAAAACAAAAAAAGAAAGGAACTTGTCAAGATGCATTTGTTAGATCACGTTTAAAGTGAAATAGAATTGAAGGTAGTTTTTGTCCAGAGAAGGGGGGGCTGAAAAGCCGTCAAGCCGCAGGAGAAAGCCCCTCCTTTGTTGTCCTCCTGACATTGAAGTGTAATTTTTCATGGTTATTTGGACTGGAAAATGGGGGGAAAGGGAGAGATGGGCTTGCGATTATTTCCCATAAATGACAACACAATCACATCACGCTCCACTACAAACATGCTCAAGGAATTTGCCTTTTTTTTACATTTCATGTGTGAAAATAACAACAACCTTTCTAGTTCTGCTGAAATTCAAAGGAGCAAATCCCTGTTGGGTTCCATTGACTTAAAATTTAGCCCAATTTACAGAAAGACTGGACAGCTTTGTTTGCAGGGACAGGGAGAAGTCGGTGCCATCTCAGGGAGGGAGTTCTTGCACTTGTCTCGTTCACCGAGATGCGGCATCCTCCGGTATGTCCAGTGATGGCCACAGTGTGGCCGGGCCCTGGGGGTGCGCGAGGAGCTGGTGCTGCCAGAGCCGCCAACGCGCTGCCCGCGGCCGCGGTCCCGGCTCAGCCCGGGTCGGTGCCGGATCAGCCCAGATCGGCACCGGGAGGTGGGAGCAGCTTGGAACTGCCGGGTTCTGGGGAGGTGGGGGGTTCTGAGCAGTCGGGGCCTTTCCCAGGCTGTTCCCTGCCCCTCTCAGATCCTTGCAGCAGATTCTCGGGTTCTTGCACCTGTAAAGCTGATGGCAGGGACTGCACACGGACCGGCTTCGGCTTTCTGCTCCGTGTCCTGCTCTTTTCTTTCCTTAAAACAGACAGTGGCAGGTTTCACCACCACTAGCTTCTATTTTTTAAGACAGAAATTGTCTTTTCTTCAAATTGTCTGGTATTGATAACATTGTTCCCTTTCCTAGTGCTGCTACATTACCAAAAGCCCGAAGCCAAAGGCTGCAGGATGTTAGCGGCCCCTCCGCCCCCAGCCTGGCACTGCTCAGCCATGGGAGGCCCAGAACTGGAGCTGCGGGCTGGTGCTGGGAAATCACATAAAGTGACCGAATGCAAAAATAATAACCATATTAGTCACCGCATTCGTTTTAAGAAAAAAAGATTCTAAGGTGTGGCAGAGGGTCATCCCATTTCTGTTGAGCAAGAAGCTTATTTGGGAGATAACCAGACCCGGAAGCTGTTGTAGGATTTTCAGATCTGTTCAGGGAAACTGGCCAAAAATTCTGAATTTTTTCTTTGGAGAAGAAAGCAAAGGAACGGAAGCTAAAAGTTCACAAATAGTTCTTTTGCTGTTGGATGTATTGTTTTATTTATCTGAACGCTTGTCTCTCTAGTTAACTGCACAAAAGCCAGATAAACATTCCCTGCCTTGAGAAGATAGAAACTGGGATGGCTTTATCAGCTGGGGGCACGCTCATAGTGTTTTCTTTTTTGTAAATGAAAGCTGCACAGATATGCTCTGACCGTGCTCTGAGACAGGGCCATCTTGGAAATAAGTGTCGTTAATCCAAGATACATGTGGCATTATTACTGTTTCTCTGCATCCTTTTGTCAGATGATGGGACTCACCCACCTGCGTTTGCACCAGGGCTGCAGCCCATGGTGCTTCTCTCATAACCTGTGCCTGGTGCTTCCTTTTCACTGCTTGGAGTCCTGCTTTTCCTTTTAGAAAAGTGAAAGGAATAAACAAGTTTATGTAAAATAATCCAGTTAGGTGCTAGCACAGAGTGTATTTGTGAGCCGCCCGTTCTGAGCCAGCATCGTCATCCCACCGGGGTGCAGTTTTGGGGACAGCTGGGCAAAGCCACTCTTAGGACGAGCAGCAGCGGCCGGGGGCTGCTGAGCCCCTCCTGGCCCCCAGGAGCACCTGGAGCCCCCTGCTGCCACGCGGACCCAAACCACGGCACGTCTCCTGCCAGGGCGCTGGGACCTGGCGTCCAGCCTCATGTGAGCAGCTGTGCCGACGGGGCTGGGCGGCCGCGCTGCGGTGTGAGCCTGGCCCGCGGCAGCTCGCGGGGCCGGCGCGGCACGCGTGTCGGTGCATGTGCAGCCGCACAGCTGGCTGCACACACGCCAGGCTGTCACCTCCCGACAGCGTCAGCTTGCACAAGTCAGCCAGGTCTCAATCCTGTCATTCGATGGGCTTTTTTGACTACTTATCCTGAAAAAAGGGAGCATCAGGGATTCTTTTTGTTTCAAAGGAGAGACCCTGTGTACAATTAAAACTTGTTTCTGGTAAACCTCATTCCAGGAAAGATGAGCTTTTAACAAAAAGCTTTTGACAGCTGCAGGGTATTTCATTTTTTTTAATGCCAAATGAAAAATCAATACATTTTTCTAGGTTATACATATTCAGAACAGGCTTGATATTTCCATTATAATGGAAAATGGGTGTCTGCACATCTCGCCTGTCAGAGCTGCACCACCGCATTTTCCAAGCCACTGCTAAATATTTCAAACCTGATTTGATTGTGGTTCATGACAGCTAATGTTTCTCAGCTCTTGAGGCTGCCGGAGGGTGGGGAGGCGAGCGCACACTCTTTCTCTCCTGTCCCTACATTGTCGCCACCCCTGAAATGCCCCTTATCCCTTTGGATAAAGATCTGGGTTTGTTAAGGAAAATCCAGCTGAGAGGAGAGCTGGGAGGTCGTGTGCTGTTGAAGCCGGCTTGGATCCAGCTGGGGTTTGCTGACTTCTACCCTCAAACTTTCTGAGTTTTGAGAGGGGCAGTGAGTGTGTGTGGCGGTGTGCAGGGACCCAGGTACATTTTCAGTGTGTACCTGAGTCAGAGATTCTCTGACATCTGCAGATGTCAGATACTCATCATTTTCCAGACTCTTCTTCCTCTCTTCCCCCCACAATAGTGAATGGTTTAATTTTAAATTAAAAGGAAATGCCACTGTCTAAAATGATTTATTCATGAAGGAGGAAAAAGCTCTTCCTAAGATTTTGCATGGGCAGATTTGTGCGGTGGGGGAGCAGGCTCCTTGGACAGCAGGTGCTCTGCAGCTACACGTTCTCATTCTTGGTATTGACCCGAACCCCAGTGGTTGGAAAATCCTTTAAGAAAATTTATCGATAAAGCATCATGGCCTCGTGGATGGCAGCCTGGTACAGGGACCCATGGGCAGGTTGTGTTGTGTGTATTTCAGTGGGACACAATCTCCTCCATGCAAATCCCAAAGCAAGAGCTCTTGCACCCACCCTGGTGAGCTCCCACAGAGCATGAAGCCCCCTTGTCCTTCATGAACCCCACATCGTTGGTGTTTCTGGGAACCAAAGGCCCCAGTCTGGCACCTGCGTGTTCTGGGCATGGGCTGCAGCAGCATCGCTGCCCTTCCAGAGCCCCTCGTTAAGGTTCCCAGGCCAGGAGTCAACCCCCTCCCCTCTCACAAAGCCTCTCTCTGCAGAGCTCCCCACGAGTCCTGGTCAGACCCCCAGTATGCTGCCGAAACATTGCAGAGACTTATCACCCTCTGGATACCAGCTCTGCCTGGGACACCTTTTGGGATGTACGGTCTTAAGCTGAGTACCTTTTTAATGACGGAACGACTGGTAGGGTTTTCATCAGTCTTCTTAAGGAAAACCATTAGGTGAATGAGGCCTAATAGTGTGTACAGCTTCAAGGAGGTATGGTCAACCAGTAACAACTGGTCATGGTTTGGAGATAAATTCCCTACATCCTGCTGACCATGGCCTCCTTCAGCCTTTGGGAGCTGTGGTCACGAGGCCTCACACTCGGCTGTGGGTCTGTCATATGGGGCTCTTCGGATGTCTAGCAAAAGACGGTGGTAAGCTCTGCTCAACACAGCGTGCGAGCAACGTGACACCAGGATTTGCAGACAGTTAAAATGGCAGCTCAGAGCTCCTCGTTGCATGTGCAGTGGATTGAGGAGAAAAGCAGACCTTTCCTCCCAGCCGTGCTGCTGGCCCTGTCCTCTCAGAGGGATGTCCCAGGGGAGCGCGGGAGGACAGACGGCGGGTGCCATTGGTGTGTGTGTTTGCTGCCATCGCGTCTCCGGAGCGCCTCGGCAGCCGCAGCGCTGTCACCAGAGCGTGGGTGCACATCTTCGGGGAACGGGAGCTCTGCTGCACTGTGTTCCCCGCGTTGGAGGATCTCGCTGTTGGAAGCTGGCGGGATCACCCGTGGTGCCCTGTGTGCGGTCTGTTGGCGCTGGTTCCCAGCGGTTCGCAGCTCTCTGCGGTGCACGTGGCCAGCCGAGGAGCGGTGCGGTGAGGACGCTCTCCCCACCGCGCCCGGGCTCAGCCGAAACGCTGCGGCTGCGAGGCAGGCCGGGCCGAGCGTGCTGAGCAGGGCTGCAGCAGGAGGCTGCTGCAAGGGCATCCTGAGGCAGCCGGGAGTTAGCGCTTCCCTGAGGCTCCTCGCCAGGCGCTGAGTCCCAGGGTGTCCCCAGCGTGTCCCTGGGGTGTCCTTGGGTCCCTGGTGCAGGGAGCCCCCCGGGTGCCGGGAGAGGAGCAGGATTGTCCTCGGCACAGGCTCCGGGAGCGGGGAGCCAAGGGCAGCACCAGGGCCCTTCCCAGCTGAGCGCAGCCTCCGTGGGCAGATGTGTCTGGTGCTCTGCTCCCTTCCATCCTTCTTTGAAAAATCCAACCACTCTTCAGAAAATATGAGCTCAGGCGGGAGGGGGAGGAGGAGGTTTAGAGGCCGCGTGTGCTCACGCGGTGCGTGCGGGGAGGCAGCTCTGGCTCTCGCTGGGGCTGCTGCGGGTCGGGCTCAGGGGCGCGAGGGTCCGCGGGGGCTCGGCCGGGGCTGTGGGACCGGCACAGGGGCTGCAGGCCCGGCGGGGCAGGAGGATTTGCCATTTGTAGCCTTGTTTTTTAATCATTTTCTGCCGTTATTGGTATTCATAGCTCACATTTTTCCGGTTACTGTCAGCCTGGGCTTTCATCCATTTTAAAGAGCTATTTTTTCCCTTGTTGATGATGATGATGGTATAAAGACAGATGGTGTAACTGCTTATGAATGTCCTATTTTATTCCCCTCGAACCAGACAGTGCACTTGAAAACGTGTATTATTTCCACATGCTCAGGTTAGAGCCCAGACAGTGTCTGAGCAGCAGCCGGCTGCCCTTCTCCTGCTCCCGGGCCGGTGCTGACACCTCCGGGCGGCAGCCGGCAGTGCGGCCGCGCTGGGCCCTTTGTTCGGGGTGGGGGCAACGGGGCGGTGGGGGCCGTGGGGGCAATGGGGCGGTGGGGGCAATGGGGCGGTGGGACGGTGGCTCCCACCCACCTCTGGCAGCACATCTGTCCGCAGCGGCCAGGGCGCCGGCCCCAAGGGAGCACCGGAACCGACAGAGAAAGCTGGGTGTCCAGAGAGAGGTTAAAGTGAGGGTTTGAATAAATAATAAAATCCCTATAATGAAGGTTTTTAATAAAACCAGCTAAAAGCTGCTTTCCGTGCCACTGCCTCAGTTGAAGAGACGCTATCTCGCCTTGCGTGGCAGCAGTTTGAAGGCAGCAAGGGGGTTGGGTTGAGGGGGGCCATTTGTTGGTTTTGTCCCCAGAGTGGAAAAAAATTGGAATTTTAACTTCTGAAACATGAAGCCAGCTGCTGAGTTCCCAGCCCTTCCCTCCAGCAAACTCGACCACTTGTCTCGCAGGCAGGCTGCTCATCCTGCCCTTGCATCACCAGTTTGAATGTTCTGACGTGTTCGGTGCTTTGCCCAGCGATGGCACCCAGCGCACCTCTTACCCGGGGGTCCTGCTTTGCCTGGCGAAGACCACTGGGATCCCTGCAGCTCCCAAGAGTTTCCAGCTTTTAACAGAGTGAAACAGGGGTAGAGTATAAATCACAGTGCTTCCACTTAATATCAGTGCTGATCGCTGGATGCTTTTACAAGTCCCTCCCTGATTTAAGCTGTCACATCCTCCAAGGGCACTGCTGAGTATCTGCAGCCTCCTAATGTATATTTTTAATCCTGATTTCTAGCCCTGTCTTTGTTAGGGGGAGGATGGAAGGTGGTGTTGTAACTGGTCAGGTAGTTCAGATGAAACCTCGGGATAGCCTAGGATTTACCATGACCAGATAATGCAAGTTAAAATTATGAACTGTCCTGCCTAGAAGAGGATATAATGGCTTAAAAGGACCCTTTCTTCCCAGTGTTGATGTAGCCCCTGCCTATTACATGGTCGCTGTTGAACTGCAAGCACTAGACATACATACCCAAGGTATTAGATGGCAATGCAGCTGCCGTGGCGCGGTGTCCCGCTGGCGCGGGTGCCTGTGCGCGGAGCCGCACTGCGCCGTGTCGACACGCTCGGTGCCACCGCCTCGGCACGCCGGGGCTCTGGCTGATGGCCACGGCAGCGGCACTTTGTGTTTTGTTCTGAGCTTTCAGCGCTTCACTTCACCGAGTATTTTTTCCCCTTCATGCTTTTGTACCTGTATGATCCTGCCTGTGCTCAAACTCTGCCGCTGGCTGGGGTGGAAATGAGCCCCCGGGCCTCGTGTTGGGGCTGTGGCCGCAGACGGCAGCGCTGCTCCTTGTGTTGTCTGAGCAGAAGTGAGTGGGGGCGTTTCTGCAGTGAATTCGAGGTCTCTGTGACCAGGGTCAGTGCTCTGCAGTGCTGTTGGTCTAAAGACCTTGAGATGGGGATGAGGAGGAAGGCTGAAGGTGCTGGAGGCCCCAGTCAGTCCCTGGCACTTCTCTAATCCATGGTGTGGTTGGGTAGAACCTTCTTATACCAGGGAACTGGTTTACTGTTTGTTACACCGCAGGGGACAACAGTAGCTGTAAGTGGTAGGAGGAGGTGAGATTCTTCACCCCTCCCTTTTTTCCTCTGTAGCTTCTCTCTTGCCCAGCTAGCGGGTGGTGCGGGGAGAGCGCGGGTGACACTGGCAGCGGCTGCTCAGCACTTGTGCTTCAGCGCTGGCAGTTGCTCTTGCCCAACGGCAGTTACTTGCTCTTCTGTTTCGACTTCCATTTTTATGTTACACTTTCTGCTTCTCTTGTTTCAGAAGAATCCGTTGAAGATGTGGAAGGGCCCAATGAAACAGCCGCTGATGCTGAAGAGCCTGCTAAGGAGCAAGAGAGTGGAGGGGACAAGGACCAGAGTAAATGGACAGGTGGGTTTTGGTCCCTCTTTTTGTGGGAAAAGTGGGAAGAGCAGTGGTCTGCAGAACTCTTCCCTTCAATGACCGCACCGCAGCACTGTCAGCGTGACGTGTTGTTCTCTGAAGCCTTTGGGTGCAGCTTCGTGGCACGCTGGTGTGGTTTGAGCCGGGGTCGGTACCGTCCCCGGGGCCGGGGCGGTGGGTCCGAGCTCCCTGTGCTCGCGGCGCTCCCGGCGCTCCCGGCCCGGGCAGGGGCGGCAGCTGGGCGGGAGCAGCGAGACGGGGCTGCCCCTCCGGGCCGCCGCCGGCACTTCGGGTGGATTAGGCATATCGTGAAACCCCACTCTATGTCATTAACACTTGAGAGACTGTGAATCTGCTTTTCCATCACGGTCCTGGCTCTGACAGTAAGATTTTGAGGCAATGAGGCAGACCCTGAGCTCGTGCTCAGTTAACTGCTCGCTTTCTGCTGGAGCCATGACATCCTGAAAAGGAAACTGCAGACGCACAACAATACTTACGTTGTTGCAGTGGACTCTGAACGGTTTCCCTTTGCAAAATCCTTAAGTGGATTAATTATGAAGGTATTAGGTTACTCTGTCTTTCCCAGAAGATAGTTGCTGTCTTGCAACTTGCAAGCAACTGTCTTGCAAGTTGCTGTATTGCAAGGTAAGTGGGAGGAATCTTTTAAACATTCCTTGCCTTTGAGCAGAGGAAAGCCGCGAGATTGTCCTCCTCTGGAGAGGGCTGTTCCCCTCCTCGGCACTTGCTACCGCTTCTGCGCAGGTGTGGAAGTGGAACTGGGAGTGGAACTCAATTCCCTCGGCCAGGACAGAACAGTTCAGATTTCCCGTCTCTTTCTGCACAGTAGCCCTGTCGGTTTGCAGACTTACGGTTGCTCGGTGTGATGCCTGCACAGAGACCCTTCTGCCAGGAGCCGTCTCCTGCCGGGTTTGTGGTTGCCTCTTAGTGAGATGCAGCCAAAGAGGTGTTCCAGCTCACACGGTCTTCAAAAGGATGAAAAGTGGTCTTTCACCTCAATACAGTTTTAATTTCAGCCGTGGGGAGAGTTGCCTGCAAAGTCCTTATGTTTGCTAAATGTTTTCACACCAGTGGCCTGCCGTTCCATACCTGGGTGTTCTGAGAAGGTGACAGCAGCGTCCTCGGACCTGTCAGCTCTTGTGCATGTACAGCAAACGGGGGCGGCACGCCCAGGGCCCGGCACGGTGCTTGTCCTGGGCTGCAGCAGTGGCTGGGGAACCGCACACCTGGCAGCTCCATTTGCCCCAGATTTTCCTGGGAATTGACCAACCGTTTGTAAGTACTGACGGGAAGATAATGAGATGAGTAACAGTCGACATGGATTTGTCAAGAACAAATCATGTCAACACGACCCAATTTCCTTCTGTGTGAAGAAGGCCTTGTTTGCAGTCAGTATCTTGCATCTTCTTCTAAGGAAGATTCTTGACGCTGCTTTTCAGGACAGTCTCGAAGTTCAAACGTTATGGTGTAGGTGAAAATATTGTGGAATGGGTGCATTTCTTCAGCACTGGAAAGCTTCCTCTGGAAGGTTGTGTCCATTTCTGAGCTTGGGGCATCAAGATTGAGAAGCAATTTCAGAAAGGCCAAACAGCAGAAATGACCCAGAAGAGAGGATGGTCTGCATAGCATCAGCTGTGAGGAGAAAATGGCTTATTTGACCCAAAAAGAGAAGACCAAAGGGGAGAACAAGATACGTCATCTTCTGCATAAAATGCTTCTGAAAGGAAGGAAATAATTTGTTCTCCATGTTCAGGATATAGACAACAAGAAGTAATAGGCTTATCTTGAAGGGAGAAAGATTGAGGTTAGATAATAAATTTTTTAAAAAGATATTCTCCTGGTAGAGGTTATGAAGCACCGGAGTAGATTTTCTGGGCAGGTTCCTCAGAGATGTGCTGCGATGAGCCGAGCTGCTGTCGGGTGAAGCGGGCAGAGTTGACCCCGTTTTGGGGGGACGCTGGAGGTGCTGCCGAGAGCTGCAGGTCCGTGGAGGGGGGAGATGGGAGTGCAGGCCCAGAGCCAAGAAATAGTGTGTTGCAGTGGGGGTCGATAGACCTGTTTTCTGTTCATCGTGCTGCAATTCGATCACTATGTTCCTTAGCAATTTACTCACCTTTGGTGCCTCAGTGTCTTAACTGCCACTGGGTGATTATTTCTTCTGCTTTCTCAAAGACCTGTGAGATCTCTGACAAACATGGGCTGTGTCTCGCGAGCTCGATCTGCACAGACCCCAGACGGGTCAGGGTTTGTGGCGGCGCCGCGGTCCCGTGTCAGTGTTCGCGCGGAAAAGAAAAACCCTCCGTACATTTGCAAAAATGTCTCAGCTGCAACGTAAATTTATAATTTCATTTATTTATTTTAAAGCAGAATACTCTTAAGCAGAAACATTTTTTAGGTAATGCTTCCATTAAAATATACATGTGGAGAGCTCCATCTGATTTAAGGACTGTGCCAGGCAGGGAGATGCTCCTCACCTGATGGCTGAGCTTTAGAAATTATCTCACCGTGACCAATCTGAGATTTACCACAGGCAAACCAGCAAGGAGGAAAGATGTCGTGGCTATTCCCGACTCCATTTTTAAGGCAGGATGTAAATGATTAATATTCAACACAGTGGTTTCCAGCAAAAGCCTGAATCAGACCAGGGTAGATCAGTACAAGACTTCTGAGATTTGAGGTGGGGCTTATATGTATTTTCTGGCTAGAGAGAAGCACTTCGTCCGCAGTGACCCAGCTATGAGAGAGACTTTCTTAATGCACTGTCAGTTGTATAGATGTAGAATATCAGGGGTTTTTCCACAAAAACAAGAAACAAACTCTGCTTAAAATATAGATTAAAGTGAAATATTTCTAGAGGACTAGCCTGAAGGGCTTTTATTTTTTTTAATGATTTTTTTTTTTTTAATCCATGATGCTCACCTAACACAGAGCAATTAGTGCAATGGAGCGTCCCTGATTCGAATCCGTGGTAGATTGCTATTAAAGGAGGTATTAATGGGCTGCCGAGAGCTGGGAAATTGTTGCAGAAAAGTGTGTTTATGGAGTATGGTGCTGGCAGGCATGATTTCAATCGGATTTGACATGTTTAACATAAATGTATACTGCACAGCTCCTGCAGTTTATGAATAATTCCTACAGGCCCACTGCCTTTCTAATTACTGAAATTGAAAAAAACAGGTCAGGCACATCCTGACGGAAATCTATTACTGCCCCTCCCCCGCTACCGCTTTTTTCTGTTTTTTTTTTTTTAATATATGGCGTTTGTTGAGCACTTAATGAGGGGGATAGTCTGTGGAGCAGAGCGAGGGCGATGGAGCGATGGGCGCTGGCTCTGGGTGAAGGAAGCCCAGCGGAGGGCTGGCAGCGCACACGCTAGTTGTGCCTTTTCCCCCAGGTTTTACAAAGCACAGACGGTGCCGGGCCGGCCGGCGCCCCGCGGGGCACGCGGTGCCGGGCAGCGGCTGGGGGGACCCCGCGGCCCGTCGCCCTTCCCGGGGCAGGCGGGGGATCTCTCTGGGCTGTGCCGCAGCTGTGGGCGCCGCTCCGAGCCGCGAGCATCCCCGCCACCCTCTGTGCTGCGCCCAGCTCTGCCGGGTCCCCCGTCCTGCCCCTCCACTCCAGCCACCTGCACCAGTCTCTGGTGCTCCCTCGCAGTCAGCCTGGGCGGCTTTATGACTCTTTTTTTCAAGTTTTTTTTCTGTTTATACCTAGTGAAGTATGGCTACTCATGGCTACTACCAGCCCTTCTTGCTGGTTTTAAGGAGTTAGCATAATTACTGTTGTTTAGACCATCTCCCAGTCTTAACACATTGATTTTAATAAATCGGTTGTTATGGACTCTCATGGTAGGTTAGTTGAAATACTTACTCAATGGAATTGAACAGTAATATTCACACATATTGATAGTTGACTCAAGAACCATATTAAATAAGTAAATGTTAAATATTATTGCTTATTTCCTTTCAGCCACTTAGTAATTAAAAACCCCCAAGATTTCCTGTGGTTCTAAAGACATAACTGTAGACACCATTGCTGGAAGAGAAGGTGCAGAGCTTTAGGTACCACTTTGTGAAAGTGGGCCCATGGGATGGGATGATTTTCTCCGTGCCTCATCTTTCCTCGTGCCCTGCACGATTCTCTGAGCAGCAAGGAGGCAGCTGTCGCTCCGAGGGCAGGGAAACCACCCACCCGGCTGCGGTCCAGGACTTTTCTTTCAGGTGCATTTGCTGGACTGTTTCACTAGTCGTGTGCCAAGGTCAGTGTCTGTGGCAGCCGCTGCCATGGACATGTCCGAGCACCAGACCCAGCGCGGCAGAGCCGCCTGCGGCCACGGCGCTCGCCAGCTCTCTTGCTCCCCAAGTCAGAGACGGGGTTCTCATGACCTTTGGGATTGATCCGTGGCTTTGTGCCATTGCTCCGGGACCTCCTGCCCAGCCTGCACGGGCCATCTTCTGTCCCCCAGCGCAGGGCTCCGGGTTGGCAGTGCCGTGTTGGAGCCTTGTGCCGGGAGCAGCGCGGTGCCCAGCGTGTCCCGGGCTCTGCAGGGACATGGGGACGATCTGTCGTGCTCGTGATGGCAAGAAAAGCTCTGCTTCCAGTTACCCCTTGTGCTGCCCGGCGTCTCACATCTCTGGGTGCTCTGTGTTTGGACACGGTGTGGCAGAAAAGTCTGGTGGTGGCTGGGGCTCCTGAGTGCCGTAATATGAATATTTAATAGTAATTCAGTTGTTCATACTCACTGCAGGCTGGAAGGTATGACACAGCATTAGAAAAACAAATTATTTGACCATTTTCAGGGCCACGTTTCTGAAAGGCAGCGATAAAGGTCCGAGTACAAAAGCGTGCTTGCAAATCTCTGTGTATTTACTCCTGTCTATCATGTGATCACGTTATTTATCAAACACAGAGTTGAAAAAATACTGTAGAGCAACAGGCAATATACCGGCCTGTTAGTATGGCTACAACATCTTATTAGAACGAATGGTACCTTCAGGGAATAAGGAGTGTAAACAGAGTGTTTCAGAAGGAAACATCAGACCCTGCGTGGTCAGACGGGGAACGCGGCCGTGCCGGGCAGCGCCGTGCACCCGCGGCCCTTCGGGAGCTCCGGTCGCTGCTCTGTCACCGCGGTCCCTCGGTGGAGTCACCTCCTCAGAGTTATTCTTGCCTTATTAATACAATTTGCACCTGTGTGCCGGAGAGGCTGAGACCGAAGCTTTGTGCGCTGTTATTCTGGGCACCTGAGCAGCTTTAACGGAGCTGCGCGGGGAGGCCTGTGCCGCGGGGCTTGGCCTTGCCCATCGCCGCGGGTAAGGCTGCACGAGCGTGAAAACAGATGAAACAGTCTGCCCCAGCCTTGGGATTTCGGGGGGAAGCCGCAGCCGTCTGAGGGGTGCTGCTCCGTGCCGGGTGCCGGCTGCAGGGGCGTTCCCCGCCGCGGGCTGCGCGGGCACAGCCGGCGGGTCCCAGGGCTCGTGATGCTGAGTAATTGCTCCAAGAAAACATCAGGGGAGCTTTGAGGAGGGAGGCACCACCAAATATGGAATTTTATTTTCCATCGGGCAGTGAAAACACGGTTCCCTAGTCCTGCTGAAAACTTTTTCCCAGGCCAGCTGCTGAACTGAGTCGGAAGGGATTTTTTCCAGTAGGCTGGGGGCGGGGAGGGCGCTGGCTCTTAAATCAATGGCAGTGGCAGAAACCCCACTGTAAATTTCTAGGGCAAGTGGCAAGCTGGTTTACGGAATGCAGGGAGTTGAGAACCTCTGGCTTACGGAAAGCAGCATGAATTAATAATCATTTAATTGGCTTCTCCATTATGTTGCTGGGTTGGGAGATGGAAGTTTAGATGAAGGGGCTGTCAGTGGTACTTTGGCTAAAAGAACCCGATGGCTGGGAGGGGGTGGCGGTTCCCTTCCCACCAGGACGGGCAGCAGGTGGCTTTGGAGACCTTTGCCAGTTTTGCCTGTGAACCCAGCAAGAGAAAGGATCCCCACTTCAAGGAATTTTCCCATCTCACCTCTGAAATACCACCTGGGAGGATTTCTCCTCCTCCTCTGAAAAGCAGGAGCTGCCAAGACAAGTGGGTGTGTGAGAAGCGCTGTGGCAGGGCAGCCGGTCTGCACGGCTCCGTCCTGCTGCGCCCGGCTTTTGGGTGCACTTGCTGAGAAATGCAGATTTTTCTCTAAGGTCAGCAAATCTGAACTAAATCCATTTAAAGAGTCAAAAAATAAAAATACCAATTGATAGATAGTCGTACATCATACTTTAGACCCAGATGCCTTTTTCTTTTCTGTGAAGCCTGTACCTCTAGTGCAGTCTTGCACATGGTTAGCGCACAGGCCTGTGCTCCGCCGTCCCCGGTGCCGAGCTGCCGCCCAGGGCCGAGGCTCTTGTGACGTTTTTGGACGAGGAGGTTTTGTCCCGTCGGCTCCGCGCGGGCTGCGGGGAGCTCTGCCGGCAGCGCCGAGCTGCCTGCCCTCGTTTCTCCAGGCAGAAGAGAGTTCTTAATTCCTCTGATCTGTGATGTGGACTGAATGTGTCACTTTGTGTGTTTGGCTGTTTATCAACAATAAACTTTGGTCTCGGTGTTAAAATTCCCACTTGAGCTGTCAACTCAAAAAATAATACTTAGAACAAATATTCAGTATGCGTTTTTCAGAACTCTGCAACAAACCGGTAATTCTGGGGCCTGGACAATCATTAATAATTCTGGTTTTGAAGGATTAAAGTTATGGGTTGAGTCAAGTGCATTTAGTAATATTGGGCACTTTGGAGGTGGTAAGTAAAAGTCAATTTTAATTACCCTTTACTTTTCCCTAATTCTAAGAAGGCAACTTCCCAGTAGGAAGGAAATAAGGAAATACCCTGTTATGGCTGCAGAGGTTACAGCTGGCGTTAGCAGCTACGGGCTGGTTGGCAGCTGAGTTGAATTCAGTCGCCGTGTCTGAGAACGCTGGTGAGGTGCCAGCACACGGCGAGGTGGTGGCACAGGGTGCGCCCGGGGGCTGCCCCGCGGCGCCAGCGCCGGCCGCACCGCGGGCAGGGACACCGGGGCTGGAGCGGGGCGGGCACGGCTGCCTGGCCCCAACGCCTGGCCGCCCGATCGGGGCTGACGCTTTGGCGTCACTGAGGAGTGGACGATGTCAGCAGCAATCAGCCTCCTGTCGCGGCCGCTCACACCACAGCGGCGCGGGCAGGGCCTTTGAGGCCGGGTGGCCCCCCACGCGGTGCTGGCTCTTGGTGCTGGTCTCTGCCCCCCCAGGCCCCTGGGAGGGAGGGAGGGACACTTTCCTCGGCGGAGGAGCTGCGCAGGCAGGTCCGGGGCAGCGCTGTGTTTCTCACGCTTCAAGCAGCTTTCGTTAGTAAGAACTAAGGGAGGGCGGCTTTGCTCCTGCAGACACCGGGATGACTTTGCAGTTCTGACCCAGGGCAGTCTCTGGTTCCGCCGCGGATCAGCCCGTCGCCCTGCGCAGGGGCTGGAGCGGGACCTGTCCCAGGTCAGCCCGGGCACCGCAGACTCGTTTTACACAAAGAAACCCCAGGTTTGGAGAAATGTTGTAGCACCAGAGCTCTTCCGATCCCTGCCTCCCTCTGGCAGCGTTGTCATCTGTTTGCAATACCTGTTTTCCCTCTCCTGGAAGTTTTTTGCCTCTGTTGAGCTGAACCTGTAGAGGTGGTGTCTGGCAGGGAAGGCGCTAGAAATGGACTGTGTTGTACTGTGATGTGGCACCTTCTGGAACACGGCTCGTGTTGGTGAGTGGAAGGTTCTTTGAGAAGGAAGCACTTCACCTGCATCTTACTCTGACGGCATCTTCTGAAGCAAGGAGCAGATACCAGTGGGTTCACAAGGAGAATAAGAGACAAGGGGAAGAGTATGGGGGGACTGGTCTAAGAACGTTACAGTGCCTTGTTAATCGGCAGCCGATCCATCATATTAAATATCCAGCTGTCATATATTACCTTTCAAGTGAAAATGAATAACTCCCATTAAGGACGAAATGGGTTTGAAGTCGATTCGAGACAGATTAAAGTACTGTTATGAATGTGTGTTCGGGGAGGAGGAGACGGGGGCTGTGTATAATATACTTGTCCTTACAGTTTTTAAATAATAGATGTCCCACAAATTTATGTACTGCAGGCTGCCGGGGTTCGGGGGAGGGGGAAAGGTCAGGGATGTGCTTCTCAGAGTGCCGTGACTTGCAGTGTTTTGCTGTTGACTTCTTGGCTCATTGGCTTTTTTCTGGTTTGCTGCAATCCAGTCTCCTCTCCTCAGCCGTCTGTGACATGGTCCGTGACCCAGCCCAGCCTGGCTGCAGGCTGGTCCCGCTGCCGCGCGGCCCGCGTGGGTCTGGTGGCAGCACTTGCTGGGAAGTGCTCTCAGTGCTCCTCCCAAGGGGGTCCAGGCTGGCCGTGCCGTCCCGGCCGTGCCGTCCCGGCAGCGTGCGCTGTGCTGCAGGGCGCAGATCGGCTGGCTTGGTGGCCACGGCTTCCAGCACCTGCAAGGCAAACGTATTCCAGAGTGTTCACGTGCAAAACGTCCTGGCGAGCCAGGAGCAAGAGTTCTGCTTCACCGAGTCAGCCTGGCTGCTCCTGGGGGTGACACACGGGCCTTCACGTCTGGCCAAGCGTTTGTGTCTGACCCAAACACGGGACGAGACTCTCCTGCACCCAGCAGGTTGTAAGCAGCCCACAGAAACAGCTGAGATTTCTCTGCTTCTGTAAATGACATAATTCCCTTACTAGGGAAGATAATCAGCAATGAACTTTTTTTGGCCAGGCTTGCTTTGTAGGACACAAGTTAGTTCACACTCATCCTCCTTGCTATGTGTTTCAAGAAACAGCAACAGAGTAAATGGAAATACTCTCTTTGTCCAACTTAAGCCTCTTTGAGGATGTCCTGATATAAATCTCTTTTTGTTGCAGCACCAGCCAGCCAGGCAGAGAAGGAGCTGACAGAGCCTCCAGCATCCTCTAAACGAATATCGTTTCCCAGCAGCTCTGAGTCGCCTCTCTCCTTTAAATGGTCAAAAACTTCAGAGGAGACCAAATCAGAGCAGGTAAGGAAGAAGAACCCAGCTTTTTGTGCACCTACAAGCAGGTAATTTGTTTCATATGTGCCAAAAGCAAAGAATAAAATAGGAGAAGGAGGATGAAAGGTGATAACTGGTGGTAGGAGAAGGCATCGAATTATTAAAGTCTAGCTGTAAGGAAAATGGAAAGCAGCAGCTGTAACAATTGTGTGATTCATTTGTCTTGCTCTGCAGATGTACCAGTGTCCATATTGCAAGTACAGTAACACGGACGTGAACCGGCTGCGGGTGCACGCCATGACCCAGCACTCGGTGCAGCCCATGCTGCGCTGCCCGCTCTGCCAGGACATGCTCAACAACAAGATCCATCTGCAGCTGCACCTCACCCACCTGCACAGCGTGTCGCCCGACTGCGTCGAGAAGCTCATCATGACGGTGAGTGGCTGCGCAGAGCACGAGCGAGGGACGGGCCGAGTGGAGGGGACGGCCCGACTGCCCGGCCTGACCTCGCTGCACTGGGCAGCTCCGGCCTTGCAGGTTTTTCCCATCCCTGCATGTTTTGTCTGCAGAGACGATCTTGTCCATGCTTGAGCACTCTGGGAACTGACGGTGCTACAGTGTTGAGTAATTTCCCTGTGAAGAGGTTAGAATAAATATGATTTCCTTTAAGTCTTGAGGTCATTGCATGGCATCGCATTTTGCACAGAGCTGCTGGGAGGTGCTTTAGCTGATGTGCTGCTCCTGTTGCAGTGGGAAAGTGCTGGTGTGTTGATGAGCGCTTCCCAAGGAGGACAGCCAGGATGATTAAGGTAACATTACAGGAAATTAGATATCGGGCTTCTGCTTAAAATATGATTTTAAGAACCAATAGAGGAACTTCCCTTGGCAGTCTCATCTCCTGGAGAGGAGACAGTCTATTGTGCTGCCCGTGCTCTGCGCTTCGTTCACTTAATGAGGATAATTGTTGTGGTTGTATGAGAGAAGTTGGATCTGTTACTTCTGTGAGGAGTCACTCCAACCAAAATTACAATGCTTCTGTTGTGTAACAATTCTCTTTTTTCTAAGTAACCTGAACAAGCAATGGATGAGCTGCAGCTGGCCCAAGGGAGGTGTTACTTTATGGGACTGTTGAATACTGGAGCTAATGTTTCATGCGTTGTTTTTAAGATGGTTTGAAATTCCTGATTTTAAATTAAAATTTAAGCATAGCCAGTTAAAATTCTCTGAAGTAGGAAGTTAGCCACTGGAGTGTGGAGTGAAAGTGTGGTAGGTAAAGTCAGCTGTCTTCATGTAGAGCTCAAAACTTGTCACGACTCCGCTTCTCAAGCTGTTTGCCAAACAACATGGTGCCTGTGAATGGGCTGGGGTTGCTGTTGCAATATTCTGATGAGGAGCAGAAACTGGGGGCGGCCGATTGTAGTTTGCACTGGGCTCTTGTTCTGCCCTGCATCCTGTTTCAGCACCTGGCATGGGAATCCTCCTCCAACACCACCTCTGAGGAATCAAAATTCGTCTGACTCAAGAGCTAGTGCTTGTGAAAAGTGGTAAATTAACAGTGCGCTGTCCAGGTTCTCATGTGCAGGACCCGGGTTTGTGCTGTGCCGAGCTGCTGGCGAGGGCCTGGGTGTGTGTACAGCTGCGGGGCCTCTTCTGTAGGACCTGGACCTGCTGTCACGGCGCAAAAACGCTCCCAAATGCTCACCCCACCCTCCGGCACCCAGCACTTGCTTCAGTAAATAACATTTTGAGTCCCAGAATGTTGTTTTCATGAATTCCCTTTTCATAGGTTTCACATGAGCACGCTGTTCCATTTGCTAGTGTCAGTTTAGGATACAGGTAGAATTAATCAGACACATTTTCAAAAACCTTTCTAAATTCACAAATAGGATGTATTGTCAGATTTCTACACCGTTATTTCTTCGGTATAATCTTCAAGGCAAGGTTGTGTCTGCAGTTAAGAACTTGTTGCCAAGTATATAAGATAAATATTTTTTTTGATTCCTGACAGTTTTTTCTCCTTGTGATTTTTTTCTTGCACCCCATTTCTGCTTGTTTTCTCCCTTCTTTGCCAATTCCTGACAATGAAGGTGACTAATACCATGTTTGTCTTAATCCTCCTGTTCCGTATCAACTCGCCTCCTGTGACATTGTCTGAACAAGCACATGCAGCACTGCCCAGCTCTTCTCTCACAGTTCTCTCGTTCTTCTCTTTCTATCACCCTTCCAGTCCTCTTACGACTCCTTCTCAAATGCTTTTATGCTTTTTATCTTCCCCCTTTGCTTTACCAGCTACCTGTCCTCCCCTTTTTCTGCTCTCTCGGCGCCACCAGGCTGCGCAGAGTCCTGTGCCCCGGCCATCTGTGGAGGCTCACGGTGGCCATGGTTGGACCAGCACTCCCAACCACCCACGAGAAGCACATCTGCCCGAGTAGGTGCCGCATTGTAGAACCTGTTAAACACCCGGCCAGACTGACACCCCCAGCACCCTCTGGATAACAACACCCCGAGAGGCCGGGAGAGGCACCGCAGCGGTTCTAGCCCTGCGGAGCTGCTGCGCCGGGCTCTGCCAGGGTTTGGCTCCTGCACCTGGGGCAAGGAGCGGTCCCCTCACAAAGACCTGGGTCTCTCTGACCTGCATCTGTTTTGATTGGTGGTGCTCGAGTGTGTAAATACCTTCTGAGGACTTGAAGGAATCTTGTGAGCTTCTAACTAAATTGGTGGAAGACACTTTGACCTTACAAGAGCAGCAAGCAGGAGCTGAGCCCCTTTCTCAACGCCAGCAAGTGTAACCAATTTGCTAAGGGTGTCTGTTACGCTGGGGTGAAATGGTTCGTTCTGAGCCGGGCTGTCGGCAGAACGTGCGGTCTGGCACGTGTGTGGTTGGGCTGGTCCATGCTCTCGGCCAGAGCAGGTCCGTGTCTCCGGGACACTGGGGGACTCAGAAGCCACTCGTTCAGGAGCTCAGGACACCCTGCAGACGTGGCAGCGCTGGGGAGGACGGTCCCCATGGGTGATGGCATGTGCTGCGCTGGAGCAGGGCCACATCCCTCTGCCGGGAGAGCTGTGGAGACAGGCTGAGCCATCGAGTTCATCCTCTTGGGTGCTTCTGGTTTTTCCACCTTGCTGTTGCCCCTGGCCCTGGGCAACTCTTTCCTTTGGTCCCCAGACACATGTCCAGGGAGGAAGATTGCCTCTCCTGCCTCAAGTCGAGTAGATGTGGGTCAAGGGGATCATTCCCTTTTACATTAAATGGCAAATATTTGGAGAAATCAGTACGGCTTGTGCAGAATGTGGCAGCATCAAAGATTCCTGTCTCAGTCTGACATGTGAATCGAGGCTTGGTGCCACTGCGAGGGAATTGCAGTCCAGTAAATGGGAGCCGGGTCCCTTTCGCCACAGCATCTTTGCACTCAGCGTTCGGAGGAGGCTCCAGTTAATAATACCTTATCAGACGCCTTTCAGGAACCTGCAGTGTCTAATATGTCTGTTACCATGGTAACGGCTGCTTGCTTGTGCTCAGCATCTCGGGGCCGGCTCTCTCGTGCCCCATCCTTTCCCCGCCGCCAGCAGCCCGGCTGCCGGTCCCAGGGGACGCGCGGGTCCCCCCGCTGGCTGGGGCGCTGGGACGGGGCTGCCAGGAGAGAGGAGCTTGTGCCGTGTCCCCACACGGCGTGAGGCAGGGGCAGGGCTCCCACTGGCCCCCGTCTCCTGCGGTTCCCTTCCACGGGGCTGCTGAAGGTTCCAAGGTTCCGTGGACGCGGCTTTCCAGCCGGTCCGAGCGGATCTAATCACCATCTTTCCACCCAACAGCCTCTTTGCTAATCTGGGGCCTGTGCCGCTTCAGCAGAGACCCCCTTAATGAGGGTGAAGTGCAGTTCGCATGCACAGTCGATTGACAAGACTGATGGGCTGGAGCCGGGAGCAGGGACGGCTTCCCGAGAGCCTCCGGGAGCAGAGCTCGCCCTCCTCCCGCGGCCGCTCGGCCTTTGCACATCCCTCTCCCATCGGTCCTCTTGTCAGTTTTATCTTCCTCGGTTTAGGGTGTCTTTCCAGTGTTTCCAGCCATCTTTCCGTCTTTTTCTTTTCTCCCTTGCTCTACGAGTGATTCTTGCCCGTCCCTGCCATCCTCACCTCTCACTCTTGCTATCTCTGTGTTTTTTCCCTCTTTCCTATTGTCTTTTCTTATTGCTCTCTCCCTTCTGCTGTCATTCAATTTTTCTGTCTCCCTCCTTCTCGCCCCCTCTCGCTCCCCCCTTTCCCTCTCACTCTGTGTCTCATTCTCCATCTCGGATGAAGGTAATGAAAATAATCGGGCTTCATTAATTCTGAGCCCTGTGAGATGATAGCCATTTGGAGCCATGTTTGCCAATTAGATGGTCTAAATTAGAAGTGACCTTGGTATACTGCCATCGCTTTGCCTCTCTGAGTCTAATGAAGCTTTTCACTCCAGCACCCTCTCTCTCTCTTTGTAATGGAAATTACCTCCTTTGTCTGGTTCGGGAACCTTGCATTGCATGTGTATTTCCCCCTGGTTGCATGGACATAGGGAGAGTAATGTATCTCCTCAGACCCCGTCTAGAGATTTTATTTTCAAAGCCACACAATTTCAGCATTTTGGGGCATTTACAGAGGAACCGCAGAGACCGTCCACACCATGGGTCACTCGGGCAGAGCGGGCAGATCCAGCGCCCAAGGGCAGCTGGCTGTTCACGCTGGCCAAGATTAATTTTTTGGACGTGCCAAGAATATGCTCATGTCATGCTGCCCTGAGCCTCTGGCCTGTGATACACTTGATACGCGGCTCTGCAGTTCATCCTCTTAAGAATCTGTTGGATCGGGTGGCGGCAGGAGCCACGCTGGTCACTGCGGGGGTTGTCGGCAGTGTGGGGGGACGCGCAGGCTGTTCGGAGCGGTGCCGGGCTGGTCCGTAGGGGTCGGGCAGGCGCCGCCTGCTGAGGGTGCTGGTGGGACGGGGAGGCGGTACAGGCTGTGTGCCAGCCCTTGGGTTCTTGTTACGGTCACTCACTGGACCACAGCTCCTGTAGAAATGGCCAGTGAATTGGGGTGCCCTCACGTGTCAGTGGATCTCGCCATTGTAAAGAAATTTTACCTGCTCCAGGGGATCTCAATTCCATCCAAAAGGGAGGGTCCTTGGAAGCGGAGAGGCTTGTCCCAACACCTTTCCACCTTCCAAGGCAGATAGGGCTCCTCTGCAGCCTGCTCCGGAGGGCAGCTCTCGGCCGGCTGTGCCGTCTCCAGTGCAGGCCAAGGGGAGACGTTCCCAGGCAGGGTGCAGGGGGCTGCACAGTCCCAGGGCTGAGCTTCTCCCCCGCACTCCCTACCCAGCAAGCTGCCCACCGCACCCAGCGCGACAGGGTGCACCCCGAGCGCCTGCCCCGGCGTTAGGGCTTCTCAGACGTTCATGGTGACCCTGCGTCGGTCACTGAAGTGCCGATAAACAGAACCCGACCCACTCTTGGTGTCCGGACGCCGGCTCAGAAGGAGCGGGTAGGGGTGAGCTGCTGATCCCTCTCCGTCTCCCGACTGGTCAAGAGTGACACCGATGGAGGAACCGTTTGCCATCGTGTGATGACGTTGCTCTGCAGAGGAGCCCGGAGGAGCCGCGGGGCGCTCCCAGGCTGCAGAGGTGGCTCTGGTGTGACACGTGTCCCCCCTGGAAGGCCTCACTGGTGGCATCTGGGCCAGAGCTGGCGGCTGCGGAGGGGATACAGTTTCTTATTAGACAGAGCCAAATGAGTATGTATGGAAGAAGGAAAGGGAAAAGACAAATCACGTTTGCCAGGCTCACATCTGTAGGGTTGTTTCTTTAATAACGGTTCAGCTTGACTGACTTGTCACCACTGTGGACCAGCTGGTGCTGCGGAGACATTTAAACAGGGAGATGGAGGTGTGGAGCGGGGCTGAGGATGGTGCGGGGCTACGGGCAGGTATCGCTGGCTCAGGTGAGAGGGAGGCAAGAGCTTTTTACAGCGCAGACACAGACCGTGCTCGACATAAACACGTTTCTCTCTATCACCAGAACAGCCAGTGCCGTTTAAATATGTCTGAAGTACAAAATGCGGTGCTGCAGAGCAGCTCCCCTGGTTTATCTGTCGGGTGGCTGTGGCCTCTTAAACTGTCCTGCTCCCTTGCTGCTCCCGCTCTTTGCACATAATTTCTGCATGGACAAGGAAACGGCATGTCCTCAGGTGTACAAATAGTTAAAATGGGCAGGCTGGAATTCAGTGTAAATGCAAAAGTGTTTGAGGTCTGCAGCCTGTTGTCAGTATTTTCATCTTTTGCTGCCTCTCAGGGGACAGAGCGGTCCTGCCCTGGAAAACGGCACAGGACACGGGCAGCACTGTCAAGAGAAACCGGGACGGTGCTGGGCAGGTAGAGGACTTGAGCGGGGCCACCAGAGCGAGACCAGTGCCTTGGTGTCGGATTTTGCTTCCCCTGCGCGGCTCCTGCAGCCGCCTTGCATCTGTATCCAGAATTTCTCGTTTCCTGCGTTTTTCTCCAAGCTCTTTTCTGTTTGCTTTTTGGGATTTTGTGCCTGTAGCAATTTGATGTACCACAGCCTTTTTCTGCATGCCCCCCCACCGGCTTTTTTTTAATTGTGGTGGGAGGGGTAGAAGTAGGCTGAGAACTGTGGCTGTGGAGATGCAGGTAGATAAAGGTAATTACTTAAACACATATAGGGCAGGACTTATTGGTTTGGAGACCCAGATTAAGATGCAGAGGAGCATGTGAGGTTGATGATTATATTTCGGGGAGAGTTAATTGACGGAAGGTGAAGGCAGACAAAGAACCGCTGCTTACTGCCTTCTTGAATCCCAATCAGGAATTATGATTAAAGACGCGGCGAGACAACAGAGGCCTGATGAATTGGTGTCTTTTTTTTTTCTTTTTTGCCGTCATTCACACTTGATTGACTTCAACCTTTCAAGTGCAAAAGTCTCTCTTTTCCATTATTATTCATAGCCATCTGAGTTTTTCTAATTAAAGTGTATGAAAACAATTACTGATCCGTCGCACTGAGTGTGGTAGTGGGGATGGCTGCCTTACTGTAATGCGTATAAAAAGCCCACAGTTTTCTATAATGATGTGCAGCTGAGGTGTTAGATAATTTTATTCTTTTTCTACTCTGTTGGGGTTTTTTTAAATTTTTCATGATTTATTTTTCATAATTCCTAAAGATCCTAGGAAAGCGCTCTCCCTGCTGATAAAGCAGAGAGGGACGGCTCCTTCTTGCCTCTCCTGCTCAGCGTCCCTGCTCGTCCCCCTCCCCTGAGCTCGGCTACTGGGAATTAACCAGTGACCTTTCACGTCTCCTGACCCACCACCCACAGCCATCAGATGTTCACGCCTAGAGTAGAAGGTGGAATGAATTTGGTGTGCTCGTCTTGCCTCCAGGTGATTTATCAGTGTCAGCTGCCTTTCCTGCAGCCATCGGCAGGACCCGGCACTCACCCCCGCCACCAGTCGTCCCAGTAAAGGGAGGGAGCTCGGCATCCCTCCCGCTGCGGTTCTGCAGCCTCTCATATGCGAACACTTGTTTCTGAGGTTTTCCTGCACTGTTTTTGGTTCTGTTCACTTAGTGAAGCAAAGATGTGTTTGCTTGGATTTGACATGCGTGTAGATAGGGAAGATTCGTGTAGATAGGGAAGATTTCGTGTCATTTGCTAATATGTGGTTCAGTCAGGTCCGTGTGGTCACTGGCTGGCAGAAGGCAAGGCACACTGCATGCAGATAACAGCCACACTCTCTTCCGAAATCCGGGGCTCAAATGGTGTCCCAGTACCGGACAGAAGGGTGGAGAAACTTGTTTTGCCAGGAATCGTACCGGTCCAGGAGTGCTGATTGATGCCTCGCTCTCCTGGCACTCAGAGGGAGCAGCAGCGCCCCAGGCATCGCAAGTCAGTGTCGGTTTCTGTTCCTTCCAATACCGCGGCCCTGGTGAACAGGAGCGCTCCCTGCAGCTGCCCGGAGCTGCAGCGGTGCCTCGATGGCCGCAGACACGTCCCGGCGCTGGCCGCAGCGTTGGAGCGGCGGGGACGCTGGCGGGGACACGGTCCCTCTGTCCGGCCGCTGCTCCGGGGACAAGGGCTGCGGGGCAGCGTTCCAGGCGTGGGACACGGGCTCTGCAGGTTCAGAACGTGTTCGTTGTCCTGCATCTGGTGCCAACCACGTGCAAACTACTGGTGAGGTAGTTGGTGTGTTCTGTGTGTGACCAGACACAAAGAAACACAGTTTTCCAGACAAAGATGAGCGTATGCATGTGACTCTTTCAAGAGCGTCTCTAGTTGAAGCACACGAACTCTGTGGCTCTTTCAAATGTTGGTGTTCAAGCACCGCACTGGTTATGATGTGCAGGTTCTAGATAAACACTTGCACAGAGGCGAAGGGAACACATCGGTCAGAGCAAGGAAGGGGTTACCAAAAGCTTTTGCAGACAATTTGCTGTCTTTTTAGTATTTCCTTATTCGTCCTTTCCTTTGTCACCTCTCTCTTTATTTGTACTTTTCTTTCTCGTGCCCCTCCCTTTCCTGCATCGATACACTTTGAAATCAGTGCTGCAATGCTCCCTAGTTCAAGATTACAGTGTACTTTACGAGGTATGATTTAATTAGGGGCCTTATTATGTTTTCAGCAGCTTAAGGTGGGCCTTTCAACTTATCTACCTAATTGGTTGCACAAGAAGTTTCACAGCCCATGACAAAACACTGTCAGTGATCAAAGTCTGAATTCTACATAAAGGAAAAATATTAATAATAAGATTATTCTTCAAGTGTGCACTGCTAATTATGTCCAGAATGTAACTGTAGAAACACTTTTGACTGATGCGAGCTTTGTCTAATAAACATGAGTCTTCAGTGAGCTATGAAAAGTGACGCCTCTGACTTTACAATACTGATGTCTAATTTTGCCACTGAAGATGTTTAAAATATTTTCCTGTGTTTTTCTCCTCCCCACATCCTTCTCTCCCTGTCTCCAGGTGACAACACCTGAGGTGATGATGCCCAGCAGCATGTTCCTCCCAGCAGCCGCTCCAGAGAAGGACGGGAACTCGGCCGCGGAGGAGCTGGGGAAGCAGCCTGGTGAGTGGGGTCAGCAGGGTCCAGGGTCCCACCAGGCCCCGGCTCCCAGCCAGGGGCTGTGCCTGGGGACATCCCCGCCCAGGCGAGCCCCACGTGCCGCCCTGTCCCCCGAGGGCCGCGGTGGGACGGTGCCCAGCAGGGGCTCTGCCTCGGGCTGCCCAGCGCCGAGGAGCACAGCTCACCACCGTGGTGATTCCCCTGCAAATGCTGTTGAGTCCCTGCCAAGAGAAGAGCAGAGGTGGCCGAGGGGCCTGCTGAACGCCGAGGCTGCAGCTGCCGCCCGCAGACGGTGCCGCCAGCTCTGCTGTGCTTGCTGGGCAGTCCGGGGAGCCTGGAGCTGCTGCCGTCCGTATCCAGCCAAAATCTCATCTGCCTTGTCACTGCTGTGCCGGGTTACAAAGGCATGGCTGTGAATCAATGGCTGTTTAGTCCTGGCTTTGTAGGGTGATGTGAAAGCATCCCGAGAACATCATTCTGTGTGGGCAGAAGTGTCTGATCTCAAGCCCAGCAGGGAAGCAATGCTGTTCTTCCTTCTGTGCCCCCTCGGGAGGTGTGTGGGGTCTGGGAGCGAAGGCAGCCGTCGATCCTGCATTGCCAGGGTAGCTGATGGGGATCCATTTTTTGGCCTCTACCCATACCACGCTGTCTTCTCGGGCAGGGCTGTGCTCTTAGACCCTGGAGAAGCAGCAGTGCACTGAGCACTTGGTCCTTCTCCTGTCCCCCCTCAAACCGCACCCTTTGAGCTGCTGCCCACAGGACCTGAATTTCATCGCTGATGTTTCTGGCTTTGGTGGGACCAAGACTCAAATAATACGTTCAGTTTGATGAACCTTCTTATTGAAAAATAGGCAGAACATCAGAGAAGAACAGCACAGGCAGACAGATGGCTGAATGGCCTTCACTTAAAAGGAGGAATTAAAGGTCATAAATGCACTAAGGGAACGTGTGTCTGTGTGTGTCAATAATTTCCAGATATTCAAAGTGGGCAAGAAAGTAAATTGTGTAGGTTTGTGCAGTGGGCCATGATGAGGGTAATGGGCTGGTATTCAAATAAATGAATGAAGATAGAGGAGAAAAGTTAGAAATACCTGTGGTCTCACAGAGAAAAAAGCACAGCTGTATTAGGGACAAAAAGAGGATGTTGATTAGCCCTCATGTGCTGGTGTAATTTTCAGGTTTGCTCTGGTTGTGTTTCCACAGAGATCTCTGAGGACTCGGGAAAGAGTCTCTTGCCGTCGGACAGCGCAGAGCACAGCGGTGACCCCAAGGCCGTCCCGGCCGACGCGGGCTCTGCCAGGGAGGACGCCGGCTTCCTCTGCTGGAAGAAGGGCTGCAGCCAGGCGTTCAAGAGCTCGGCAGCCCTGCAGACGCACTTCAACGAAGTTCACGCCAAGCGGCCTCAGCTGCCGGTGTCTGATCGCCACGTCTACAAGTACCGCTGCAACCAGTGCAGCCTGGCCTTCAAAACCATCGAGAAGCTGCAGCTCCATTCCCAGTACCACGTCATCCGGGCAGCCACGATGTGCTGCCTCTGCCAGCGCAGCTTCCGAACCTTCCAGGCCCTGAAGAAGCACCTGGAAACCAGCCACCTAGAGCTGAGCGAGGCCGACATTCAGCAGCTGTACGGTGGCCTTTTGGTCAACGGGGACCTCCTCGCTATGGGCGATCCTTCACTTGCAGAAGACCACACTATCATAGTCGAGGAAGATAAGGAGGAGGAGAGTGACTTAGAAGATAAGCAGAGCCCAACAGGTAGTGACTCGGGGTCGGTGCAAGAGGACTCTGGCTCAGAACCAAAAAGGGCCTTACCCTTCAGGAAGGGCCCTAACTTCACCATGGAGAAATTCCTTGATCCATCTCGCCCTTACAAGTGCACAGTCTGCAAGGAGTCTTTCACACAAAAGAACATTCTCCTGGTCCATTACAATTCAGTTTCTCATCTGCATAAACTGAAAAGAGCCCTCCAAGAGTCTGCTACAGGGCAGCCCGAACCCACCAGCAGCCCAGACAACAAACCTTTCAAGTGTAACACCTGCAACGTGGCTTACAGCCAGAGCTCAACGCTGGAGATCCACATGAGGTCTGTCTTGCACCAGACCAAGGCTCGTGCTGCCAAGCTGGAGGCGGCGGGCGGCAGCGGCAGCAGCAACGGCGCTGGCAGCGGCAGCAGCGGGCTCGCCCTGGGTTCATCCACGCCAAGTCCAGTCAGCGTTAGCAACAGTAATACCTTCACAACCAGCAACACAACCAGTAATTCGGGCACAACCCCCATGCCCAGCCTGCTGAACCAGGTGTCCAGTGACACTGTGGGAATTCCTCCTCTAGGTAACCCCGTAAGCACTAACATCTCCTCCCCTTCGGAGCCCAAAGAGGCGAACCGCAAGAAGCTGGCAGACATGATTGCGTCCAGGCAGCAGCAGCAGCAGCAGCAGCAGCAGCAACAAGCTCAGACCTTGGCCCAGGCCCAGGCCCAAGTCCAGGCCCATCTGCAACAAGAGCTGCAGCAGCAGGCTGCTCTGCTGCAGTCCCAGCTGTTCAACCCAGCACTTCTGCCTCACTTTCCCATGACCACCGAGACCCTTCTGCAGCTGCAGCAGCAGCAGCATCTTTTGTTTCCTTTCTACATCCCTAGTGCCGAGTTCCAGCTCAACCCAGAAGTCAGTTTGCCTGTCACCAGCGGTGCGCTGACGTTGACTGGGACAGGTCCAAGTTTGCTGGAGGACCTGAAGGCTCAAGTTCAGCTCCCTCAGCAGAGCCATCCGCAGCTCTTACAGCAGCAGCAGGGTCAGCTGTCCTTGTCACAACCTCACTCTGTCCTTATACAGCAGAGCCAGCACCCTGAGAAGAAGAATAAATCCATAGTGAAGGAGAAAGAAAAAGAAACGCCACGGGAAAGGGAAGGTGCAGAGAGGGGAGAAAATAATGTAGCATCTAAGGAGTCTCTGCCTGATAACTTGAAGCCCAAAGAGAAGAAGGACTTTGTAGCAGGCAGTAGTTCGGAGCCCTCCTTACTGCCTCCGCGTATCGCCTCTGATGCGAGAGGGAATGCCACAAAAGCCTTGCTGGAAAACTTTGGCTTTGAGCTTGTCATTCAGTATAACGAGAACAAGCAGAAGGTACAGAAGAAAAATGGGAAGACAGAGCAAGGTGAGAACTTGGAAAAGCTGGAGTGTGATACATGCGGCAAGTTCTTTTCCAACATCCTCATCCTGAAGAGCCACCAAGAGCATGTTCACCAACATTACTTTCCCTTCAAGCAGTTAGAGAGATTTGCCAAACAATACAGAGAACACTATGACAAACTGTACCCTCTGCGGCCTCAGACCCCAGAGCCGCCCCCGCCGCCCCCGCCGCCCCCGCCGCCGCTGCCCCCAGCCCCCCCGCAGCCGGCCTCCACTCCCACCATCCCCGCCTCGGCGCCCCCCATCACCTCTCCCACCATCGCGCCCGCCCAGCCGTCCGTGCCACTCACCCAGCTCTCCATGCCCATGGAGCTGCCCATCTTCTCCCCACTGATGATGCAAACCATGCCCCTGCAAACGCTGCCTGCGCAGCTGCAGCCCCAGCTGGGGCCCGTAGACCCTCTGCCTGCCGACCTGGCCCAGTTGTACCAGCACCAGCTCAACCCCAGCCTTCTCCAGCAGCAGCAGAACAAGAGGCCACGGACGCGGATCACCGACGACCAGCTCAGAGTCCTTCGGCAGTATTTTGACATTAACAATTCCCCAAGTGAGGAACAGATCAAAGAGATGGCGGACAAATCCGGGTTGCCCCAGAAAGTGATCAAGCACTGGTTCAGAAACACTCTTTTCAAGGAACGCCAGCGCAACAAAGATTCCCCGTACAACTTCAGTAATCCTCCCATTACTAGCCTGGAAGAACTGAAGATCGACTCACGGCCTCCTTCTCCAGAGCCTCAAAAGCAGGAGTACTGGGGAAGCAAGCGGTCCTCCCGCACACGCTTTACCGACTACCAGCTCAGAGTCCTGCAGGACTTCTTTGATGCCAACGCTTATCCAAAGGATGACGAATTTGAGCAGCTTTCTAACCTGCTGAACCTCCCAACACGTGTTATAGTGGTGTGGTTCCAGAATGCCCGTCAAAAAGCTAGGAAAAACTATGAGAACCAGGGAGAAGGCAAAGATGGGGAACGGCGGGAGCTTACAAATGACAGATACATTAGAACAAGCAACTTGAACTACCAGTGCAAAAAATGCAGTCTAGTCTTTCAGCGCATTTTCGATCTCATTAAACACCAGAAAAAGCTTTGTTACAAAGATGAGGATGAGGATGGACAGGATGATAGCCAGAATGAAGACTCTATGGATGCAATGGAGCTCTTGACTCCAACCAGTTCCTCCTGCAGCACACCAATGCCCTCCCAAGCTTACAGCACACCTACGTCTTCAGCCAACGCAACCTCCTCAGCTTTTCTGCAGCTCACAGCAGAGGCAGATGATTCCTCCACCTATAGTTCTAAAGCAGAAGCTACAGACGAGAAACCAAAGCAGCCTGAACCTCCAAGTACACAGCAAAACCAAACTCAAGAGAAGCAAGTGCAACCAAAGCAAGAGTCTCAGCAGCAACAGGACCAAGGAGAACAAAAGACAAGTTCAGCACACCAAAAGATTTCACAGTTATCCTCCCCCTCTTCGATGCAGCAGCCGCCCCCTCCTCCCCAGCCCGCTCAGTGCTCCCTGTCGCAGTCCAGCCCAAGTCCATCTCAGCTCTCCCATCTCTCCCTCAAACCCATTCACACGTCCACCCCTCAGCAGCTGGCAAACCTACCTCCTCAGCTAATCCCCTACCAGTGTGACCAGTGTAAGCTGGCATTTCCTTCCTTCGAGCATTGGCAGGAGCATCAGCAGCTTCATTTTCTGAGCGCACAGAACCAATTTATCCACCCGCCATTCCTGGACAGAACGCTGGATATGCCGTTCATGCTTTTTGATCCCAGTAATCCACTGCTCACGAGCCAGCTGCTATCTGGAACGTTACCACAGATTCCAGCAAGCTCAGCCACTTCGCCATCAACTCCAACATCCACTATGAACACACTGAAGAGAAAGCTGGAGGAAAAGGCCAGTGCAAGCCCTGGAGAAAACGACAGTGGGACTGGAGGAGAAGAACCACAGAGGGATAAACGTCTAAGGACGACCATTACCCCAGAGCAGCTGGAAATTCTTTATCAGAAATACTTGCTTGACTCCAACCCAACACGGAAAATGCTGGATCACATTGCACATGAAGTGGGCTTGAAGAAACGTGTGGTGCAAGTCTGGTTTCAGAACACGCGTGCACGGGAAAGGAAGGGGCAGTTCAGAGCTGTGGGGCCTGCCCAAGCCCACAGACGCTGCCCCTTCTGCCGAGCTCTCTTTAAAGCAAAGACCGCTCTCGAAGCTCACATCCGATCCCGGCACTGGCACGAGGCCAAGAGAGCTGGGTACAACCTGACGTTGTCTGCTATGCTCTTGGACTGTGACGGGGGACTCCAAATGAAGGGAGACATCTTCGATGGAGCCAGCTTTTCCCACATGCCACCAACTAGCAGTGATGGACAGAGTGTTCCTCTGTCCCCTGTGAACAAGAGCATGGAGCTGTCACCTCGAACTCTGCTGAGTCCCTCCTCCATTAAGGTGGAAGGGATAGAGGACTTTGAGAGTCCCTCCATGTCCTCGGTCAATCTGAGCTTTGACCAAACGAAGCTGGACAACGACGACTGCTCTTCTGTCAACACTGCAATCACAGACACTACAACAGGAGATGAAGGGAACGCAGACAACGATAGTGCAACAGGGATTGCAACTGAAACCAAATCCGCATCGGGACCCAGCGAAGGTCTGACAAAAGCTGCCATGATAGCGATGTCTGAATATGAAGATCGGCTGTCTTCTGGCCTGGTCAGCCCAGCTCCCAGTTTTTACAGCAAAGAGTACGATAATGAAGGTACTGTGGACTATAGTGAAACATCCAGCCTCGCAGACCCCTGCTCACCCAGCCCTGGCGCAAGCGGTTCAGCCAGCAAGTCTGGAGAGAGCGGGGATCGGCCCGGACAGAAACGCTTTCGCACTCAGATGACTAATCTCCAGCTAAAAGTTCTTAAGTCATGCTTTAATGACTACAGGACACCTACCATGCTGGAGTGTGAGGTCCTGGGCAATGACATTGGACTGCCAAAGAGAGTTGTTCAGGTCTGGTTCCAGAATGCTAGGGCAAAGGAGAAGAAGTCCAAACTCAGCATGGCCAAGCATTTTGGTATAAACCAAACAAGTTACGAGGGACCCAAAACAGAGTGCACTTTGTGTGGCATCAAGTACAGCGCTCGACTGTCTGTACGTGACCATATCTTCTCTCAACAGCATATCTCCAAAGTTAAAGAAACCATTGGAAGCCAGTTGGATAAGGAAAAGGAGTATTTTGACCCAGCTACTGTACGTCAGTTGATGGCTCAGCAGGAGCTGGACCGGATCAAAAAAGCCAACGAGGTTCTTGGTCTGGCAGCTCAACAGCAGGGCATGTTTGATAACGCCCCTCTGCAAGCTCTTAACCTTCCTGCTGCGTACCCAGCACTACAGGGCATCCCTCCAGTCTTGCTCCCCGGCCTCAACAGCCCGTCCTTACCAGGCTTCACTCCATCCAACACAGGTGGGTACGGGTGTCATCACACTGCTCAGAGACGCAGCTTAACTTGACACATCATTAGCACAAGAGGATGTTCCCTTGAGAATGACTGAAAATAGGATACCTGGCCCTTTAGTCGAGCATGTTTACTTGGCAGCGAATAAGCAATAGGTATTTTATCTTTAATTCCTGAACTCAGGTTTTCTAGCTAAGTCTTTTCTAGCCAAGTCAGAAATAGAGCAAGATCTAGACGCTGCGTGTATCTGTTTCATTAGCACAGACTGAAAATCGTGAAGCACCTTCAAGGAAATGGGAAATAGAGGATCTATCAAACAGAACACGAAAAGGACATCAGTCCTGAATGCGTTGTTCATTATACCTTTCCTTTTGTTATGTTTATGTAATGCCATCCCAAGTTTTTAATAATTCTGAACTGGTGACAGAAACCTGGAGCGTCTTTATGTAATGTCCTTATAGTGACCTCCAGGACAAATCCCGATGCAGCCGTGGGTTTTGAGCAGTGGCTGGGCACAACCTGAAAGTGCTGTCTCAACAAACAACCACATAGTCATGGGACAGATCTACTTTGTATTTTAATAAGATTTTCCTTAACAATACTATATAAAAATGAAATTGGGCATACTCCTTTGTGTGACCTAATCCTAGACACTGAACTTTGGTTTCGAGGATCCTCCTTTCCTTTGTACCTGATGGACTAGTGGAAAGTGTGATTTGTGCAGCAAACACTGGCAGTGGAAGATACTGCTCAGTAGATTAGCTAGAAAACCTAGAAAACTTGATCCAAGGGCCTCATTTCACCCCGGTACAGCCGTGGTGTCCCAGAGCTGTGCCCGTGTCTGCACTGCCGCTCACGACAGGGTAACCGGTGTTCTCTGGGAGACTCGCATTCTCTCGGCCAACAGCTCTGTGTGCTCGGGTGTTCCCTGTTCCAGTTGATGTTCCCCGGGGCTGCTCTCCGTGTACAGAGATATCCCAAGACTTGATTCCAGTGTCTAGTCTCGGCAACAGGCTGAGCGTGTCTCAGGCTGGAACGCCAGTGACACCGTAACGCCCGGTGTGGTTACACCATGTGCCACTGCGCACCTTCGCTTTCTGCACCGCAGCTAGACAGGTCTCCTGCTGTGAGTGTCCAGAAACAATAACTTTCTCTTATTGTACTGAACTAATTGGGTAATGATGAGTTATAATCCATGGTGTGGAGCCTAAATAGGATCTGAACATCTTCCTGGCTTCTTAATCAGAAACCAGAGTGCTGTCAGTCTCCATAAAGACTTTCTGATGCTTCCGGTCAGCGGGTGGGCTCTGAGGGTCCTTTCTCAACAGACTGAAAAACTCAGTGCAGATGCTGCCAGGTAACGTGGTTGTGTCATGTTAACCAAATTGCTGTCTTTAGTTGTCATCTGGGAAGTAAATCTTTGGATAAGCAAATCAAAGCCTTAGACAAAAGGGAAGTAGCTGGTGCGAGCAGCTCTGTGGAGCTCGAGGAGCTCGTCTGGCGCTGGCGGGCACCGGCGGCAGAGCCGCTCGCGGGGACTCACGGCAGGCGTCTGTCCCTCCCCTTGGAACTGGCTGTGTTCACCTTTTACTCCATTACTGCTCGTCTCTGAAACATCTTCTGTTGAGAGATGAAAGAGTTAAATCTCACTGTGTTTGTTGGGTTCTGGCCTTTGCAAAGATGATCCACTCTCATGGAGTCAAGATCCTTTTCTCCACAAGAGCAGCAGAGGGGATTACCTTGTAGCTGCTGATGTCCGTGTCGGAAGGTCCTATCAGAGAGCAAAAAAGACCAGAGTAAGTTTTTCTGGAATCTGGAAAACCTTTCTGCTGGGAGTTAGAGTCTCTGCAAGTCTCTTTTGTGTATTTACAGAACTGTTCCCACAAACCCCAAAGCAAAAGAAAAATCATTCTTGACTGTAGCTATAGGATCGGTCATTGTAATTAAACCATTTTTAAAACAGTTGCTGTTAGCGATTCTTCTGTCCAGGGCTGCTGCCCATTCCTGCTCCCTGACTCTAGACCCAGCGATGTGCCCAAAGGGCGTCTTTCCGTGCCAGGGCTTTCTCATGTGATACTTCTGTTCTTGCGGAAGATCTGGTCTCAGAGGCCAGAACTAGGCCAAGGGGATCTCTTTGGCAAATTATATTGCCAGCCTATCACAGATAGCTCTGTGGTGTTTACTTCCTGCCCTAAATTTATAACGAGATCTAAAATTACTTTTTTGCACTTCAATCTATCTTGTTGTCTTTATTTTTCTCCAAAGAACAGTGTGTGTCCTGGGGAGATGGTGCGACGTCCTGTGAATGTTAAAAGCGATCAGTGACTGCCTAGACAGGGCTAAGCTATTTAGAAAGTCAAACAGAGTATTTGTGGCCTTTAGATAAAGCTCCAAAGGTCAGGCCACCTCAGCTCCAAGCCTGTCGAAGCAGATAAGGCTGCGCATCCGGGAACGTTATGAATTAGCCACTGCTCCTGTGCGTGAACCTCTCAGGGGCTGTTCACCCAGGGAGCAGCGGTTTTATGGCATCTATCTGGAAGACGCTCTTATCTGTGATCTGTAGGGCTGCTGCGTGGAGCCTCACTCCACACACTTCATACCTTCACAGATGGCTGTTGTCTCCATTCGGCATGGGGCGCAGAGGCAGGTTTCAGAAGGGCTTTTCCGCAGGCTGTGAGTCCCTTCCCAAGGCAGAGGAGCGCGGTGCAGCTGCAGGTCCTGCCCGTGCACCGCGCCGGCCCTGCTGGATGCTTCCCCGCGGAGAAGGCCGTGAGCTGCCACCCTGCCCCAGATCATCCCCAAAAGGGGCAGTTTCTCCTTTCCCACTGGGTGTATCTAGAAGAGGTACAACCTAAAATAAAAGTTGCTGTGCCTCTGTGGCTGTTCCCTAGTTCTGTGCCTGTTCATACTCAGGCTGCCTTGGCACGGTTCCTGTCGCAGCTGCAGGGACTCAGGTTTGCTAGTGGATGGTTAGATGTTGAGCAGTTTTGTGGCAGGAGCGGATCCAGCAGCCAGTTCCTGGCTCCAGAGCCACAGAACATACGAGGCTGCGCCTGCAGAACGTTAGAGCTTTGCTTCATTTTTTTTTCCCCCAAATGGCACTGACTTCCCAAGCAAAGCGTTCCTTTTTAGGAGCACGTTCGCCAAGTGCAGTGGATGTGACTAATGGATGTGACTCGGGGAGCCACGCTCCTCTTGCCCCCCAACTCTCACCAGCTGTGAGAGTAGAAATTGGTACTGGGGAGTATGTTGTTACTGGCTATTCCTGCTGTTGGGACGACGGGCAGACTTCACATTCCACCATTAATCCATCTCCTTTGTGAGGAAGCATCACCACGCTTTTAATTTACCCAAAACATGATGTTTGTGCCTGGAGGAATGTCTGAATACTGCCTACACTCTGAAATCACTCGGAAGCTGTGCACCCAAAGCCCCCGACATCGCAAGGAGGGAGTTGCATCAGAGGTCTGTGGATCAGGCTAATAAGGGCAAAGTAACTTAGATTCAGCCCGTTCAGTCCTCTTCAGTTGCCATGAACAGGGCTTTCTAATCTGTGGAGATTTTAATGAGATGGCAGTATCTAGCGTTGCAGCAATTTGATGCAGCCCTTCCCTGCTGCTGGAGTCCTTCGGCCAAAGGACCAGTTTGTGCCTGTCCCTGACATCAGCTGTTCGCCATTTGGGCATTTCAGAGGGGTCAGTGGAACCAGTGGTGCTGAGCATTGCGGGCGGCCGGGACCGCGTTGGGTGCTGCCGGGCAGCGCGGCCGAGCCAGCTGTGGGTGACGGGGCCGGTGAGGCGCGTCCCTGGGGCACGGGGCTGCGGGGAGCGGAGCGGTCACCCCCAGACACGGCCGTGGGGAGCGGAGCGGTCACCCCCAGACACGGCCGTGGGGAGCACAGCGGTCACCCCCAGACACGGCCGTGGGGAGCACAGCGGTCACCCCCAGACGAGGGGGCAGCACGTGGCTCCTGCCCCGGGCTGCTGCACTGTGAGCACGGGCCGGTCGCTGCCTCGTGCCGGGGCAGTTGTGGGGGCACCGGCGTCACCCCGCCTGGGGCTTTCTGCCTCCCCAACACCGAGTGACTCCTCACCTCTCTTTCCTCCCTCTTGCAGCTTTAACTTCTCCCAAACCCAACCTGATGGGCCTGCCCAGCACAAGCGTCCCTTCACCCGGCCTCCCCACCTCTGGATTACCAAATAAGCAGCCCCCGGCCGCGCTGAGCTCGCCCACCCCGGCACAAGCCACAGCGGCCGTGGCCCCGCAGCAGCCGCCTGCAACCACCCCGCAGCCACAGCAGCCGCCCCCGCCACCGCGCAAGGAAAAGGAGAGCGAGAAGGCAAAAGAGAAGGAGAAGGCACCCAAGGGGAAGGGGGACCCCCTGCCAGGGCCCAAGAAGGAGAAGGGGGAGGCGCCGGCGGGCGCCCTCTCAGCCCCACTGCCCGCCATGGAGTACGCGGTGGAGCCGGCCCAGCTCCAGGCGCTGCAGGCCGCCCTCAGTTCGGACCCCGCCACCCTGTTGACGAGCCAATTCCTCCCCTACTTCGTCCCCGGCTTTTCCCCCTACTACGCCCCGCAGATCCCCGGCGCCCTGCAGAGCGGGTACCTGCAGCCCATGTACGGGATGGAGGGGCTCTTCCCCTACAGCCCTGCGCTGTCGCAGGCGCTGCTGGGGCTGTCCCCCGGCTCCCTGCTGCAGCAGTACCAGCAATACCAGCAGAGTCTGCAGGAGGCATTGCAGCAGCAGCAGCGGCAGGCGCAGCAGCAGCAGCAGCAGCAGCAGAAAGCGCAGCAGCCCAAAGGAAGCCAAACCCCCGTCCCTGCGGGGGCTGCCACCCCGGACAAAGACCCTGCCAAAGAACCCCCCAAGCAAGAAGAGCAGAAGAATGCACCCCGCGAGGTGTCCCCCCTCCTGCCCAAACCCCAAGAAGAGCCCGAAGCGGAAGGCAAGGGCGCGGAATCCCTCTGCGACCCCTTCATCGTCCCCAAGGTGCAGTACAAGCTGGTCTGCCGCAAGTGCCAGGCGGGCTTCGGCGACCAGGAGGCGGCCAGCGACCACCTGAAGTCCCTCTGCTTCTTCGGCCAGTCCGTGGCGAACCTGCAAGAGATGGTGCTTCACGTGCCCACCGGCAGCGGCCAGGGCAGCGGCTCGTACCAGTGCGTGGCGTGCGAGAGCACGGTGTGTGGGGACGAAGCCCTCAGTCAGCATCTCGAGTCAGCCCCGCACAAACACCGAACAATCACAAGAGCAGCAAGAAACGCCAAAGAGCACCCCAGTCTATTACCTCACTCTGCCTGCCCCCCCGACCCCAGCACCGCATCTACCTCGCAGTCGGCCGCTCACTCAAACGACAGCCCCCCGCCCCCCCGGCCCCCCCCGGCTTCCCCCCACGCCGCCAGAAAGCCCTGGCCCCCGGCAGCCCCCCGCGCCCCGCCGGGGAAGCCGCCGCCGCCGCCTTTCCCTCCTCTCTCCTCATCTTCAACGGTTACCTCAAGTTCATGCAGCACCTCAGGGGTTCAGCCCTCGATGCCAACAGACGACTATTCGGAGGAGTCTGACACGGATCTTAGCCAAAAGTCAGATGGACCGGCGAGCCCGGCGGAGGGGCCCCGGGACCCCGGCTGCCCTAAGGACAGTGGTCTAGCTAGTGTAGGAATGGACACCTTCAGATTGTAAGCTTTGAAGATGAACAATGAAAATGAATTTAAATAAAAAGTTAATAACAAACCAATTTCAAAAATAGACTAACTGCAATTCCAAAGCTTCTAACCAAAAAAAGAAAAAAGAAAAAAAGAAAAAGCGTGGGTTGTTTTCCCATATAACGTTGCCGGTGGGTTTTACATTTCTTTTTTCCTTTCCTTTTAATAAAATAAAACGTAAAAAAGAAAAAAAAAAAAATCTGTTACATTTGTCCTTTCGAAGGTACTGTTGGTCTGGGAGACGAAAGCCCCGTGCTGCCTCCTCACTGTCTTCGGAGCTCGAGCCCCTTGTACATCGCCCGTCTCAATCCCGCCACGTCGATAGCACAGCAGAGCCCGGCACGCACTGTATGGGAAAGCAGCCCACCTTGTTACAGTTTTAAATTTCTTGCTATCTTAGCATTCAGATACCAATGGCTTGCTAAAAGAAAAAGAAATGTAATGTCTTTTTATTCTCAGGTCAATCGCTCACACTTTGTTCTGTTTTCAGAATCATTGTTTTATATATATATATATATATATATAATTTCTTTCATTTGTTTTGGGGTTTTTGTTTTGTTTCATTTTCGTTCCAGAAAAGGATTTTTTTCTTTTTTTTTCCTCTTTTTTTAATTTAAAATGGGCAGAAAGTATTCAAGAGAAAAACAATGTGAACTGCTTTAGCTTTTCGGGGATTTTAAGGGTAGCTTTTCTGCTGAAGCCAATTTCAAGGGGAAAAGTTAAGCACTCCCACTTTTCAGAAAAAAAAAACCACACAAAGAGTGTTGAGGACTCGGAGCTTAAAAAATAAGTTTTAAAACAACTGACTTTCTGTATTTATGATAGATATGACCATTTTTGGTGTTGAGTAGATTGTTGCATTGGAAATGAACTGAAGCAGTATGGTAGATTTAAAAGAAAAAACCCTTTTGTGTACATTTAGCTTTTGTATGGTCCAGCTGACGGCTTCTCATTTGATGTTGTCTTGTTCATTCCTAGCCAGATAGATTGCAATCCATTGACTCGCCTGAGCTTTTCTCCCCTTTGTACCTTTACTCCCCATTCCCCCGTCCTGTAATCTTCCACTTATGGTCGCTACCTTCATTTCTTAGAGGGTGGTTGCATAATTATTTTATAAAAACTAAAGAAAGAAGTTCAAAGGGTTTTGGGGGGTCAGTAGGATCCCTTGCAGAATATTTTTTGTTGGGGGTTTGAAACTTTTTAAGGCGTATACATACGATTTACCTATGTCTGTTACCCTTGTGCACTTATCTCTTTCTTATTTTCCTTTTTTCCTCTTTTTTTTTTTTTCTCCCTGCTCTCTTCTTTTCCTCATTTTGTAAATGCTTCAAAGACTCTGTTCCTGAACTATAAGCGTTTGTTTCTGTTTGTGTAATTAGGCTGCACTCTGTTCCTTCTTTTAAAAAAAAGGTTTTGTTACATTTTTTTTCTCTAAAGAAAATTCATGCTTTAAATAAAATCCAAAGACATACCCTTTCACCACTGGTGCAGAATGAGCAAAAAGGATTCTTTTTACTTGAGAATTTGTTTCTGATTTAAACAAACAAGTCTAAGTTTAAATAAAGAATAAAAAAAAGTACCCAGGTTGTTATCTGTGCTTCTTGTGCAAGCAGAGAGACAACTGTGAGCGGAACCAGCGCGGGCAGGCGGGTCCCGGCCCCGGCAGCGGCTCCGGCAGCGGCTCCGGCAGCGCGGGCGGCGCGAGCACCTGCGGCCTCCCTGCGTTCCCAGGCACACAGAGGCTGTTCCACGTCCGTAGCCAAATGCCAACAGAAACAACCTCCTTCCCCGGTTCCTCTGCCCGCCAGCGCCTTCTCCCAGCGTCCTCGTCCTCTGCCCCGGAGCTTGGGGAGCGCGGCCCCCCGGCGCCACCGCCGCGCCGGAGCGCTGGGGGCGAGCGCGGGTCGTGTCCGGCGGGACGCTGTTAGTTCGGTGGATTTTTGGTTTTAGTTCGCTGAAAGACTAGATCCTGAACTGTTGTACATATTTCTAACTAGGCTAATGCACAGTGCAAATTCCTTTTTTAATTGTTTTTTAAGTAGACGAAACTAAAGAGAGCACCATCTAATATTCCTACCAGTACCCGTCGTAGCATAAGGTGTTAAAAACAGAAACAAATACACAAAAAGCATTTGCTGTTTTAACAAACTGCTTTCTTTTAACAAAAGTTCTTGTATTTCTCCCCGTGTTTGAGATGAACATTTTTTAAATTCTAAAGTTGTACAGGTTTTGTTTTCCATTATTTTATCTTGTTTGTAATTCTATGAAATATATATATATATATTTTTTGCCATTTAACTGTTGTATGTTACTCTGTCTGTATCATATAGAAATGTTTTTGTTTGTTTTGGTTTTGATTCTCTGCGTGATACCAGTTAACAATTTAACACTAGCTTTATCTGTCGAATTCCACAAGGTCTCTTCTGGAAATCCTTTTGGTTTGTCTTGTTTTGTTTCAGTTTTTTAATTATATTGCTTGGTCATAGTGCAATTTCTCTCTCCTTCTTCCCCCTCCTCCTTCCCACCCACTAAAAGGTTTTATAAATTCATTTCCTTGTATTTTTTCTAAATGTTTCTAGAGACTTCCAGTGCAAGGTTGCTTCCTCCTCTTGCAGCCCGGCTGCCCCAGGGCTGGTGCTGGGACCCGGGACCCCGTCCCCGTGGGACCCCCGTCCCCCCGGGGCCCCCGGAGCCGCCGCGGCCCCCGCGCCCGCCCGCGGCCTTGGGGACGAGTGGGAGCGGGGCCGGGCGGGCACGAGGAAAAGATTTTAAACTTGGCATTGAGCGGGTTTCTGTTTTATTTTTAATAAAAAGCTTTTTTTAAGTGGTGAAGATGGCCAAAGTTTCATACAATTGAGAATAAAGAGAGGCGTGAGGTGAGTGCAGGGCCCCCGCGCCGGGGCAGGTGCCGGCACCAGCCGGCACACTCGCCGTTCATGGAAATATATTTTGCTTTAAAATAAAAAATTAAACTTTTAAATAGAAGCAGAAATTGGGTTGGTTGGTTGGTTGGTTGGTTTGTCGGCGCCGAGATACTGCCCACTGTGAAACACAAAGCTTTGACTATTTTTTTCGGTTTTATTTTGGGGGGTGAGTTTGGGTAGAACAGAAAGCATAAATGAGGTGAAGAGGGTTATGAACAGCCTTTGCAATGTACAAAAAATAGAGCAAGTGAAACCAAAAATGATGTTCTTGGTGTTTTTCTATAATGTAGTCTTGTTAGCTTTTTTTTTGTTACTGTAACAATGCTGATCTCGAACTGTACCAAAATACATGGAGACTAACAGAAACAGAAACCACATGGAACTTTCAAAACTTTAAAAAATTTGTCACAAAAGACTTTGTTGTCATAGTTGAGTTGACTGTAGATGGTAATTGAATATACTCCTTTGGAAATATTTCATCACGTATGTTTCCTGCTCATTGTGATACATTAAAAAAAAAATGAGCAAAAGCTCTCGTCTCCGCTGTCCCGCGCGGGGCCGGGTCGGTGGGGGGTGCGCGGGGCCGCCCGGCTCCTGCTCCGCACGCGGCGCCGGCAGGGCCGTGTCGCCGCGCCGCCGCGCCGCCGCGCCGTGGGCACCGCGCCGCCGCGCCGTGGGCACCGCTGCCGCGCACGCGCGTCCCGTCCGCCGCGCACGGTGTGCCCGCGCGCCGGGGCTGACGCTGTCAATTAACGGTAAAGTGGAAGTAATGAGCCAAATAGTACATTGTATTATGGCTTCGGGATGCGTTGTGTATGAAAAAGACATTATAAGTACATTTAATTTTACTAAACGATTGTGTGAGAATTCTGGGCACACCGCTGTAATTAATGGTTAAAGGGAAAGCACGATGCCTTGATGGGTTGAGGTCATCTTTAAATCTGTAAACTAGAAGTGAACTGAAATCACGATCTGTTTTCTACTGATCAAACCAAAAGGAGACGAAGGTAAGAAAGGTAAGTGGCTGACTCACTGCTCCTTCCCTGGGCTTTCAGGGAGGGAAACCTGATGAACTCCTGAGTGTTAAATACACAATGCTCTTACCAAAAATTCCCCCTTGCAGCAGAAAACGCTTGAAATTCATTAATAAGGACCAGCTCCAAAAGAGAGTCCCAGGGGCCACTGTTCATCTCTAATTTATAACTGCAGCAATAAATAATTAAAAAAAAAAAAAAAAAAGAAAAACCAACCCCACGTTGCAGGCGGGCCGAGCAGCCGTGTCCAGGGTGGGCGTCCTCAGCACAGAGCCCCCGCAGCACCAGCCGGAGCCGAGGCCACGGGCAGGAGATCCCGCAGGTTGCGAGGCCGTGCGATCATCCTTTAATTAATCAGGTCAGGACATTCACTTGCGAGCCAGTAAGTTCAGTAGTCAGGTTGCTGATGCACCTTCACAAGAACAAAAGAAAAAACAATACTTGTACTGATTCAGGCTCAAAAAATACATGAATTATGAAATAAAGGGGGTCAGAATTGCCAAGCCCCTGACAACTCCCAGTGCTACGGCGTAACCGAACTGAGCGAGGGCCGATCCTGTGGCCGGAGCCACGGCAGCTGAGCGCTGCAGCTCGGAACCCAAACCCTGCTGGTCCACGCTGCCTGGCCCGGGCTGGGAGTCGCTTCTGGCCCGAGCCCGGACAGGTGGGTCTGCAGCACCTCTTGGCTGCTGGGGTTTTAAATGAGAAAAATCCATTCTGCGTTTTCCACCAGCGCATGGGACCGTGGCAGTAATGGGGTCGCCAGCGCGACCCTTCCGCTGGTGTTTGTGCTGTGCCGCATTAATGACTTCGCTGTTGTTCGCAGACCTGCAGTTTTGTAAGTTTATTATGTAACGTTGCTATTTATTCCCGGGTTGAATTCCAGTTTAAAACAGCTACGCTTGAGAAAGCACCTCCTTAATGGGCAGAGAGGTGTAAACGGCCTCTAGTAGCTGCACAAGCTGCAAACTAAAAACCTCTGTGAGAGCATCTCTGTTCAGAGCAGCGCATCAGCGGAGATGGTGCAAATCTCTGACAGAAATAAAAAAGGGTTTCCATGCTGTGATTCTGGTAAGAGGAGACTGAGCATGATTTTTAATAACCTTTCATTGCCATCGCCTGAAAGACAAGGAAGAGATTTAGCTCTTAATAGCACACTCTTGTAGGCCAAAAAAATACATATTTATAAGACCAGAGCAGCGGGAACGTCGCCGATGGGTGCGGAGCTGAGTTCCCGGCTGGCAGGTGCTGGTGCCCGCGGGTGCAGCCCGTGCGTCGCTGCCATCTGGGCAGCACCGTCAGCCCCGGGGAGCCCGGCGCCGGGCACAGCAATGCCCCGAGCACGCGGGTCAGCGCTACGGACGGTCCGTTCCCGCGGCGCCAGTGTCCCTCCCTCGCCACTAGCCCGGAGCCGTGGCCAATGCTGCCAGGTCCCCACCGCAGGCCCCAGTGTACAGGTGAGACATCAAGGACACATTTTCAATGCCACCAAGTGACAAAAGAGCTGCAGCTGTAAAGGTGTCCGGGGTCTGAAACACCCAGGGGAAACCCCAAGCCCTTGCTTGGTTCGGCTGTGCGCTGCAGGCCCCTCTGGCCATACCCGGTTTTGCTGCAGAGCAGCCAGACACAAGGCAAGTTGCCCCGTGGCCACAGCAGCCCCTGGGGAGTTGGGCCGGGCACAGACCCCCCATCTCCTTACAGCAGCTGCTGCAGCCTCGTCACTTCTGCAGCCAGGACTCTGCTGAACTGAGCGGGGTCCCACGTGAACGGCTTTGCTAAATGACATCCGAAGTCTGCGAAGAGAGCCGGCGTCTCTAATGCAGACGGATGCTCTGAGAAACTGCCAGCAGGCCCAGGCCGTGCCAGCAGTGGTGAAGGGTTAACTCCATCAGCACTTCAACTACAAATGTGGAGCCCATTCTCTCCTCCAAGCTCGTTAACAATGTACACCTGATGATCTAAAGCACTAGAGAGTCATTTTAATTAACGCTCTGCCAGAGGGGATGTGGTGAAGACACTGATTTCGCTGCAATGACTTTCTATTTTGGTGTATTGCAGGGTCGGTGCATTAGTTCCCCGGCTGATGGGGTGAGCTGACCCAGCTGCAGCTCAGCACCAGCCAAGGCCGTGGCCGCGGGGCTGCTGCAGCGGCTGGGCCGGCAGCACCGGCTGCTCCTGCCCTGCGCACCGGCGGGACGCGGGTGGCTGGGGGTTGGTGGCACTGCAGGAATGGCAGACAAAGCTCTGCGGCCACAGGGACCCTTCCACATCCCCGCCGGGGCCAGGAGCGGGACCACCGGGCTGGAGACCCCCGTCCGTACCCGCTGTCCCACCAGCCACGGCCGCCCCAGGGGAGGCACCGGCCGAGCCGCAGAGGAGCCGCAGCCGGCGCTGCCCTGGGTCTCCCGCGGCCGCTGCGGTTGATGGAAGAGACTTCACACTGCGCCCCGGAGAAAAGAGAGCGGTACCGATAAATGGTATTGTGCTGTTGGTTAGATGGTAGCATGATGTTACTTAATTAATGTTTTAATACCCTAGGCATCTTCTGTGCCGTATAATTCATATCGATTCAGCTGTGAGCATGTTCAGTTAAAAAGACTCTCTTTCCTAAGCAAACTTTCAATTATATTGAATTGTCACAGCAAAAAAGGGCCTTTTCACAGCATGGGGGAGGGGATTCTCTGCCAAACCGCTGCTGGGCTGGCCGGGCACACTCGTGCACACTCGTGCACACGCACGGCACCCACACCCAGCTGCCCAGCCCAGTGCGGGGCACGGACGCTGGGCAGGAGCTTGTGTGGGTTTAAGTCATGGCTTTGGGGACTACTGGTATTTTCTGAACTTTTGCTGTTTGGCCTGTGTTCCATTTTGCAGGGTCCTGCGCACCTGGGGCAGGTGGGCTCCCCGGGGAGAGTGTCCCCACCGGTTCCTGGGAGCCGCCCCCAACACACAGGTGTCCGCAGAGGTGCTGGGTCCGGGCTGAGAGCAGGTTGGGGGGTGAGCCCTGCATGGCGGCGGCACGGGGCGGCTCCCAGGCACCGCTCGCTGCCACGGCCCCAGCGAGCCAGGCGCAGCAGGGGCTGGAGGGAGGCTAAAGCCAGATCAGAATTGATAGAAAACTATTAGCAAGGCGGAGACAAGGAAAAGCCCCACCTTCCTCCTCCGATCAGGTTAATGTGCGCGTGGAATGCTGAGTGTTTTGGCAAAGCACTGCCTTTTATTTTTGAAGCAGAAATTCAGTTTTTATTATGTGAAGCTGTATCCCTCCTGCTGCAGCAGCGCCTTTGATCAGCACACGCGGTGGGGGAGAAGGACAAGGGCTGTGACCAGCTGCGCTGCGTGTCCTGGCCCTGCTGGAAGGGTCTCCCCATGTGCCCATGGCGAGGGGGGCCCCAGGGGACACAGCCGTTCTCGGGGCCACCCGCGGCCACAGCCTCCCCTGCGCGGCGGGGCCGTGGGTGCCGGCAGCGGTGCCGCGCAGCAGCGGGATGTTGCGCCAGCGGCTTTGTGGGTTGAGCTCTGGCTCTGGGCGTGCAGGTGGCTTCTGGAGGGGGTGCCAAAAGGTCCCCGTGCACAGGCAGGTTCTCTGTGCCCAGACCCAGCAGGTTCCTCTGGATCGCACCAGCCAAGGCAGCTCCTGGGGCTCTGCTCCCAGGAAAGCGCGTCCCCCCCTCACAGAAATGTGGATGCAAGGTGGGAATCTCCCGTGTCCCCGTGTCCCCATGGTGCGCTCCGAAGCCCGAGGTCTGGATCCGTACCTGCAGTGTCAGCAGCTCTGTTCCCCCGCAGCCACCCTGGGGGCCGCGGGGAGGGCTGGGGGAGCAGAGGCCGAGCAGCCCCGGCTCGTGGGCGGTGCCGATGCCCCGCACCCTACGGGCTGGGAGGGCAGCTCGGCGCACGGTCACCCCGCCAGCGCCACGGAGCTGCGCGCCCCAGCCCTGGGAAGCAGCTCATGGAGGTGCTGGCAACATTTTTAAGGATTTATGTTTCCTTTCAGCAGCAGACGAGCATCTTGACTTTCTGGAAGGACAAAAGGTGCCTGCGAGCAGAGAGCCATGGCGCATCAGCGGGGCCATGTGTGTGGCACCAGGCAGCTGCCAGCTTTGTCACCAGCCCCTGCCACAGTGTCACGGCCCTTGGGGCCATTCGTTGTCCCCCAGCCCTGCTGAGCCTCTTGTCCCCAGGATGGGAGACCATGACGGCTGCTCTCCACACAGGCTATCCTTCTGCTAGGGAGGCTTTATTAAAGATTTCTGTTCTTTTTTCTTTTTTTTTTTTTTTTTTAATAATGAGGCAAAGATAAAAATTCTGTATTTTCATTACTCCCTATTTTCACAGCCCGCTGAACAAAAACACAAAGCACTTCTCCTGCTGCCCCTTGCTCCCTGGCCCTGCCTCTTTCTCCCATGGAGTTCAAATTAAAGAAAAGCGAAAATTGAAGCTGTTGTACGCAAGGCGATTGCAACATGCATATTTGATTTTTATGATGGATCTAAATTGCTGAATAAGGCCATGGAACAAAGGGAGACTGCAGCTTCCTGCCCATCACAGACAGCCAGCCCCGGCAGAACAAAAGCGCCAGCCATTAGGGGCTCAGCGGGGAGACACATTATATAAATGACTTTGTTTCTCTGCCCCTTCTCCCCCACAGGGTGCTCGGGACGGGGCCGGAGCTCCTGATTTGCACATCCCGGGAGCGCGTGCGGCTGGTGCCCAGCGCCATCGAGGCACAGCATGGCTGCCGAGACCCCGCGCCCGCCACGCGGCTTGGGCCTACCGGGGCCTGCCTGCCCGCCGCGGCCCTGCCCCACCGCGGCCCTGCCCCACCGCGGCACTGCCCCACAGCGGCCCTGCCACACCGCAGCACTGCCCCACAGCGGCCCTGCCCCACCATGACACTGCCCCACCATGACCCTGCCCCACCGTGACCCTGCCCCACTGCGGCCCTGCCACACCGCGGCCCTGCCACACCGTGACACTGCCCCACCGTGGCACTGCCCCACCGCGGCCCTGCCACACCGCAGCACTGCCCCACCGCGGCCCTGCCACACCATGACACTGCCCCACCGCGGCACTGCCCCACCGCGGCCCTGCCACACCGCAGCACTGCCCCACCGCGGCCCTGCCACACCGTGACACTGCCCCACCACGGCCCTGCCCCACCGCGGCCCTGCCACACCGCAGCACTGCCCCACCGCGGCCCTGCCACACCGTGACACTGCCCCACCGCGGCCCTGCCACACCGTGACACTGCCCCACCGCGGCACTGCCCCACCGCGGCCCTGCCACACCGTGACACTGCCCCACCGCGGCCCTGCCCCACCGTGACCCTGCCCCACCGTGACCCTGCCCCACCATGACACTGCCCCACCGTGACACTGCCCCACCGCGGCCCTGCCCCACCGCGGCCCTGCCCCACCGTGGCCCAGCCCCACTGCGGCCCTGCCCCACCATGGTCTTGCCCCGCTGGGAACCAGCAGCTGCCGTGGTTGTGCCGTATCCTGGGAGCTGTGGCAGGGCCCAGCCAGGACAAGGCGCAGGGTCTGGGCTGGGGATGGTCCCCAGGACCCTTGTGCACGGAGCCTTGGCGAGGGGCTGAGGCTCTGCCAGCCCTGTCTCTGGCACCGTGCAGCAGAGAACGGCTGCGGTACAGCCATGCTGGCGGCTGAGCCTCCGTCGGACCATGGTGACCTGGCACTGTGAGGTGCCCCTCAGGTTTTTGGTGACACGTCCCTCAACAGCACCTTTTACAGCCGCGGCTGCAGCGCTGCGGCACTCGGGTGATGCTGGCCAGATGTCCCCAGCAGGTCAGGGTCACAGCTGACCTGCAGCGGCTCCACACAGCTCCCTCGGCCAGTGTCGATGCAGCACCAGCGCTGGGCCAGGGCAGCTGGGAAATGCCAGACATGACGGCCTGGATGGTCCCACGGACACTCCTGCGGAGCAGCTGGTGTCTGCAGGTGAGACAGGACTGGGGTGGCCTGTGCCCGGCTGGCAGGGGTTTGCGCCCGGCTGGGGAGCTGCTGCTCTGATCTCACGCTCACAGAAACCGCCTTTTGTGTTTAGCAAAAGGCGTTCGTGAAGGAGGCTGCAGGCGGAAGATCTGCAATTCCTCAGTCTGCAGCGGAAGGTACTTGACAAGGGTGGGATCTGGTTAGGATCAGACCGGGGCAGGGAACGCGTTTCCCACTGGTTCCTCGGAGCTGCTGTGGAGAAGAGCCGGGTGCCCCCATGGACGCAGCGTCTCCACATGCACTGCATGCTGGCGCTTCAGTGGTCCAGGGACAACCCTTCGCGACACGCCTGCGTGGTGGGTATTGCTCAGGAACGCTTGTGTCCCCAGCACAGCCCTGGTGGTCCATGGCCCACAAAGCCACAGGGGTGCAGGGCGGTGTGAGGCTGCCACCCTGCCTGTGCCACCCCAAGCCTGAGCCCAGGGATGCCCCAGGAGGATCCCAGCTACAGCCTCATGGCATGGCCACCAGCCGGTGAAACACCTTCCACTGGAGCCAAGGTGGACTGGAGGGGTTGCTGCAAATATCCCTGTGAGGCCGCTGGGCACAGCAGTGGCCGGCCCGTGTCATGCTGGGGTGCGGGGGACTCGGGGACCAGCGTGGGGCAGCGGTGCGGGGCTGGGCTGGCGCTGGCCGCCTCTCGCGCCGTGTGAGCTGCTCTGGCTGGGCCCGTGGGCCGCCGGAGCGCGGCTTGAACTGCTCAGCTCCTGCTGCAGACGTGGCACACCGCTGGAGAAACGAAACAACCAGCCAGACCGAAAACACGCTTTCCTTCTCCAGTGCATCCCCAGGTCCTCTGCCCGTGGTCTCCCCCTCTGCGCTGCACCAGGGAACTGCAGCTTCTCTCACAGGGGCCTCATGGTTTCCCCTGCCCCTGTGCTGGCAGGAAGGAAGGACACCGTGCCACCGTGCCCCCGTGCCACCGTGCCCCCGTGCCACCGTGCCCCCGTGCCCCCGTCTGCAGGCGGGCAGGCCGGCGGTGCAGCCGGAGCTGCTTCGGGCCGTGGGCAGCAGCGCCCTGCACAGCCCTCCTGCAGCTCCGCTCCGCATCGCTGCTGCGGCCGTGGTTGTGCTGGTAGAGTGCTGGCCAGAGCAGCAAACGGGAGCACGGGGAGGCTGTCCCCTGCGACATGCCGGGCTCGCTGGGCAGGAGGTGGAATGGAGCAGGGCTGCAGCGGCAGAGGTGGCTACTTGGAGACCCGGAGCAAGCTGGGAGCAGCCTCGGGGCCAGAAGAGATGTGTTCAGCTCTTCAAAGTTTGATTTCCATGACCTTTTTTTGCTGCTGGCTGCCACTCCCAGCACTGGGTCAGGTTGTGCTTTCCCTGCTAAGGAGCTAAACTGAGATGCTGTGTGTAAGAAATGGGAAGTGACAAGATATGACCAAAGCATTGGAAATCAATCCAAACTAAATGTGCTTCTTAACTATAAGTGAACAGTTGAAAACAATCCTCTTTTATAGCCATGGAGATAAATACTCTGTTTTTATTAGGAAAAAATTGCTTTGGACTGAATAAAGTCGTTTGATTAACAAGTCAAAGCAGATGGTTTATTGATGTTTCAGAAAGGAGTTTACAAGGTCTAGTGAAAAAAGAGACCCAGCTCTGAATTAACAAATTACCCTGGTATATGGGACATTGACAGTTCACTGCTAATAGATTTATGGGCTACTGCTGGGTGTTTCGTCCCCATTTGGTTTATTATGATAAAATATTGGGGCAGGGGTAACCTATAGCCTCATTGCAATATACTGTATCGACCCCTGACCCTGAGAACCTGACAGCAAACCTATATATTAGATTCTTAATTTGTCTTAATCTAACAGGATCGGCTTCCCTGCTGTAACTATTTTCCAAAGGCGATTGCGTGAGCGCGTGTGTGCAAGGGATGCAGGTGAAGGTGGATCACTTTGTGTGTTGCACTGGACATAGAGTTAAACTGCTGAGGACCTAAGAACTGACAGCAGGAACAACGCAGGAGCATCAGTGTCCTGTGAAGCAGGACATGACATTGAGAAATAATAAAATTCCCAGGTGCTGTAAATTATTCTCATAAAAAAAATTACTATGAGGCCCTAGCAGCATCTGGAAATATGCACGGATCTTAACTGGAAATGCAGGGACTTGCAGAAACAGTGCAATACAGCTGTTCTTTTTTCTGGAAGTTACTGCAATCACTTTGCAGCCCCCGTGCCCACGGCCACGGCTTTCCCGGGGACAGTGGTGTCCTGCAGGCACCTGAGCGGCCGGTGCCTGAATCTTCCTGTCTGACATTTCAGGGTTAAAATGCAGTAGTTGCATACTTTGATGTCAGAGTAACAGTGTATTAGCTGACAGTTCAGGCATGTGTACTGTCACCGGTCGTGCTTTGGGGCTAACACTCCGGCTGTAATCACAGGCCAGTCTCGGGGCTCAGAGCGGTTTAATCGGGCCGGCTGTAGGCGAAGGAGTGCTCGTTCCTGTACCTCAGCCGCGGCGGGCTGGCACTGCCTGCTGCTCGGCGCGGGCAGCCCCGCGGTGCTGAGCCCTGCCCGCCAAAACGCCAGCGATGAGGAGCAGGAGGACAATCTCCAGCTCTGCTCCACCTGCTGAAGCAATTAGTCCTGAGGCCCTTGTGTGAAACCTTTACTGCCACCTCTTTGCTGCCACCTCTTTGCTGCCACCTCTTTGCTGCCCGTGTTGGTTTGCCTGCAGCACGGCTGGTGCCAGCGTCACCTGCGCTGCCCTCTGCGGTGCTGCTCACCCAGACGGGACAATTCGGGGGTGCTGTAGCTCCAGCCTTGCAGGTTTTGGTGCCCGAACAGGGCAGCGGCGGTGCCTGGGTTTGGGATCAGAGCTCCCTGCAGGAGCACACGTGGTTTGTACCTGTCCCCGTGCAGGGGGCTGAGCAGTGGGGCTGTGTCACCCCCGCTGCCCCTGCCGAGCCACGTCTGGTGCTCCAGAGATGACACGTGATGAATGGGGACAGATGCGTCTTTTATTGCAACCACTGCACATGCACACATGCATTTTGCAGTCTTTTTTTTTTTTAAAGGGACTGTTGGACCACTGGCTACAGGAATTCATATGATTTGTTCTGCAGCCATTTCTCCTTTCTCTCCTGTAATAGGATCTGCAGACATAATTTAAAGAGCTGATGGTAATTTAGTGTCTTCTTTACCTCTCTCCCCATACTGCCTATGAGTTCACCAGGTACCCTCTAGATGAACTAATCCTACTGTAACATACTATTTCTAGGCTTTATTCATCTAATTTATTAACTGTCTGCAGCTTTATTTACCAGGTTCTGGATTAACTCTGAGACCGATCACTATTCAGAGCTGCTGCTTGCTTCATTGCTGTCTTTCATTCTGTTTATCTTTTCTTTGTAGAGGAGGGGCTCAAATGTATACAAACTGTCCTGAGGTTTAGCAGATATTCCAGGGAATTACAAGGCTGTATCTCATCCTCTCTAGTAATTAATTACTGCCTCACACCTCATAGGAATCATGGCAAACATTCTTCTACATGCCACTGCTCCCCAGGAAGCAGAAGGAAAATGAAAAGATCATTTTAATATTTTAACAGTTGACATTACAACTTTTAAAGTCGCACTGAACGGGATGAGGTTGCTGTGATTTCCACAGCTGAGAGCTGGCGGCAGCACCACCTGTGACCATGGCCAGACCTGATGTAGCTGACCCGGGGGATTGGGGCTCGTGGTGGAAGAGCTGCTGGATGAGCCGGCTTGGGAAGGCAGCAGCATCGCTCCATCCCTATGGAGGTGCTTGCAGTGTTCAAGGGGCTTTTTGCTCAGGAAAGCTGAGGACAAACAGGTAAGTAGCTAGAAGAAGAAAATGGTGCGGAGTCCTTACAAATAAAAAGCTTTGCTGTTCTCTCCAGGGAAGATGTTGATGGCCTGGCCAGAGGGCTGAGGCATCTCAGAGCTGTGGCTCGCGAGGGAGTTTTGATTCAGCGGGATCCTTGTGCAGGAATTCCGCTCATCAGCTGCCCTGCAGTGACCCTCTGGGTAGGAGCTCACAGGGGAACGGGCTGGGGCTCGGTCGGAACAGCTCGTTGTGCCAGGAGCTCCGGCTGTGCTTGTGGTTACCCCGGCTTGGTGACATGGAGCAACCACTCTGGTCACAGAAAACTGATGACACTGCCTAATCACATCAAAGCATCACTTTACTTGTACAATCAACGTATTCTTAAGAAAACATTTGAGACTTTTAAAAGTCATTCAAAATACATGCTCTAAATTTCGCACCGTCTTGCTGGGGTCCTGCAGCCTTGGTGGCTGTTGCTCCTGTGTGGTTCCTTTGCTTTAGCTGTTTCACAGCTGGGATCCCGCAGGACGAGGCCTCGCTGCCCCAGCAGCTGCTCTGTGCTGCACCCGGGGTGCAGGGGACGCCTGGCCCAGCAGGGACCCTGCGTGCACCAGGGTGCCAGCAGCAGGCACACCTGGCAAAATCTCCACGCATTGGTATCAAGTACTAGCATGTTGTCAGAAAGAAAGCATTTAATCTTATTAAGGAGGGGTGTGTGTTTGCTTTACCTTTTTTTTTTCTCCTTTACTTTCAGAGAATTGAACCTCGGAAACATAAGGTCTGCTGGGGGTGTTGGCACTGAAGTGGTTAATATGGTAGTTTAATTCTAAACTCTTGAATGTAGTAGCCTGCCCTCACTATTATTTGGTTCTTTTACTTCACCAGTTGTATATTGTCTAATTGTGATTTACTGCATATTTTTCACATAAATTACTTTAATGGACTCTTTGTCTGGGCTACATTGCATCGTAGAGAGTGCTACAAGGTGTCATATGAACAAGGTTATAGAAAAGATTGAAAAGACTACAAACTATTGTGTGAGTTGAGGAATAGCTCGTGTTGCACGCGGGCATGCGAGGGGCAGAGTGAAGAGCTGTGTGTGCAGTCTTGACTTCACAGCATTTCTCTTCTGAAGTGTTTAACTGTGCAATCCTGGTATTTTTGTAATGGAGTATTTTCTAATGGAACTTGAGGGGATTTTGTTCAAAATGAAAAACATTAAGATTCTGAAGCACTACAGAGGGCACGGGGGGGAGAAGTGCTCAAAGCATGGTCCTTCCTGAGCTGATGTAGCTTTGCCCAACCTGGCTGTGCTGTATGACAAGCCAAGCGTGCCCTGCCCGCACACTGCCCTGCCCGCACACTGCCCTGCCTGCACACTGCCCTGCCCACACACTGCCCTGCCTGTGCTGCCCTGCCTGCACACTGCCCTGCCCGCACACTGCCCTGCCTGCACTGCCCTGCCCGCACACTGCCCTGCCTGCACACTGCCCTGCCTGCACACTGCCCTGCCCGCACACTGCCCTGCCTGTGCTGCCCTGCCTGTGCTGCCCTGCCTGCACACTGCCCTGCCCGCACACTGCCTTGCCTGCGCTGCCCTGCCTGCACTGCCCTGCCTGCACACTGCCCTGCCTGTGCTGCCCTGCCCGCACACTGCCCTGCCTGCACACTGCCCTGCCTGCGCTGCCCTGCCTGCACACTGCCCTGCCTGCACACTGCCCTGCCTGCACTGCCCTGCCTGCACACTGCCCTGCCCGCACACTGCCCTGCCTGCGCTGCCCTGCCTGCACACTGCCCTGCCTGCACACTGCCCTGCCCGCACACTGCCCTGCCTGCACACTGCCCTGCCTGTGCTGCCCTGCCTGTGCTGCCCTGCCCGCACACTGCCCTGCCTGCACACTGCCCTGCCTGCACACTGCCCTGCCCGCACACTGCCCTGCCTGCACACTGCCCTGCCTGTGCTGCCCTGCCTGTGCTGCCCTGCCTGCACACTGCCCTGCCCGCACACCGCCCTGCCTGCGCTGCCCTGCCTGCACTGCCCTGCCTGCACACTGCCCTGCCTGCACACCACCCTGCCTGCGCTGCCCTGCCTGCACACTGCCCTGCCTGCACACTGCCCTGCCTGCACACTGCCCTGCCTGCGCTGCCCACCTGCCCGTGCACGGCTCCTCTGGCCCGTGGACGAGCTGAGCCCCGCACAGTGCGCAGGATGCAGCTCCCTGTGGGACTGCCACAAACAGGCACCACCAGTGATCCCGCAGACTGTGCTCAGCAGAGCACATCTGGGCGCCTTCTCGCAGCTGGATTAATGACAGCCCATTGGGTCAGTGCACCCAGCACCTCTGGCGGGGAGGCCAGGCACATGGAGTAACGCGCAAGGGAGAACTGAGCCTGGCAGGGAGGCTGGCAGCTGCCGGGCTCTGCTCTCCCACCCCTCTGGCACTGGAGGCAGCTCCTGTCCTCACGTCCCTGCTGTCCTGGCCACAGTGCCACCATGGCTGCCAAGCCTTGCAGCCGGGCTGGTGGACGAGGCTCCTTTGGCCTCCGGAGCAGGGGAGCTCTGCTGCTGGAGCTGCTCGTGGGGAGCCCAGGCTTGACGAGCGTTCCCAGCACGTGCCTCGGGACTACACAGAAGGTTGTGCCTCCAGCCCGGGACAGGGCGGGCGGACACGGCTCTGCTGTGCCTTTGCAGCCTGCCAGCACCACCTCTGCACCGCGCCAGGTCAGCCGGGTCCACAGCCTGCTCCTCACGCCTCGGGGAGGGGATGTTGCGGCTGTGGAGTCCTGCACTTTACGGCATGTAGCCAGCATCGTGTATCATCTGATACTGCTGGCACGTGGATTTGCAGTGCTGGTTCGCAGTTTCCTCAGGCAGTTTGCTGTGGTTACCACGGGACTCTTCAGAAGAGCGCCTGGCAGGCAGAGGCAGCTCCTGCTGACAACCTGTTGGATGACTCTCTCCAGGAAAGATAGTTCTGATGCATTGTCCTGGCATCCTGCCACTTCTCCTTGGTCAGGGTCTATTTTATTAACATCGCCAAGACGGCAGGTCTAGGAGGATGAGAGTACAAGTCTTCTCTCGATTCATTGACTGGAGCAAATCGCTTACTAGGAAGCAATTTCAGTTTCAGGCCCTGGCTTGATTCCAAACTGCGATGGCTCTTAGTCAATTAGTCACAATAAAATAAACTAGGAGTTGGCCTCTGGCGGGCGTCCTCACACCCTTGCTTGGGCACCAATGGTTTGACATCAGGCACACGCGCGGTGTGTTTCTGCAGACTTGGTTGAACTAATGTGTCCTTGAAGGAGAAAGGAGAGGAGCCTCCCCAGCCGAGGCGCTGGATACAGCAACGAGCAGCAGATGCCTCAGGCTCTCTTAAACAGCTCAGGAAAAATGGTCTGAATTTTATACACTCATGAATGACAAATCAAAGGCCAATTATGTAAAGGCGTGTTTTTCAGTGTAGATCACTGCTGTGCCTCATTTCAAGTTTTTGACCCTTGTACACTTCAGCTGAAGGAATATTAAGAGAAAAAAGTTCTAAATATATTTTTCAAGATAGAAAAGTTTCTGGTTAGAAAATTGTTAGAAAGTTATGAGTGATGGGGAAAAGAGTTGTAGTGGAAATTATTATGAAATATGATTGTAATGACTAGTGCCTGGCAATGGCTGTAAATGTGCTCTAACCCCCACAATACTCTTGCTTTCTTGCTCTCTCACTGGATTTCACACATTAAAATAATATTCTATTCTGGAAAAAGAATCGGAAACTGGACTTCTGTTCGCAATACCACACCACAATGTTACCCCATTCATGGCACCTTGTATTTGATCAATATACTTGGGTACGGGAACACTTTACATTTGAGCTCATTTATATTTTTCCTGTGATGGTCCATTGAACTTGGTTCTTTTGCTTGGCCTTATGAAGAGCTAGACAAAAAAAATTTTAAAAGTTTCTTCTGTTGTAGGAACTGCCCTGTTATTTCATAAGCATCTTGTACGCCTGAGGCTAGTAGGATTACTGAAGGATTACTATGCATGCGCACATAGCTTAGAAAGCTGCTTTGATTACAAAGTCAAAAATATTTGTTTTTCTTCATTCTTCTTCAAAGAGAAGACAAAGTTCCAAGCATTCTCTTGCTTTGTGGTCACACATCAGTTCCAAAGAAGGAAAAGGAAGCGAGTTTCCACTGCTAGTTTTCTTTACTAAGATCACAGGCCAGTGCTTTTGTCTCAGTTTCCCAGTTCCATCATTGCAAGCAGTTCCCTGGACAAGCAAAACTTCATCCTACTAACAAAGAACTACGGCTGGAAGGAACCACAGATCTGTTGTCATTATTTATGCCTTTAGGGTTTCAATAAACTTGATTCATTCCCTGCTTCTCTATCAAGAGTGTTGGGACAGATGTCTGATCCATGCAGGTTTCTTAGCTCCAAAGCTTGGCTTATACTTCACCTGTGCCATGTTTTTCATCTGCCTTTCCATTTCTGAAGCTGGCTGCATTTCTCACAAGGGAGAGCAAGCCAACTTCAGCATCTCCTGGCTTTGGATGCTTTCCCCTATCTAGAATTAGATCTGTGTATGGCTTAGAGGCAGCAGTAACTCCTTCAACTGCTTGTAATAGACATAAATCAGGTGCCCGCCTTGATAGCGCTGACTTGTTTTGTATCTTGTGACACAAATGCTTATGAACAATTCGCTGCAGGACCCCGAGTGCTGCTTTCCAGTAGTGCCGCTGAGGAAAGCCACAGGCAAGGGACAGTGAGGGACGGTCACTCATCTGACCCGACACCAGATCATTGTCTTTTCTCTCTCTGGCTCCTCCACATGACTGGGAGGACACACACCTTGTTACTCTCCAGACAGCTCTCGGGCTGTGGATATTCAGCTGTTTTTGCATGCTACCTGGATCTCCAGTCCTCTTACCTCAGCACAGGCCAGGTGAGCGCCCAGGATTGCTGGGCCAGGCCGCTTTCCCTCCATCTGACCGGGCTGGCAGCAGCGGAGCCTGGAACAGACGGGCGGGGCCTGTGGCTCTTCAGGGAGAATGGCGCTCGGGATGGTTTGGACACTGTCTCTTCTTTCAGGCTCCGGGGCGAGTGGTGACTTTCTTCAGCCATTTCATAGGGCACAGGCAGCTTGTATGTCCTTTCCCCAGAACAACAGGACACCGTTTAGCAAGACTGCCAGACCTTAAGGCCAGTTCCACAGCAGGGCAGGGGCTCGCAGCAGCCTCGCTGGCCTTCAGGGGCAGCAGCCGGCGCGGTGCGTCGCTGATCGGATCTGGAGGCGCCGATCGCACCGCGGGCCGGGGCTGCGGCCTGGCCAGAGCGACGCGGCCGCACGGCGTCCCCATGACAACCGGACGCGCCGCCTGTGTCCAGCGGTGTCCGTGGAAGGCCCGCCCCTTCCCTGCGCTGTCCAATCGGCGGCCAGCACGGGCGGGACACTGAGTTCCTGTTGGGCAACACTGAGGCCAGCGGGCTCGTGCGGCCGTACGCGAGGCGAGGTGTTCACATCGTCTCCACCCTTGGTGAGTATTGATTGGCTAGCTGGCGCCTCGGGGCGGGGCTTTGTCTCTCCCGCCTCAGGATTGGACGGGAGCTGCGTCAATACGTGGCGGGGCGGGGACAAGGCTTGGCGCTCTCGTTCAAACGGCGGCGTGCGCGGGCGGCTCCGCTTGGCGTGTCTCACCTTGTCCCCCGCGACGGCTCCGGCCGCGCTGCGGGCCCGGCCCGGCGCACGCGGAACCGGAAGCGCCCCGGGGCTGGCGGTGCGCGGTTCGGGGAGGGTCTGTGACTCCGCTCTGCAGGGCAGGTAAGGGCTGGTGGACAGGGGCACCGCTCTAACGCCGTCCTGCTTCCCCCTCCTGCGGGAGGCTGCCGGCAGCCGGCGGTCGGGCCGGGCTTCCCCAGCGCTCCCGCCGCAGGGCCGGGCTCTGCGCCGGCCCGGCCCGGCTGGGCCGCGCTCTCCCGCGGCTGGGTCGCCGCTGCGGGCGGGCTGCTGGCGACGGGCAGACCGCGCGGCCGGGGAGCGCGCCCGCCGGCGCTTGCCGCGCTGCGTGACGGGCGGGCGCGCGGGAGGATCCCGCCGGGCCAGCAGGGCCCCGGCGCTGTGCGGGGCCGCTCGGCGCCGCGGGTGTGTGCGCAGCGCCGGCGGGCTGCGCCGGAGCAGCAGCCGCTGTGTCCCGGCTGGACAGCGGGATCACACGCACCCGCGTAGTCTCCGAGAACTGTCTGCCGAAGCCGTCATTAGGAGCCTTCGGGGCTGGAGATCCGAACTGAAACACGAAGCTGTTAAAAGCTGAAGTGCTAGATGAGATAGGTTCCTGTTTATGTTGGCCCTATGTGACCTCCTTAATTTAAGACCTTAGTTTATTTTTACATCACTGAAGAGATCTAGAATATAGCACTCTTAGGTTTATGATCAGCACGTGTCTCATTCTGACCAGATCTTGGTCTGAATTATCACCATGTAGTGAAGCCGTGCTCTCTGTGGGTGACCTGGTAATTCTCTGGGGAGAGCTCTTTGTATCCAATGATGTGTTTAATAACGAGAGCAGGGCAGATATAAACACTGTTGGCTTTGTGGTATTCTGTCCAAGATAATGGCATCTTCTGTAGTGTAAATTGTTTTGGTTGAGTTTATATATGTTGAAAGATTGTATAAAAGAAAAAAATATTCACTTGGATTTTAAATTCTAGATGTGACTGCTGTGAAAGAGAAGACCTGTAGCAGTTATCTCATAACTGGAAGTCATTGGGACAACAGCTGCTTTTGTGCTGCAGAACGGAAGAGGTAAGAGACAAGTAGCCTCTTAAACTCTTCTTAAGTATAATTAACTTCACTCCAGCTTTGGGTTTCAGAGCCTTGTTTTTTTTTTTTTTCTGTCACCTCTCTCTAGTCAGTTTTTCCTTCTTTGATTTACATTTTTGCCTTATGTTTTAATGAGGAATTTTTTTTATTTGCTTATACTGATGACTTAGATACACTTTCAAAAGTAGCTGAGAAGATCTTGATGGATGCTATTCATAAGTATTTCAGAGAGTGAAATATGGTTCTTTTACTGCTACCACTGCTCAGTTAACATTGATGATTAAATCCCATAAATATTCTTTTACCCTTAATGTGAAAACCCTTTAGGGTGGGTTGACAGAAATAATTCCCTTTCCTATTGATACCTGTAGCTAAAATATGGCTGTGAGGTGCTGCTGAACACACCCAGAGCCCAGGCTCGTCCTCCGCTCAAGCAGAGCAAATGCCATCACCAGTACTCTTACCCTTTCAGAAGGGCTGGAGCCCTTGGACAGAATGGGATGACTTGTAGGCAGATTCTGTCCCAGGCCTCGGAGTGTTAGGAAAGGGCAGGTGGGTTTATTTCCCGTTTCTGAAAATCGAAACCATTATGTGCAATTCAGCCACCTTTGACTCCTCAGCCTACGCTGGTTTGGGGATACATGTGATAACCAGTGAGGAAAACAAAGCAGCAGATCTGACCTTGGTGTGAATCCCGCTTTAGGAAGCTAGAATATTAATTGTGTTTGTAAGAGGTGTTTCTTGGGGAAAATATGTGGGTTACAGTAACAATCATTGGTGGAAGTGATGAGAAGTTTGGCTTAATTTTTGGATCACTTCACTTGTGGGTATTAGAGTGAAGTAGAGCGGGGGAAAATGGAAGAAACTCTGCCTTATTAGAAGCATAAAAACTAGTGACTGTATCTTGGCCAGTGTTCCCAATTTTCCAGTAAGCTGTCTGCTGTACGGAGGTGTATAACCCTAATGGCTTGTTGTATGCCGTTAAAAGGTATTGTACACTCATAAAAGAATGACATTTTGATCAATGCTGTTAAAAGAATTACTGTCTTGACACAGAAAAGCTTTCCTGCTGCAAGTTTAAAAATATGCCTTTAAAAGCTTTTTATTGAATACCTTTGCATCCCTCAGAAATGTGCTATTTTGGCACAGGGCTGCTCTGAAGTACTCCATGTTGCAACTTAAATGCAAGACCTTCTGTTTACCATCGGAAGGGAGTGAGGTGAGGCAGGTGTAGCCACTTAACTACTGTCATGGGGACAAAAGAAAAAGCACCTTGAGCTGTTTGTATGTGGTCTAAAAATAAGAACTCCCCATTTTTAGAGAGTCCAAAATCATTTGAAAGCTATTTGTTTTTGTGTTACCATTGATTCCTCCCAGTCCCTCCAGCTTTGTGTGAGTGTCCCTTTGGACTTTGAAGCTGTCTGTTGCTGTTGGAGGAAGGCAGGAGAACCACGAGCATCCCTGTTGTAGCTGGATCCATCTCGTGGGCAGGGGGCTGTGCAGAGAGAGGCTTGGTTTGGAGAGCTCTGGGTGGTCCTGCTGTGGTAATGCCTCTTGTCGCAGAAATCCCCCCTACTGCTGGTAAAAGATCTTATACAGGAGCTATTGTTTAATCACAACTGCTGAAGTAACGTTGTACCGGGCTTGATGGTGGCTGGAGCTGCACTGAGCTGCTCAGCACGGCTCCGCCGCTGCCGCCAGACCACGGTGGGCGCCCCAGGAAGCCCACCGGTGCGCCTGCCCACGGCTCTGTCCCCTGCTCGGAGCTTGTGACGCACCCGACGGCTTTGAACACAAGTGTTAGAGCCCCGCGCTGGGAACCGGGGGGCAGGGGGTGACTCCTCAGCCTCATCGTGCTCCTTACGTGTCCTCCTGCCGGTCATGAGTTTTCGTGTCTTACGTCTTCAGTTGTTCGGCTGTGTGTGATGTGCTTTAATACAACTCTGAAGATGGAGGGGTCAGCTGCAAGAGCATGGTGGGATGGTTTTTGGTATAAAGAGATCCTAGGCAAGGTTTTCTGACTTTTTTCTTCTTCTCCTTTCTACATATTTATGATGAAAACAAGTGGATATTCTGGATGTATTTGGTATGCTGTGTGTCCTGTCATGGGGTTGTCAGCAGCTGGGTGGGATATAAGAGTGCTTGCTCAGCAGGTTTCGTAACAGGTGCGTAAGATCATAGCATTAAGTGGTATTTCTGTACATCAAAAAAATAAAGCTGTGAGACTTAATGGTGGAACTGTGTAAGCAGCTCCTCTTAAGTACAGCTTTTCAAGATATGAGATTTCTTCCAGGAAATGGAAATGTTAATACTCTGCATTGTCTGCAAAGGCAAGGTACAAAGGAAAGAAGCAGGAGAGCTTGAATATATGTTATTAGCACATGAGGATGTTACTCAGAGAACTGTGATTAGAGTTAAGATACGTAGCATCATAACTGCTTCCTAACTGCTTCTCAGATGCTTGAGTTTTGTCCAATTTAACCTTCAAGGAAGGCATGAGAAACCCAAATACTTCCTTGGCTGTGTTTTAATTAAACTTTTGGTAGCTTTCTAGGGGAGAGGTTTGTTTGGTTTTTTTTAACTATGTGAGTTTATATTAAAGTTCAACTACAAGTTGCTAAAGTTGCTGTCAAGTAATTTCAAAGTAGTTGTCCCCACTCTGAGTTTTGTTATAATGTGGTGGGAATAAGGTTAATACCAGCAAGAGAAAATGCTGACATGTGGCAGAGAATTTGAACGTGGTAGACACTCAGTAATTTGAGAAACTTACTCTGAGGTGTTAACAGTAACTTGAAATACATGAAAGGACGAAGGGGTTTTTCTTGTATTTATTGTATCGTGCAACATATAGTTTCCCACCAATGGTTCCAGCTTATTTTTCCATCTTGGGCCAAGAATAAAGCAACTGGCTTGAAACCTAGTAGTCTTTGTGCTTAAAAAGGAAAATATGCCGCATGTGCTACTGGGAGTAGCTTCTTAGATGATTATTCTCGCACTTCCGAAGCCCCGTGGCCCCCTCCGGGAGCAGCCGTGGGGTCGCGCAGCCCTGTTCTTCCCGGGGGGCTGAGCTCAGTGCCAGCCCTCACAGACGGTGTGTTCCCTTCCTGGGCCGGGGGGTTGGCTTTTTCTCTGGAGGTTTCAGTTCGCATCCAGGTGCTGTGGGGAAAAGCAGCGGTGATAGTAACGTGCCATAAGTGCTGCCTGTGCCGGCCGGTTGTGGGGACACCGCAGGGGACACCGCAGGGGACACGGCGTCTGTGCCGGCCGGTTGTGGGGACACCGCAGGGGACACGGCGTCTGTGCCGGCCGGTTGTGGGGACACCGCAGGGGACACCGCAGGGGACACTGCAGGGGACACGGTGTCTGTGCCAGCTGGTTGTGGGGACACCGCACCTGTGCCAGCCATGGTGCCCGCGCCACCACCGGCCCTGCTGCGCCAGCTCTTTTCTGCTGTTTCCGACTAAGCCTCACTTGTGTAACTTCAGCTTTGGGGGAAATTTGAAAGTAAAATCACCTCTGTGGTCCTGTTTACCCACAGTGTCTCCTGAAGCTCCTTGCAGATGCTGTTCTACACTGACCTTTCCGAATACCTGCTCTCAGGATCAGCTGCCAGCCTGTGCCTTGGACATGTTTTCTTACATTCAGCTATATTAAAAACTATGATCCTTGTTTGGCTCTTCTTTACCAGGCAAACTAAATGACTTTCTATTGCTGATCCTTGGTTTTTATCACTCTAATCTGTAAATTTGTTCAGTAATCATATTGTGCTTTTTTTTCAGGGCATAGACAAAACTGCTGAATAACATAGGGTCAGGCTCTTGAAGGTGGGATAAAAGAAACCATTCTCTTTTGTGTTGGTATTTAATTGATATAAGCTGGAAACATCTAGTTAGTGTTTGGCCTCATCTGCAATTACATTTTGAGGCTTATCTGTCTCTAGCCCACTTGATGTGTCATGTTGATTTTGAGCTTCTTAATCAAATGTCATTTTGCGTCAAGTCAACTGCCTTACAAAAATCTGCTATATCTGTGTTATTAATTAGCAATAAACTTGTAATTAAAAATCAAGCTAGTCCAAGAAGATATTTTCTGAAAATTCGCATCATTAATATTATATTACCCTCTCCATTTCTTTCTAGCTATAGTCCTGTATTGGCCATTTTGTTACTTTGAGATCAGTGTCAGACAGACAAGATCATGGTTACTCGAGTCACCAGATTAAAAAAAAAACAAACTCCAAAACCCAAAAACCTGTTATTGTTTCTCTCTGTCCTCTCGAATATCCCGTGTTTTCCAAAGGATACTAAAAATGAGCATTAATGGTCCAAAGAGCTCTTCAGTTCTTTTCCTCTAATCACCATGGAAATTGAAACCTAGATCTTAACTCTTTCCCATTTGACCTAGTTCGAGCTACTCACTTAATTTATAAATGTCCTAGCAGCCTTGTATGACTTCCTGTGGGACTTCAGCTCGCATTAATCCTTTATCAGCATGATGTTTCCTAGAGGTCCTCTGCTTAATAGGCCAGATCGACAGCACTAAATGGTTGGTTTTGACCTTGGAGGCCTTGTCACAGTTTTTGGCCTCTGGCTTTGCTGAGGGTGGGAGAGAAACTGAAGGTCTGAATCTCGTTGGGTTATTATTTTAGGTGAACTACATCGCTTTGGTTTATAATTGATTAATATTTTGATGTTAATCTTTGCAACTGTGAAATACAGACATTCAACAAACTTTCACAGCTAAAACCCAATCTATAGAAATTGATCATGTGCGTAAAGTATTGTAATCAATCCATCTAACGGAGGCTAATTGTTTGATGCCAATATCTAGCTCATATAGTTCTTAGATGTCAGATTGATTGAATCGCTGTAAGAGAACTGGTGGGAATAGATCTTTGGGCAATAGAGGAAGGTAATCCACTCTTTGTATAACGACTTACAAAATCAAACTTGTGTTGTCTTATGTTTATGGCTGAATTCCCGTTGGCATGTACGTAAAACATGTAACTTTGCTCACTTTATCTGCATATGACAAGTTTGAGGAGAGTAAAATGAGAACAATAACTGAAGGCTGTGTGTTACAGTAAGAGAAATAAAGGGTGTCACAGAGTAAAATGGCATCCCTTCATGGAAATAGTTATGGAAAAAAGTGACAACTGGAAAATAAGATGGGTGGTTGATACCTGCTGAATGTCTCTTGGGAACAAACGGATCAACCAAATCATTAAGATTAGACTAGGAAGGTGTGTGCTTTATACTTGCTGAAGTCATGAGAAACACCTTGATACTTGTGAAAAGGGCATATTCTGAAATCCAGAAAGCTCTTACTGAGTTTTTGAGAAGGAGTAACTGAACCAGTAGCTCGAAGTAAGGTTTGCTTTTAAGTCCAGAACTTTGATTGCAGTGTATCTTCTTGTTATGGGCCTTGCCTGAGGAATAGTATGCGTGGGGATGCTTTAGTGAATCACACATGGAAAAAAGACCTAGTTCATTATGCTTTCCTTGTATTTCCAGAAATGCAGTTTGTAGGATGTTTTCTTTGTAGCTCTAGTGTTTGGGCTATAGGGATTTCAAATCTTTTGGAGGAAAAAAGCTTCAGATTCAGTTCAGAGTCTGATATTTGTTTTATTAGTGGAAATTTTTGTCTCCTGTGTTTTCCCCATTCCAGATAACCTTTTCTTGTCATCTAAGAAATTAATTTCTTTGTTGGAATCATTGCAAGTGAACTTGATAGCAGGAGTGCTGTTATTGAGGCAGCTTACACAGTGATTTGCTAAGTACAGCCTCTTCATATAATGTGAAGCAGAAGTCGATTTATTGACCACTACTGGGATTTCAGGAATCTGTTGAACTACCTGTTTTTTTTATCCTTCTCTCATAAAATTCACTACTGAATGTCTTTTTTTTCTGGTACTCTCTTGGAAAGGACTCTCTTTGATATGCAGTCATACAATAAGAGCGATCATTCTGTTTGCTGCTTGTTTCTGTATTGTAGAGCTTGGCTTCTTAATAAAGTGTATATAGGGTCATTCCGTGTGGCTTATGTGACGTCAGGCTCCTGAAGGTTTTTCCTAAGGCACTTTCCCATGCAAGGAGGACACCGACAGTTGTCTGGGCTGTGGCAGTGCCGGCTCTGTGGCTGTGCTGCCCGTCCTTGTCACAGAACGTACTTCAATTAGAACCAAGCGTTACAGAAAAGCCAACTACATAGTGAGAACAATAGTTCTTATGTTGCAGCACCTCTCCTCTCTAGAATCTGCTACTTTTCTGGAATACTAAGAAAATATTTAAGTACATAATTTGATTAGTTTGTGCTATTTGCTGTATATTCACGCTTTCTTACAACTTTCTGCAAGCATTCTTCTCTAAGGTGTATGTTAGGAAAGAAAACTACTTGGTGTCTCTCTGGTAATCTGTAAAAACATAGTTTTAAAAATAGAATCCAAGTGAACTGTACAAAGTGGATTATTGATTCTCGGGGATGAAGAGAGAATGCTTTCTCTAAGTCCTTTTCATTGCTTTAGATTTTATACTAATATCTGGAGGCTTGTGGCGGGGGTGGTGTTTGTTTGATTAACAGATGCTAATGGAGAAATCATCTTATCTCTGGTTCATCTGCTGGGTTCCTAACAACTCCTCCCAGCTGCTATTGCATCCGGGAGACCAGGGCTGATGTGCCTGGGGATGGCAACCAGGATATTTACAGGCCATGGTATACGGTAGTAAAGGCCTCGACATGAGGCGTATTTGTCTTCTGTGAGAGACGCGTAACCTGCTGTGTGTGACCACAGTGTGATGCTGCTGGAGCTGGGGCTCTGCTGTCAGTGCTGCTGCAGGCTTGAGAAGAGAAGGGGAAACTTAATGCGGAAGAGAACAGTTATCAGAATGGATTAGATTATTGCAACCAGCTAAAGGGCAATTGTGTTTGAATTCTGACACCCACAAGTGTAGCGTGTGCCAGCCAAATGCTCAGGTGGGCCAAGCCCATCCAGTTATGTATAACAGTTAAAAGACCTTATTTTTTTATTATTTATGCAGAAATTTAATTCATGAAAGGAACAAAATTAGTATTTTCCAGACTCCCTCCTTTTGTTTGCTTTAATCTTGTATTTATTTTGAGGAACCATCTAGTGTTTCCGATCAACTTGACTGCCAGATTGTGAAAGGTTCTTAGTTGATCTCACTAATCCCAGAATTATTTTTTTCTGTCACTTGCAGATTAGCAAGACTCAAAGTGCTGCAGAAAAAGCAGTATTCAGAAATAGGCTTCTCCCAGGCTGTATGGTATGATTGTCATCCACAGGGCCAGCTTGTTCTTATTTCCAAAACACTTTTTCCATTTATAATCTAGCAGAAGCTCTGATCTCTGAAGGTGAGAAGCTGGGGTGTCCATGTGCCCTCGCAGCTCCGCTTGGTGCTGGGCACCGGCCGCGGCTCCGCACGCGCGGCTGCTCCGGCGCCGTGTCAGCACCACGGCTCTGTCAGAGCGCTGTCCTCAGAGCGGAATGAGTAATAGTCTTCCGACACTATTGGCAAGTGGCTTTCACGGTCCATGGCGGATCTAATGAACTACAGCTGCCTGGCTGGAAAATCCTGCTTTTGATTGTCTGAAAGGACTCCTGAAGTTTCTGCTTGGATTCACTGACTTTCTTAGGGGTTTTTTTCCTCTTTGAGAAATGGATGGTGAAAGCCCTCTTAGAAATTCCTTTATAACTTACATTCACAAATGTCAAGTTTAGAATATGGTGCTTTTGCACAAGAAAAGCTGCAGAGTTGACACACATTACAGACATGGTTGAAAATGGCAGTGGTGAAACGCGCAGCTGCTGAGGAGCGCGGTGCACGGATCAGCTTGTGTGCGCCCGACAAAGATCTCCCACGAACCCTTTGCATCGGGTGCCATACTGCAGGTGCTCTCCAAGGGTTGTTTGTGCTATGCTTTTATTATTTTCTGGGTAAAATTTGTAATGTATGTAAGTCTCAGGTATATGGTCTCGCCTTTCACATTTCCTATCTGAGAAAATAAACTTGTTTCTTGTCATTCCTCGCCTTTCTCTTCAATAATTTTCTGTCTGCCAAGCTGTTATCCAAAGAGGAAGCTGAGCCCAGAATGGTGAGCGAGCACCCAGCCGTGCTGTGCATCTTTGTGGCGCAGACACCACAATGCAGCTCCGCCACTGTCTTTAATTAAACTTGGGTTTTTCTGTTGTTGTAGCTGGAAGCAGTGTGCTGACACAACTCGCTCTTGTATAGAACAGATTAAAATGTCAATGTTTTAATGTTCTCATCTGTGGGAAAAAGAAAATAGTTGGATGTTTTATTTATAACTTAAAAAGAGACTGTACTATGGAAAAGGTTTCCTTGTGCAAGACGGAAAATCACAATTAAAGATACAGAGTCCCATTTAATATTAAGAGTCTCTAAAGGGCTGAAAAGATTGAAAGGATGAAATCTCTTCAGAAAATAGGCTATTCTGGGACATGGCAGTTTAAAACAATTATAAATTTACCGTATTTTAAATTATTCCCTCCACTCTGTTTTATTTGCATTTGTGGCACGGCGTACACATGTGTGTCTCGGGTGAGCTAATGTACCAAACAGGAGCAGGAGCAGAATGAAGGTACCTGAAAAGAATGGTCGAAAGTCAGTGTTGTCCTCGATGCCGTGTGGCCTCTTACCTGAGCAGGAAGCTCTGTTTCCTAGAGAAGGAAAGTCCATTTTGGTATTTCAACAGACTCTCTGATAGAGAGAACAGAAGACCCTGGGGATTATTGTTCCCGTCTCCGTGATCTGTTCATCCTTTACCTGTGCAGGTGAGGGGTTTGCTGTGGGGCAGCCAGGTAAATGCAGACGCCTGTCTGCTGGGCTGGGGTTAAGCTGACAGCTGGAATTGCCTACTTTGGAAAAATGCTGCTTTTCTTCAGAAAGTGCCTTCCAGACCTTATTTAGAGATTTGCTCTAATTTGAGCTGTCCTCTGGGTTAACATCTGTGGAATCTGTACTTCTCTGGCAGTTGTGTCTCCCTTGCATGTAAATTACAGATGCTCACCAATGCCCTTTTGGGTTGTTTTTTTCCTAAGAGGGAGGGGGAGAAAAGAAACAATTCGTTTTAAGTAAGGGGAAGCAAAAGAGCTTCCACTGCACACTGGTGCTAAAAGAGGATTGCTGGATGTCTTTTCCCTTTACTTACTTTCTCTCTCGCTTGCTTATTTATTTGTTTGAACCCATCTCGGCCAGCCTTGCTGCTGTGGGATCAATTTGTTGGCAAGGGTTATTCAAACATTAGCAGAATGCATGTTCTTACTGTTCTGGTTGGACTTGGGTGTTGAAGCCAACAATAACAGCTCTCGTGTGGGAACTGGTGCTGGGTATTTGAGTCAAACTCTTCCTGGTGGTCTGTACTTTACTGCAGTGAAAAAATATGAGGGGTTTCTTTTCCCATAGTGTTCATTTGTGTTCCCGTCATTCATTGTTTATACAATCACTATGCCTGTGGACAGTTGAAGTAAATACTTTGAATAAATTCTGTGGTTTTCTTCACTTTCAGCTCTTGCTTTATGCGTGTGTGTTGTAGGTTTGGGGGTTTTCCCTCTGTGGCTTGATTTCTTCATCCTCCAGTTGTCATAGGGATGTGTGTATGGGATTGTTTTTTCCCCCCAAGGTAAAACCTGACTATGGAGGCATTTTCTAGGACAAATAAGCTCCAGGAGCAAAGCTGGTGCCCCCGGAATGCCCCGGGGTACGTGGGGACGGGGGCTGAGCTGTGCTGGAGCCGGTCACACCAAGGAGATGCTGCAGCCTCAGCCTGGTGCCCCTGTACCCAAATCAGACTCTGCTTTTCCAGGAAAATGCTGGGCTATCAAAGCACTTAGCACTGGGCTTCATGATACCCGCCCAAGTATTTAGAAACCACCACAAATTCCTTGCTGGTTGTGCTTTGTTGCTGAAGTGGAAGTCTAGGATGCAGGGGGACTTGTGGGAGCTGAAGGGTTTGAAGCTTTCTGTAATTTTTCCTGTTACCCTCAGGGCACTCTCTGAAAAAATTACCTCTTTGTAGAGTCTTTCGGATATGATGCAGTCCCAGATCAGACATTTCTCTATTAAATAAAAAGTATGATAAGCCTAAAGCGTTGGATTTGGTATTTTGAATCTCTTGAGGCCAATCCCAGTGTGTATCTATTTGGGCTAATTTACTGAACTATTTAGTTTCTTCTCCTGCATAACAACCATTCCACCCCCAGCATTATTGAAGTTAGTTTTGCCTCTGTGGCTGCCAGGAATAACTTTACTTTGCATGGATAATTAACTGGATTGAGTAACAGAGGAAAAAAAAATATTTCCACACAGTGGTAATAATAAATCTGTTACTACTTTTGGCTCTCCATGTTATGACCATAGTTGGGTATGTCTTAATGAGGAAGTGGCTTCCTTTTGCTCAGCTCCAATACCAGCCAGGAGCCTCGTGGACATGGTGGGGGAGACTCCAAGGGCAGAGGGTGGGGTTTTTTTAATCTAGGCACTCATTCCTGCACACAAGTAACTTTTTTTTTTGATGGCAAGCTGTAAATTTTTAGTCTTTTTGACAAGATAAAACTTGGGATTTCTGATCATGTCAGAATCAAAGCATTTCTGAGATGGAAACTTCCAAACTTTTTTTTTAAAAAATAGAAGTATTGAAGAATAGGTTTAATATTTGGCTGCTCAGGATATTTAGCGTGCCCGTCTCTGTTTTTTCCAAAATGTGCAAAATAACTGTATGGGGATGGGACCTGCTGAGCTTGCTGCAGGAATTGTCTCTTGAGGGAAGGAAAAACCTGAAGCTCTGCAGGTTCACGCGGGTCAGTGATTTCCCTGCTGGCGGCCCCAGTCCCCGGCTGGTACCTGCCTGCGGGCCGCGCGATGTCGTGATGCCAGAAGCACCTGCAGTTCACACAGGCGCAGTTGAGAATGGGAAAGTTATGAGCATAAACCTGTTGGTACCAACTCTGTTTTCTGTTGGTATGTCTAAAACCTACGCCTGCTTTCCATAAGAAAGGAAAATCAGAAAAATATTAAATTGATGTGAAATATTGCAAGTCTAAGTAGTATTTTTAAACCATGTCCTGGGTGTCCATGGAAGGAAGAGATGATTAAGTGATTTGGTGTAAGGACAGGTAAATTGTGGAAGTTGTGTTCCTACTGGATTAAGAAAGCAAACAGGAAAACTAAACTTAAAATGAGGGAGTGCATGAGAAAAAAGAGGTGGTTGGAGGAAGGTGAGATGTCTGGGATGGGCAGGACAGGGTTTGTCGCTTCTCTCAGCAGCTTTAGACACTTGGCTGAATTGGCCGCAGGGAAGACGGGGCGAACCTGTGGACTCAGTCCCCGGCTGCTGTGGGGGGCACAACACAGGCATTCCACACGAGGTACACTGGGAGAGAATCTTTTGGTTTTAAACATGGTAGATGCAATTCTTAATTACTTTAATCTTATTTCTAGCTCTGTAATTGGAAATCTGACCTTCCTGACTCTCTATGAATCTGTATTTTATTTTTAACCATTAAGCTATCTTGTGTCAGAGATGAGTATAGACAGCAGTGACAAACCTGGGATCCTTGTATCTTTTTGGAGATAATAAATACAAATAAATTCATGGACACTCCCAAGGAGAAACTTGCATCCTGAGAGAAAGGGGCCCTGTGGCCGGCACAGTGTCTCGTGTCAAGCTGCAGAAATCGGTCCAAAATCGGGTGCTACCATGTGCAGGAGCCCAGACCGGCACCGCTGGGTGGGGTGGGTGTCCCAGAACGCGTCCAGCTCCGAGCGCTCCCCTCGGCACTGCGCTGTGGTTTGCCGGCGTTTGGCCGGTACTGGAAGGCTTCCCGGTACAGCTGCCCGGCTGTTCCGGCTCTGCCGGGGTGAGGGCTGCGTGTTCACCCGCAGAGCCGGCAGGTGCGGCCGGGATGCACCGTCAGTGCCGGCCGGTCACCTCTCGGGCCGGGAGGGTAAATCAGAGCGCGTGTGCGATTTCACGGGGCTTCTGCAGACTGAGGGGCAGTTCTGCTGCATGTACAGTACTTGCAGCAGATGGAGTTGTCCCTCAGTGACTCACCCATTGAACAGAATAGTTTGGGGTGCTCAGTCACTTGCTCTGGGTCCTCTCCTTCATGTGGTGTTGCTCCTTTTCTCTCACAGCGTGTTTACATGGCAATGGTATTGCGCTCCGTTTCATGACCACATCTCACAGCGTGTTTACATGGCAATGGTATCCAGCTTTGCCTCATCACCGTGAGCTGGCTGGTGAATTGCAAGTGTCACTTGATGACAGGATGAGCTCGTGTCAGGACTAGACAGGCCTGGGACAATGCTGGTAGACTGGAAGAAGCTTATACCAGGATCTCAAAGGGAGCAGGATGAGCAGCTTGTAACATAAGTTCTTAATTTATTTTTCATTAGTTTTTATTCTGCTTCTGGGTACTTAACAGCTATGGCATGTGTGCTGACTTCCCATCTGCTCAAAACGAAACAAACGGAATTGTATAGTTGCTTTCATATGTAGACCCCAGTTCAGTTACTTCAGGACTAGACAATTGAAATGAGCTGTAGACAAACCAACATCTTGAGGCCATCTGAGGAACATCTGGAAACTAAGGCAAATGCCGAACATGACGGCCCAGTTATTGAAGAGTTGAATTTGACAGACCCTGGTTTTCCTCACGTAGGACTCTCGGGAATACTCCATACACTTCTGTAGTGTTTGTGGGAGTGTCTATACACACCTTTGTCCTTCACAGTCTTCTCTAGGCTTATTCAGGGAAAGGGTTGTTTGTTGTTTTGGTTTTTTTTAAATTTAAAAACATAAGCTGGCTCTCTTGTCTATGCTATTCTTTCTGCATTTCGGCATTGATCTAACTGGTTGCAAAACCTGTAAAACTGTGAAAATGCTGAAGCTAAACATAATCCAACAGTACTGAGTCCTTTTTCCCGGAGTGTGTTTCTCTGTTTGCTGGTTTCCAAGCGGGCTGCAGTGGTGTCGCTGGTGCACGGCCCCGCAGCTGTGCGGAGGCCGGCTGCTCGCTGCCTTTGGTAGGAAACCGGCTCTGTTCTTACATTGTCTACCAAAGGAAACAAACTGTGTGACAGAGATGTAATCAAAACCAAAACCACCACCACCAAAGAACACCAACAAAATGACAAATGCTTCCCTGAATTACTCTCCAAGAATTAAAAATAAACCACTTTGCTGATAGCACAGGATCTTCCAACTAACCAGACTACCAGCTGTAAGACTTTTCATCATTTATAGCTTCAGTCTTTGACAATGAAAAGCAGTTTGTTATTCTTTGCACGTTTTCTGCACAAACCTTTGCTGAGGAAAGGAGCTCCTTGCCATCAGATGTTTTTCCAAAGTGCCTGTTACAGGTGTACCAGGTTCTCCCATCCTCATTACTACTAATCTTTAGGAACAGAGTTTACAATGTGGCTACAAAGGGGACAGAGGTTCTCCCTTCCCGGGAGGGGACAAGGGGCAGCAGGTACAAGTTGTGCCAGGAGAGGTTTCATCTTGATGCAAGAAATAAAGTTTTTAGAGTGGGACCAATCGATCACTGGAACAACCTTGCCAGGGATGTGGAGTCGCCAGCACTGGAGTTTTTCCATGTGCAGCTGAACCAGGTGCCAGATAATCTCATCCAGGCTCCCTCCTCCCACGAGAAGTTGGACCAAAGGACCAAACGGTGCAGCCGGGGCCGTCCCGTGGCTCTGCAGGGTGGACATGACGACGGGGCTGTTCAGAGGCTGCAGGTGTGTGACCGCGTGGTCATAGGAAGCGGAGGGGTCAAGAACAGGGTCTGCTCGGAACTGGAATCCGTTTGCTCTCTCCTTTTCATGGCAAAGCAAGTCAGGCCTCTGTGGATTTCTAAACCAAATGAATTATGGTCTTGAATAGTAATGCGGTATTGCTAATGATTTCATTGCTGACCACAGCTGTTGGCAGTAAGGCTAGCATTGTCATTTCACTGCTGATATATTTTTGAGGCGTTTTGCTTATTAAGTTAGTTGGCTCTTTTTACGTACTGTTCAAGCTATAATCTTGAATTAATGAATTTGGGAACACGGATAGTGCAGGTTAAGGTCTGTGAGTTTGTTCCTTTTTGCTTGGTACTGGTGAGGACACACATCAGATCATTAAAAAATACTTGTTTAGATGACTTTTCTATCTTAATTTTGAGGCCTGGAATATGCTGGATATAAGTACAAGTAGCCTTGGAGCTGCTTCATGCCGCCTGCTTTGCCAAAACATAAGCCTGAACTCAGTAGCAATCTGTTCTCTGGTACCAGTTTCTAGTTTGACTCTAATCTCAATGTAACAGAGTGAATATCTGAGCTAAGGAACAAAGGGCTGGAAAATTTTTAGAAAATTGAAAATTAGAGAATCTGTGAGAAGATCTTGATTTCCACTCCCCACCTCCAGCAGCCGTTTAGTGTCTCGCAACGTGGTTCACCCAGAGTGAAACGTGCTCCAGCGTCAGCTAACGCACCGGCACGTTCAGGGTGAGGTTAAACTATGGATCATTTGGGTTTGCCTTCTCTTGAGTTCACACTGTTACCCTGACTCAAGCCCTAACTCTGTAAAATTTTTTATTTAGAAAGATGAACTTCTGAGATCGCCAGAGCTCTCTTGCGTGGCGGTGGGTCAGTGCTAAGGCCTGGTCTGCAGCCCCGGTCCCGGCTCACTTGAGTGCTGGTGTGAGCCCTCACAGCCTAACTGCTTTTCTCTGCAGAGAAATTCCAGCTGAGCGCATGTGCTCATGTCACTGGCAAAGAATTTAGTGTGGGGCTGACTCTGCCCTACAAATAAACATGGACAGATATGCTCAAGCACGGCAATGGAACGACGGAGACACCTCCGCGGTCACCCTGGGGTGCTGTTCTCCAGTGGGCTGCTCTCCACAAATAAGCCAACGCAAAAGAAATAACTTGATTGATCTGTATAGTCTAAACACTTTTGAAACAAAGACCAGCTTTATGGAGGATTGGTTGGTTAGGCAGCTGCTCCTGGTCAGACCAGTGCAGGGTTTGCTGCTCCTGGTCAGACCAGTGCAGGGTTTGCGGCTCCCGGTCAGACCAGTGCAGGGTTTGCTGCTCCCGGCCCCGTTCCCGGTCAGACCAGTGCAGGGTTTGCGGCTCCCGGTCAGACCAGTGCAGGGTTTGCGGCTCCCGGCCCCGTTCCCAGTCAGACCAGTGCAGGGTTTGCGGCTCCCGGCCCCGTTCCCGGTCAGACCAGTGCAGGGTTTGCTGTTCCCGGCCCCGTTCCCGGTCAGACCAGTGCAGGGTTTGCTGCTCCCGGCCCCGTTCCCGGTCAGACCAGTGCAGGGTTTGCTGCTCCCGGCCCCGTTCCCGGTCAGACCAGTGCAGGGTTTGCTGCTCCCAGTCCCACTCGCTGCTGGAGATGCTTAAACTGCCCGATCTCTCTGCCGGCTCAGCCGCGGGCTCCGTTCTCTGAGTTGTGGTTCTGCTGTTTCACGTGTGTAGCGCAAAAATGTTTGTGTTGATTTTGGTTTCTTTTCCCTGACTGTAACTGACCCAAGGAAAGAAGATAAAAGGTTGAGTAAAACTATGTCTTGGTTACATCTGTGCATCTTTACTGATTTTAATTATATAGTTTGCATGAAAATGAGAGCAGAACAATTTGCCTTGGGCCTGTACAGATACCTAGTGTGCTTAGTCACATGCTAGAAAATATTCTTTAACCTAGTCACTAGTTTATATCTTCCTGGTTTGGTTAGTTTTGGGTTTTTTTTTGTTGTGTGGTTTTTTTTTGGTTGTTGTTTTATTAATACAGCACAAACCCCAGGGAAACCTGGCTTTTTTAAGGGGAGTAGTGTGACTTGCAAATATTTGATTGGTTCTGTTCCTGTCTAACTGTTCTATGTAAAACTCATTTACTGTTTTTCCTTTTAAACTGTTAGCTGACCTTACATACGAATCCCAGCTGTGCATTAGCATTGCTTGGGGATGTGTTTGTATCTTTTGTCTAAAAATACCCAGCCGGTAGGATTCATGATCCATGAAAGCTAATTGAAACAATTTCTCTTCAAGTTTTGGCAAGCGAAGCATGCATTATAAGCATTAATATCTATAAATTGAATTGTTAATGAATCTAGACACTAATAATGAATGCAATTTTGCAGGCTTAACTAGAAACACTAAAATTATCGGGATCTGGAACAGAATTTTCAATCATTTTTGCTTATTAAATAGCAAAGCTATGCTTTTAATAAGCTAATCATTTTTATTTGACCCCATAGGAGTAGCTCAGCTGATTAGAAACAGGTTTCTAAGTGCAAAACAATGTTGTTTTTCTGTCACTGTTTTAACCACCACAGTGCTGAAATTTCAGATCGGATACTGATCTCCCATTGTGAGTATGGCATGAATGCTTATTCTGCAATTCCTCTGAAGGAATTTATAGTAGAACCTATAGATGTCCCATTTAATGGGAGAATAGCCTGTGTAGATAAATAGTGTGTGTAATCTGCCAAAACAATTGGAGCTTTCTTGAAAGGTTGTTCATGCACAAAACCACAACATATGAAAGAGACTCCTATTCAGTGTTTGTCATATGCAAAAGTAGAAGAGCACTTGATACAATGAAAAACTAATAAACCGAAGTCTTTTTCCCACCTGATTTAAAACTATCCTTTGGGATTATTGTATGCAGATGAAGAATATGGTAAGATTCACAACTATAGCAAGAAAATCTGAAGTTGTGGTGATATACTTTTAAGAGTTTTGTGGAGCGTGCAGTTCGTGCTGGAGCCCAGGAGGACACAAGGGGACGGATCGTTCTCCAGATCCCGGGGGTGAAGGTTCTTCTCCCACAGTGATGCTGCAGCTTTCGGACAGGCTGTCAGACTGGAGCACTGGGGTCTGTTAGACAAGCAATTTCTTACACCAAGAGATTTAGTTACCCTACACCATCTGTGAAATTAAAAAATCAAGCTTGGTTATCTTATGAGATAATGGTGAAGAACTGTCTTTGAAAATGTAAGGAGATAAAAGGCTGAAAGGGAATTTGAGGATTTATCATTGATAATAGGGCTGGAGAAGACCATGAAAGGTTCCTCCATTGATGGAGACGATTGATACCCTTATGGGAAATGTATCCACGTGCTTAATTATCTTTACTATTTGTGAGGGGTTTTTTTCTTTATTTAATCTAAATCTCCCTTACTACAATTTATACCTACTTCCACTTTTTTTGTGTTCCCTGAACACAGAGAAAGGTTTTCTGTCTTTGTCACAACCTTCTCAATACCTGACGGCTGTTTTCAGGTGTCTCTGCTGCCTGGACATGTCACAGCCCATTTCTTCGCTCATTAGCGTGGACAGACGCAGGTGGCAGTGGGTTTTCCCTTGGTGCTGAGACAAAGGTAGAAAACACAGGGATAACATTATTCTGTTTTGAATTTGGAGTGTAGGCTCATGATTTCAAGTTATTAGGTTGAGTTAACACAAAGTATTTGCTTTGCCGTGTGGTGGTAAAATCTGGGTAGAGTTGCCTCTCAGCGGGTTTGGAGGTTTTAGCGTCAGGGTGGCTGGTGCGAATGGAAAATGTCCCGTGTCCTCCCTGCCCGGCTCAGGAGCAACTTTCTCCCAGCTGACCCGAGAGTGCTCGGGTTTGTGCATGTGGTTTGGTGGGGGATGAGGATGTTTTTATTATTTTATAGGAGGCAAGTAACTGGACATCAGGGTCTGCTCTGTCTTTCACAGCTGGCTTTCCTCTGCTGGGGATTAAAAATAAAGTCAAGACTTGCTTGTCAGCTGGTGTGTGTTCCTGTACTGATTCTTCTGGGAAAAGTCCATATTCTGGGAGACAAATATTATAATTATCTTTGGTAATTGTTACTAGAATTAATCTCTGACTGACTAGTGTGTTTGGTTTTACTCTTTGCTGTCTTACTGTCAAAGATTGCTTTTTCCCAACCAACGGGACACAAAAGGGAAGTGTTCTCAGTGCTCCTGCCTGGTGCCATTCAGGAGAATAACTGCCCCCAAGTTAATCCCTCCTGCCGAAGCGAACTGCTCCGCCGGGCGCGCAGCACCGGGGACACTGGTGTTCCTGGGTTCTCCACGGCAGTCTGCCATCATGACTTCTTAAAATGAGTTTCGTATATGTACTTTTCAATAAACTTAAGAAATCCAGATAAATCTAGGAGGCTGCTAGTGACTCATATACAGACTAAACCAAAAAATATTTTAGTCCTGGAGTAAACATTTATGAAGTGTCTGTGGCACCCTTTGCAAAGGGATCAAGTTCCCTAAATTAACGAGGAATTAAATTAACCTAAATTAAACTTTAAGTAATCCTGAAATGTACTGAGCTGTACAACTGTTGCAGTAGCAGAATATTTTGCAATATATTCCTCACCTCAAAGCAACTCTTGCCAGCTGTTGCTGTTTCCAACAGAAACACAGAACGCTGCTCACAGCACAGGAGCCGCTGCCCCTTCCGGAGAGCGGGGCCAGCCCCTCGTGTCCTCCCGAGGATTTTTGACAATCAGTCTTGTAACAGTGAGAGGGAAGTTACTCAGCTGGAGCTGTACTTCTTAGTGGATTTAGACAGATCCCGCCTTTTACACCATCATCTACCGCTTTATCGGTCTCTTGCGCAGTAACCGAGAGGACTGTTCAGCAATCTCTTACCTAAAATTTGCACTGAGTGGCTGTTCAAAGGGTGGTAAATATAGTTGCTGTCAGTCAGTGTGCTACCATGGCTCTGTCCGCACCCAAGAAACAACTGAAAAAATACTTTTTTTTTTGTACTTTAAATATTGTGGTAGCTATGAATAATAGTGTAAATCAGACAATGCATTAAAGCTTTGCAGTGTCCCTTCCTTTTGGTTAGAAGGCCAGTTGTGTCAGATGCCGGGCCTCCTCCTCCTCCAGAAAAGAAACTTCCACAGCTCAGGGAAACCTCCGCCGCAGTCCCTGCACCGGCAGGACCTAGGGAGCACTCGGGCTTCAGAGCCTGAGATGCAATTGTTCCAGCAATTAAAAAAGAAAAAAGAAACAAAACACACCAAACCACATACCATATTTAAAACAAGTACTAGAGAATGAGGACTTTGCCTGAGTTGTTTTTTCCTTCTCTCTATAAACAGAAAAATCAATGGTCTTTGTTCCGTTATTGAAGGAAAAGCAGTGCTTTGTCCCACTTGGGAGGGCTAATGGGATCATCTGGTGCACAGCACAATTTGGGCCGCGCGAGCGGCCCCGTGTGCTCTCTGCGGGTGAGTCTTCGCTGCCCTCGTGTGACTCTGCTGGCATGGAAAGTTCCAGGTCCTGGCCTTGCTGATCCTGGGCCGCGGTCTGAGCAAGAGCTGCGGTCGGGCCGCGGGATCCCTGTGGGCCGCGGGATCCCTGTGGGCCGCGGGATCCCTGTGGGCCGCGGGATCCCTGTGGGCCGCGGGATCCCTGTGGGCCGCGGGATCCCTGTGGGCCGAGCCCGGGCCGCGGGTCACGGCCTGTGAGCGGCCGGCCGGGCAGTGCCGATGGGGCAGCCCCTGTAACGTGAGGGCTGGGATGAGCCTTTCCAGGTGGTGTCCAAGTCACCGCGTGGTGAAAACCCAGCGATGCCTCTGGGGAAACCTAACAGGTACCTGTTTTCCTTGACCTTGGGCCAGCAAGATGCAAAAACCTTTACGCTGGTCTTCTGCCCATCTTTCTGAAAAAATAGGCATGTCAGATCCAGCAAAACGAGAGGAAATCGGATAGTCTTACAACTAAACCCTGACATGGGTATGTCTTCTGTCTGATTTTGCCACTTCATGTTTTACTTAGCTCATATATCACATTAACAAAAGAGACTGCAAACATACTGATTTTTTTTTTTCTAAAATGCGTGACTATTTTGGAGCAGCTCTATCATTTATCTTGCCAAATATTTAGCAGTACGAAGTATCCGAGGCTTTTCAGGAAGAAAGATGACAAAATGTTTCAGTCTTGCAGCCTAGAATTTAAACATTCAAAGAAATTTAATGTATTAAGGACTAAGAGGTATAACCGGCTGAGTATGTGGTACTGGGAAATAAATCATTGTTTCAGCTATGCAGGAGCAGTGGCCGCCAGTCTGGGTTGTTGGAGCTGAGATGCCAAGCATTCAAATTACTAAATGCAACTTTTCAAATAATCATGCTAGTGAGTTTTTTTTTTTAAACTACAATTAATGGATTTTTTTTTTCTCAGTATCTAAATGTTGTGGTGAAATTAGGCAGCTCAAAGAAGGGTGCTAAAGATAACTTAGACACAAATCTTCCTTCTTGATTTCTTATAGATTTTCTGGGATGGTGAAGTGGGCTGGAAACCAGCCTAGCTGCCAGGCTGCTTTTCTCCTTCCCATCTTCAGAGTTCCAAGGTTTTTATTGGGTTTTTTTGGCACGAGCAGAGCTGGAGGTTGTTTGATGTGCTCCAGGCAATGGAAGTGCAGGAGAAGCGCTGTGCATGCAAGAGCAGAGGGAATGGGAATAGGAAACAATTCTTTCTGTTTATTCTAATGAATGAACTAACAGACAACAATGGGTTTACAAAAGGAAAAACAAATACTTTTTTAACAACACCTAGTCAAACTTATGGAATTCTTTGCAAAGGCCAAAAACATAAATGCGTTTTTGTGCAATGCTTTTCGTGGCCTGTGAGTCAGATGATGAGAAATCATTGTATGAAATAGTAATTCTAAGGAATAGTATTCACAGTTACTAGTGCACTGAGATTTTTATCTCATCTTCTACTGTCCTGCTAAATTTGACTACAACTGAAATTATTCAGGAGCTTGTCCTTCAAACTGAAGAGATGGAAGATAGCTCTAGACAATGCTTTAACAGTTAGCAATTTAATAACCTGGGAACAACAAATAATTGCTTAAGAGACACCATGGAAAGTGTGGGATCTGTTAGTGCTTTTATGACCCGTTCTTGTCTGCAGTTGCACCAGCAGCAGGTGGGGTCTGAGCGGGGTCTGGAACCAGCCCGGTCTGCCACGTGGAACTGCAAACCGCACCGACGGGCCTGAGGAGGAGAGGAGCTTGGGACCTGCTTCTCTGGGTAGTTTCTTGGTAGTATATGGGCATCAGTTTTTCCATCCCGCTCGTCCACCCCTCTCTCCAAGTAGAGATGCATTGTTGTTAGCAGAGACTTTTTCCTTTAGACAACATTAGACTTGACTATATTTTGAAGTCTGTTCTTTATTCTTGATTCAGGACTTATGGTCTGTTCTTCTGCAATGTGGTAATGAGATCTGGGATAATAATGTCAAGCTGTATCTAAACAATTGGATTAAAGGGAGCCCTTGGAACAGGACGAAGGTTGGTGGAACTCGCTGGCTCACGTGGCTGATCTGGCTGGTTCCCCGGGGACACGGGTTGTTCTCCTGGCACAGACAGCAGCTCGCTTTCAGCTTCTTCCATCATCAGCATTTTGGATCCAATGTTTTAAAATGTTTGGAAAATGCAGCATAAGGGAGATTGAAGGTGTTATCTTTAATTGGACTAACTTAAAAAATTAATATTGAAAAGCTTTCTCCTAGTTTTGTTGTTATTGACCCAATGTTGAGAATAGCTTGTGCTGTTCTGAAGTAGAGGAGGGAGGGGAATATATTTTGCTTTTGATTTTTTTGTGCTTTGTTTTTATGACTTTGGGGGTCAGAAGAGGAACTGAGGAAGAAATCATGGAAGAATGGGGAAAGGTTCTATAATTTCCTATAGCTGCTGTTACTTAAGGAAAAAAAATTCTGAGCGTGAATAGCAAATATTTTCTAAGCTGCTCCTGCTGGTCTGTCTGCCTGTGCCGGTTCGTTCCCAGGCCCAGCTGGGGGGGTCTGTCCCCAGCCCGCAGGTGCTGTAACGCCAGCACCAGTTCCCTTTGCTTGAAATACATTTCCTGCCCCTCCTGCAGCAGCTGAACTCACAGCCACAGCGTAACATTTGGTGTAAGGAACAAGACTGAGCTAAGAGTGTAAGCGAGAACGGATATCTGTAAAGTTTAAAACCAGGAAAGTCTGAAAGGTCAATGGACCTTTAGTTTTTTTTCTTGGTGAGGTTCATTTTCTAATCATTGCTAATTATACTTGGAAAGTGACTACCTTATTGAATAGTATTGCAATTGCTTGCTTTGACCTCAAAATATTACTTTGTCACTCTTGCCTTTCTTTCTGCTTTTCTCCTTGGAAAATTAATGTTAGATAAGAGTGAGGTAGATTCTTTCCTAGCTTATTCATTAGCAGCAGCAGCAATGTTGTTAATTATGTTTTGATTGTAGAGCCTGTATTATGAGTGGCCAGAGAACACAGAATTAGTTTCAGATTTTCATATCTAGAAGGTGGGAAAATCCTCCTCTGGTTTGCAGACTAAGCAGATTTACTCTGGCGATCACGGAGGCAGAATAAACTGCAACTTGGATGCTTTTTGTTACGGCATCGCTTCCAACGCACAGATCCTGCTGCGGGAAGAACACGAGTCCACTTCTCAGAGATCCTGTTCTCTGTTTTTCCATACGTCATCTTCTCAGCTTCAGCTGGTATCGTTTTCTTTTTTCTTAGAAAAACTTAGTCCAAGTGTGTTCTTCAGGAACCCGTGAGTAGCTTTTTGTGTCTTCATGACCAGTTAGGAGCCTGTGGAAGCCTCCAGCCCCCTGGGCAGCCCTCGGCTGCGAGCAGAGCGGTACTGGCTTACTTTATATCTTAAATGACTTCAACGGGGTTTTTTTCTTTTAAGTTTTGTAATGTACTTAAATTTGCAAAAGTTTGTTTTGTTTTTAATTGGTTAACAAGTACTGTAGGTCTGTCTGTGCCTGAGATGTGACTCATCAGTTAATAAAAATGCCACTCCAAGCTCGTGAGCATGAGCAATTGTGGCACTTCAGTCAAATACGTTTATCTTAAAAATTCCCATCTCTCGCCTGCTCTTACCATCCCAACACACCAAGGTGCCGGTATTTCTGAGAAAACTGAAATGAAGATATCTAATTTGTCTGACACCTCGTTATCTGACTTGCTGAATCTTCTAATAGAGCCTTCATAGTCTGTATTGCATTTCTTTTGTGTTCTTTTGTTCCTTTCCAAGAGCATGTGAGTTTTTGTTAGTCAGTTGGATATGCTCAGCATTGGCAGAGTGTTTCTAATAACCAAATTTTACTCCTGGTGTCTATATTAAACTCCCTCAGGTCTTCCTCACAATTTCTTCTGAAGAAGTCAGTTCACACGTGTTCCTTCGGGCTTTCTGCATCACCACCCGACAAGTGCTCGGTGTTGATAAAACACGATGGCATGTTCCTGGAACCCGAGAGCGCCCCCCGTGTCCCCGCGCCCCAACACCGACCTGTGCACGGGGTGTCCCGCACAGGGCAGATGCTTCCCTGTCTCCCTTCCTTAGAATTCAGTGAAACTTGAATGTCTGATGAGGAATTTGAGCTGGAACGTGAAACAATAACTCTTAGGATAAGTTTAGGTGATGCTATAAGTTTTGTCCTTGGTAATTAAAATGAATTTCTTGTTTTTTCTCGCTGTTCCAAATCTCTGTCAGTAGGATCTTTCGAGTAATTGCTCTGAATAATAAAATGAAAGTAGAATTTAGCGCTAATCTCCTTTGCCGGGATATTTGCGAAAGGGCGGTGAAAAGAGAGAAAGCTTGCGCGCCAGATCTACAGCTCCGCGTCTGCGCGGAGCAGAAGCAGCTGCAAACGGAATAAATTCTTGAATTCACTGTACCAAGCGTACGTGGGGAAGTTGCACAAAATGGGAAATATTAGGCTTTTTAAAATTCTGATAAATTTCAAGGAAATAAGCAACTAGTGAAACAGAATGAAGTGCAAGAAATATTTAAAAAGAAAACGAACACAAGTAGAGAGAAAAACAGGCAAGGGTTTAAATTTATCATAAGCACATCACAACTGATTCATCTGACAAAGGAAGATACAAGACACAAGAAGTGATTGATGTAGCTCAAAGATTCGATGGTACAAAGGCACCTTTACTTGAAATGATGAAAGGAAATAGGGCAAAAATCAGAATATTCAGGATTATTTACAATGTAGAGAGAAGGACAGTATTAAAAAAGGCTGAGTAATTTCTGCACAGAACTAAAAAGAAATAAGAAATGGCTTATAGTGTATAGGGGAGGGAGAGCAAAGAAATCATTACTAAATGGAGAGTCAACCAGTAATCTAAAATGGATGAGCTACTGAACTGATTTCATAAATGGGCCTTTACAGAGGGGAAAAAACACAGCAGCAGATAGGCTATTCATAAGTAATGAAGACATTTCAAATCTGGGATGGTAATAGGATACTTGGAAAAGATGACTATAAATAGAAAACCAGTTCTATGTATAATGTGTCCTTTATGTTAAAGAAATTCATCATAGTTTTTTGCAAAACATTGAGAATGAATTTGGAGGGCAATAAACGGCCAAGATAGCCGGGGCTGCAGACCCCGTCGGGGGCAGGACGCGGTCCCCCCGTCCTCACACCGGCGTCACTCGTGTGTGAGGGGCTGTCAGAGGGAATTCCTGGGTCTCATCATCCGCTAAAAAGAACCAAACCTCGCACCTCCAAATCCTGCAAGGCCTGAGCAGCTCTGCTGGGGAACCTTCGCCCGGAGGTGGGGCTGCCGGGTGTTTGCTCTTCTCAGGAAATTCTAGCAGCTCTAAATACTTCAAGAAGTAAACCAACTTCATGTTTAAGGTGTGTTGTTCCTCTAAGTTTGGAGTTATTCTGCTAGGGAGTCTTCAACAGGATTAAAGTCTACTCGCAGTAATGTAAAACCCACTGAAAGTATCGGGTTGCTTGCATTATGTTAAAGAATGTGAGTTTTGCACTTACAGGAAGGATGTTTTTAAACGCCTAATATACAGTAGGTGCCACACCAAAAATAAAACATTCTTATCAATAGCTTCTGATCAAGGATTATATTGTTTTACATGCACAGAGAGAAACAGTGACAGTGTCACAGAACTGTATTAAATTGTATGTAAACTTCTCCACTATTTTTGTATTAATTTTTGCATGTAAGATAGCAACAGTAAATTCAGAAGGAGCTGAATTATATGAAGAATGAAAATGTGTAAGGTTGACACTAGAAACCTAAGGTTTTCCCCATGCTACTATGTAGAGCTCACAGGCAAAAAATATAAGTTGTGGAATTAGTGCAAAGTGCTGGCAGTTAGAAAAATGATGGAACAGTTGCTGTGAGATTAGTAAATGTAGATCCTGGGCAACACCATTTCTAAAATAATTTTTCTGACTAAAGCTGTGTTTAAAGGCTAGAAGTAAATGATTTATGAAGAAATATGAAAAGAGTTAGATGTGTTTAACTTGGCAAAATAAATGAAGAGTATTGTACTTGTCCACAAGCATATGAAGAGCATAAAAAGAAACCATAGAGAAGAATTGCTTTGGACAAGGCCTAAGGAATGCAAATGAAATGTATTGTGATCATAATACAAGAAGGAAAATGTATCTCAGATATCAGGTAATATCCTCCATTAGCAAGATTTATGAGACCCATCATGATAGGAGTATGAAGGAAATGATGGAAAGTCCATTGACTGAGTCAACTGAAATTGGATTAGAAGATGTAGAACAGTTCAGCCCTGAAAAGGAAATTGTCGTATGCCTAACAAACATCGCAGGCTGCACTGAAACCCTGGCACAAGGGAGATGTTTCAGCTGTCCCTCGTCTTTGCTGATGCACAGGTGTGTAAGAACCCAGGTGAACAGTCATGCTAAGCATGGGCTCCTCTCTCAACTGAAGTTCCATCAGTTCTCATAGCAACGCGTCCTCATAAATCATCCCATGGCCATGGGCACCTTCACCTGTGAGCATCCCTGGAACCAGCCTGCAGAGAAACTGGGGAGAGGAGATCCTGGCTCTCTCTGCTTTCCTGCTCCCAGGTCCTTGCGCGGTGGCCTCCCGGGCTCCGAGCTGCCCTCAGGAGCTCACGAGAGCTGCGCCTGGTTGCCTGGCACTGGCTCAGCAGACTCTGGCTGGTGATAAGCCTGAGTGGTAGCCTTGGAAGGGGTCCATTCCATTCACCTTCAGCAGCTTGCTCTCAGGAGTCGGCTGCTGCCAGAGCTGAAGCAGACAGATGGTTTGGCATCCAGCGCCAAGTGTTTCTTTGGCGCCGCTCCATGTGTTGTATCGTGCTCAGCACAAAAGAACTTCTGAGGATTTATTGAGCCTCTCTCCGCAATTGGCTCCGTCATGGGCTCCTGGGCCAGCGCTATGGTCACAACAGCAGGTTTTGGTTAGATTCTTACCCGACAACATGCTGGACTGTTCAGCTCCTGGAAACCTGTTGGTGGTGCTTGGTCGGGTTTTGCCCCATTTCAGCCCTTGGTGAAGCAATTTTGCCAGTTCCCTCGATCACGTCCCCAAGGCCCCATGCTCAGCCTTCAGTAATTTGCCGCTTTCCCTTCAGGGGATCTGGGACAATTGCACATAACTTTTTGTAAGAATTTTGAAGGGCAGTTGTCCTTGAAAGGTTCCTTGTGGATCTAGAACAGCAGTCTCCAAGGTGGGGTGCACAAGACAATCCATTGGGGTACAGGAAGAAAATATTTTTTGTACAGTTAATAAACACCATTTTAAATTTTAAAAATGTATTTATTTCATCCTTATCCTTCAGTACTACCTGTATTTTATTTATAAATAAATATGCATATATTGGGGTGCATGCTCAAAATGATTGTACTGATGAGGTGTGTGATCAAAAAGTTTGGAGGCTGCTGATCTAGATGTTCAGAGAAGGATGAAGATGACAGCCCTGGTACAGAGAAGTGCTTCCACAAAAAAGAATCCTACAGACTGATATTAACCGTTTAAGAGGGAATGTGATGTAAAGATATAAAGTATCAAAAAAAACCCCTAGGCAATGCTGCTGGGGAGTTCTACACTCCCTGCGTCGTCATGTAAGCGCAAGAGCTTTTCCTGATGTACACCACGGTGTATTTCAGCCTTATCTAAATCTGCAGCTGTGGTGCAGGTAAATAACGCGGTAAATCTGGTTTGCTGTGTCTCTTGTTGCGGTTCCTAGCCATGGAGGTGCTGGCGCACCCGCCGGCAGCTGCTCTCGTGTTGATCTGGTTTTGCAGGGAGTCCCCAGGCCTGGTTTGAACGGCCAGACCTGTGTCCGGGAGCACCATCCCCAGCCGAGGGGACAAACTGCCAACCTGCGGACATGCTGCCCGGGTTCCGTCCGGGGCTGGCGTTGTGTCCGCAGCCGAGGCCTTCTCAGGGGATGCGATGTGCTAGATAAGGAAAAGCGGTATTGGTTTGTAAACTGCTGGGACTCTGGTTGGAATGTGCAATCTCCTGTTTCCCTGAGGCAAATAACATAGCCAGATCTAATAACATAACCAGATCTAGGCAGTTTTTTCTTGCATGGTGCAAATGGCATGAACCTGTTGCCAAAGCTATGTGCTGCCAGATTTCAAGCCTTCATTCCAAATTAAGATGTTAGAGCTTTCCTTACCTATGATACATCATTAAATATCACTCAATTACCCTTGTATTGAGCCTTTTTTTTAAAAACTCAAGCTTACTTTACTGAAAGACATCCTGTCTTGATTTGAAGATATTAAAAGATGAAGAATCCTACTTCCTTTGATAGGGTAGGGTTTTTTAAAGTCTAATCATTCTCACTATAAAACTGTGCCTTATTTCTAATTTAAACTGGTCTGGCTTCAGCTTCCAGCAATTGGTTCTTGTTATGCCTTTCTCAGCTAGATTAAAGAGCCCTTTAGGACCTGGTATTTTCTCCCTTTGAAGGTACTTATACATCGTAATCAAGCCGTCTCTTGATCTTTTTAATAAACTAAACAGATTGAGCTCCTTAAGTCTCTCGTTCTGAGGCAGTTATTCCAGTTCTCAAATAATTTTTATGACTCTGCACTGTCTCAAATTTTCCCGTGTCCTTTCAAAAATGCAGACACCAGAAACAAAGGCACTGAGGAAATTTACAGTCAGCTGTCCATTTTCCCTAAATCCTTTACATTCTCTTATTTCTGCAATATGGTTTCCCCAGTCTGTCCACGACTTATTTTTATTCCTAGCTCCTAGAAACTATGACTGCTAACATCATTTGTTCCAGGTGAGCCGGAAGTGCTCCAAGACGGGTAATCTCGCCCCCAAGAATGTAATCCTTATCAGAAATTTTGTGCCATTGTATCTTTAGTTGTAACTTGAATTTCTTTCATCTGAGAAAGACAAGGGATGAAGTTTGTTTTCTAAATACCCTGTTGTGAGTGTCTTTCTTACTCCTGGCAAGCTGTTTAATTCTGTCACTCATTCTGGGACTCTAGTCTTTTGGAAAGCCTGGGACAGAGAAGTGGCATTTTCACTAGCTCTGTGACAGCGCGAGGTGTCACCGAGAGGGACAAGAGCTGGGTCGGCAGGAGGGTGTCACCGGTGCCGCAGCTGGCAGCCGGCGTCACCGGCGCCGCGGGCGCCGCGCTGGCCCCTCGCTGCGGCGGGGGCTCCGTGCCCGCGGCCTCCCCCGCGCACCCGCTGACCCTTCATCGTGGGGGCGGCAGCTTCTGCCCTGGGTGTTAGCTGAGAACATTTGCTTTCACTTGCATTCTTTTTAAACACAGATGAGTGATCATTGTTGCACCTTTTCTAATGTTTACCATTCAGTTTAAGTGTGGCAATACCACGCGTGGTTTGGGAAATTCTGGGCAACAAACAGAGGGAGCCCTTAGAAGCAGCCGTGAGACTGATGGTCTCTGCTGGCCCGTCACTCGTGCCCTTTGCGGGGCTGCTGCCCCGGGCCGTGGTCAGACCCCCACAGCGACAGGAGGGACCTCTGCTCCAGTCTGTGCAACTGCTCTTATGCTTTTTTGCCCTCTTGTATTAAGTATCTTGGATCATTAGCTTCTTGGAACTGGAATCTTTGTGTATTTTTCATTCTAAAATGAGAAGAACTTGAGTTGTTTGAGGCCTTCAGAAATGACTATAGGTTTTGGGTTGGTTGGTCGGGTTGGGTTGTTTGGTTTGGTGTGTGGTTTTGTTGTGGGTTTGTTAATTTGGTTTTTTTACCAAGCCTATTAATTTTTGTATTTCTGCAGCCCTCCATAAGCGATCTGAGTGACAAAATTGGTATTTTAGTTGAGGCAATGGTCTTAAGAGATACTATAGGTGGATGGATGGTGGCCAAACTGGAGGACGCAGTTCAGGAACTGCTTAATCTTCTTTACCGACCTCAGGAAGCTGCATTGTTTGGTACAGGGACCCATGCTCTCTCTGAGCATTTTCTAAAACTGTCTAGTACTGCTTATAGGACTCAACTGTTGCCTTTTTTTTTTTCCCTCCTTACAAGGTATTTGTGTTTATTAAGGGGATGCTAGATGACCTCCTCAAACAAAAAAAAAGAGGGGGGGGGAATCCTTAGAGGTGTTGCCTTGGTGAACCACACTGTTTTTGTTGAAATCCACTCGTCCCCTTTTGGTCTCCTTTGCTATCCTGTTCATGCCATTAATCACAGTTATCTTCTGCTGAGTATGAGAAATCTGAAGGCCTGATTTGGGGTACGTTGTGTCGGCAATATTAGGCATTTTTTCTGTTGTATCAACCAACTCTTGGCCTCTGAGGTATTTATCCTTGCAATTATCTGCAAGGTAGGCAACAGCTATTCCCCTAGTTTTAAGACAGGGGGAGGAGAAGCTGAGGTGTGGGAAGCTTCAGTAGGTCAGGGCTTGAACTCAGATCTTCTAAATCTGGGGTAATTGTGCCTCCTCTCTGTTCCATCTTTAAAAAATAAAGCACATGTGTTAGTTCTAAGAAGCACTTTCATCTTTACTGTACTGCCTTCAGGAGTTTTCAGTCATCCTGGCTGCACTGCAGTTGCCCACTAATAGTTGCACAAGGGCTGTTAGTTGCTTAGGCTTGCAGCTGCAAAACATGGAGTAAAAATAGGAACAATTACAACTTTAATATTAAAAGAAGCAATTTCATTTCCATTCTGGAGTGGATGTAATTTTTAAGACTACCTGCAGAAGCAGAATCCCTTGTGTGTGGTGAATGAGTCGCGTGTACCTTGACCTTAGTTCCAGCCCGGCGGCGCGGGAAGGCGCGGGGGCACGAGTGGGGACCCACGGGCCCACCCAGGCGGTGCCGCCCCGGGCGCGGCGTCACGCGCTGCTGGAGTTTTCCGTCACCTGCCGCGATGGTTTGTTGTTGTTTAATTACAGGAGGGCGGGAGAAGCTCCCACCAGCAGCGGGGCTGGGGACAGGTGACGGGGCAGAGGTGCTGCCGCGGCCAGCGCGGCGCTGTTCCCGGCGTTTCGAGTTCATTGGTGCAGTTCCCACGCGACAGACGCCACCCCTTGCCACCCCCCGCTCCTTCCCTACCCCTGACCCGCGGCACCCGGCGCTGCCCAGGACAGGAGGACAGGGCGGCCCGGGCCGCCGCTCCCCGGGGGCAGCGCTGCTCTTCTCCGGGCCCGCCCGTCCCGGGGCCGCCGCCTGGGGCGGGCTCGCGCGCGGCTCCGCGGTTCGCCCTGCGGCGCGCGCCGGCGGCGGGGCGGCAGCGCCCCCTGCTGCGCCGCGGCGGCCCCGCGCGGACGGGCGCTCCTGCGCGGGGGCGGGGGCGGCCCGCGGGCCTGGGCCGGGGCCGCTCAGCTGCGGGCGGGCCGAACCCGCCGGGCCCTCCCGCCGCGCCGGGGCACGCGCGTCTGCCCTTCGCTGCGCTTTGTCACCCGCTGCTGGCGCCGCGGGCGCGGGGCAGCGCCCGCACGCGGTGCTTCACGGTTAATGGCGGCCGAGGCCTCCGCAGCTCCGCGGGGCACCCCGGGTGTGCGGGGGCGTCGTGTGGGTGGCACATCCCGAGCAGCCGCTCCACGCTCCGCAGCATCCTCCGGGCCCCCAGCCAGGGACCTGGCACTGGCACACCCGGCGGGCACCCCAGGGACGTGTCCGTCCCCGCTGCCCCTGCCCCACTCCACTGCTCCGTGTCCGTCCCCGCTGCCCCTGCTCCGTGTCCGTCCCCACTGCCCCTGCTCCGTGTCCGTCCCCGCTGCCCCTGCCCCGCTGCCCCTGCCCCGTGTCCATCCCCGCTGCCCCTGCTCCGTGTCCGTCCCCGCTGCCCCTGCTCCATGTCCATCCCCGCTGCCCCTGCCCCGTGTCCATCCCCGCTGCCCCTGCTCCATGTCCGTCCCCGCTGCCCCTGCTCCGTGTCCATCCCCGCTGCCCCTGCTCCGTGTCCGTCTCCACTGCCCCTGCCCCGCTGCCCCTGCTCCGTGTCCGTCTCCACTGCCCCTGCCCCGCTGCCCCTGCTCCGTGTCCATCCCCGCTGCCCCTGCCCCGTGTCCGTCCCCGCTGCCCCTGCTCCGTGTCCGTCCCCACTCCACTGCTCCGTGTCCGTCCCCACTCCACTGCTCCGTGTCCGTTCCTGCTGCCCCTGCGCGGAGGCTGCTGAGTGATGCTGAGTGTGCAGGGAAGAAAAGGCCAAAGCTGCCAGAAAAAAACCTGCAGGGAAGAAAACCACCTACAAATTGGGAGAAGCATTCTGCTTTGACAGAATAAAAATAAAACCTGGAATGGGAAAGGAAAGGCATGAAAGAGTTAGTGACAAAATATCATGTACAGCTGGGGAGATGATGGTTTTATTGGTATTGCGGGGGGAGGGAAAAGCTGAGAGGCAGTGAAAACACAATTTGGGCTAAAATTGAATTTCTCTGATAAGGAATTTCAGAAGCGGCTGCCTCATTCACTGTGCGGCCAAATAATCATATGCGCTTTAATAATCTTTATTTTACAGGAGTACGTTGCCAGGGCAACAGAGTGTAAGCAGGAGAACAGCACCTTGCAGATCACAAAGGCAAATCTGCAGAAAGAAATTTCAGCGAGTTTCTCTCTCCCTTTTGCAATGTAATGACGACTTATTTTTCATGCACTGATTTAATAATCTTATTGAAAGATCCTTTCCCTGTTTCTCTTATTCTTGTCTGTCTGAGCATGGACAATGGCAAAAACCTGGAACTGTCGAGCCCACTGGGCTAAGCAAACTAACAGATGTAATATGTTTAGCATTTTTATGTAATTACTTTTTATTGCTATTTTACCCCTGCCTCTGTTCCTCCCTGGTTAGTTGCCGCTTCCTTTCTGTTGTGGCCCAATCAGGTGATAGTGAGGGGCTGGGGGAGAGTTAGTAATTGACTCTATTAATCGGAAATTATTAGTTGGACGTATTTTCAAAGGTGGGGGTTGGCTGCAGAAATAGACCTTTTAGGAAGGGATGAATTGAATTATGGTCAATGCAATAATGAAGCCTCTAGGCTGTAAGCTGTGGAGAGGACAGTCATCTTCACAAAGGTTTTAGTGTTATTTATAATGGGCTCTGCTCCCTGGGTGAAAAACAATATGTTGCCCTGCTGACATCCACTGGATGTGGGTGTCTTGATTAGCTGGTCTGAAAAATAAGCTGATTTGGTATGATTAAAAATGAAAACTTGTGAAGATCTTCGATGTTGGTAAGACTGAGCACGGGAACGTTGGTACCAAGGCTTTGGCAGGGCGCAGTTTGTGACAAGTCCGTCTCTTGTAAACATTTTGCCTCTCGTTCCATTTCCCAAGGGCCGCGGCTCGGGAAGCAGGCGTGGGAACAGCCGGAGCTGGGGGCTGCGGGGCGAGGTTTGTGGAACTAAGTACAAACCCCAGTTTGTCTGACTGTGGCTGACAAATTCCAAGGCATGAAGGACACGGGCTGTGGCTCGAGCTCGGTGTCGGTGTCGGCGCAGCTCGGGCAGGTCCCGTGTGGGCAGCGGGGAGCAGCAGAGCACGGGCCAGGCACAGCCAGGCTGCGGAGGGGGACGCGGGATGGGGTTCGCAGCCTTATCTGAGAGTGTCATGCTTTTTCTGGTTTGATTTCAGGCTTATCAGTGTTACTGAAATGAGACCTTTCTTTAGAAAGCTAGTTCTTCGAGAGCTGGCACATGGATGTATATTTTTTGCATCTCATGAAATAATTAGCGTATATAAAAGCCGAGTAGCATTTTCACTACAGGATTCCTTCCTGCCAAATGTGCCTGGTTCCCCCCCGTTAGCATGCACCGCGTTATCTGCATATGGGGTGTTCCTCGGGCGGGTTTCCCGGACAGCAGACCCGGGCTGGTGTTGCTGTGCTGGGCGGTTCTGTTGTTCGACAGCGATTGAGGAAAGATCTTACCCGTCCCATGTCTTCGGATAGCTGGAGACAACGTTGCCGTGATCTGAGGAAAGCCAAGTAGCTTCTGGAAATCTCAAATCAGGTTGACAACACAAGATCGATCTATCATTCAGATGAAGCATGCTGCTTTGATGGACGTTGAGGAATTTTTTGTATTTGGTATTAGATGGCTTCTGTCAGATCCAACAGCTCTTCTCCTCTAAGTGATATCCAAGTAAATCTTTCAAGTTTTTGTCTGTGCAGAACCACATTTCACAGAAACTCTGCACATTGCTTCAGTTTTATATATATATATATATGTATAAACTAGTAAAAGCAGTTTTCTTCTGTGAAGCCTACAGGAAAGTAGCTGCTACAGCCAGGGTGGGCCACAAAAAGAACTCTAAACACTGGGAAACATTTCTGGGTTTTGTTGGCTTAGGAGAATGTATTCTTGACTTCTTAAAGCAATACTGGACAAGAAGGCTTTGTTGGAGCTTCCTCTACACTTTTAAAACATTTTTTCTCATTTAATCATAATAAGTTTTAAAATGCAGAAAGTCAAAAGGATTATTATCTGTTCTTTGTAAGGATTGATGTGGAAGCCCAAAGTTTGAAGCAAGATGGCAGAATTTGTACTTGCTGTAGGTGGAAAAATAGTTATTCACCATTCATAGATCACGCTGTCACAGTGTCTTTGCACTGATTGTTCTATTTTCCTTAGAAATGGTAGGATAAAATTGTGTTAAGAAATGGAAGCTCAGCTGCTTAAATACCCATGATATTTCTAGCACAAAATCTGGGCAATTTACTTTCCCCTTCCTGCTAGTTTGTATCCTGCTGCCTTTTGAAATGGAAACTCTTCTGACCCTATAACCTCTGCGTTACTCCCAATAAAACTCTTTTTAATTGTGTTTTGAAGGAGCATGCAGGGAGCTCCCACACTACTAATCAGCTTTGCTGGTTTGGATATGTATCTCCAGGATTCGTGTTGGCAGAATAACTTGATATAATTGCAGCTCTGCATCAGTGATTTAGTGCTCAAGAACTTTAAAGGTACAGGTCTCCATTTCTGTCTGCGCGTTGCTGCTGTGTGGGGGTCTGTCCCTCCCCGGGCGGCAGGAGGGGACCGCGGTGGCCGCGCAGGGGACAGCTGTGCCACACGCTGCTGCTCCCCGTGCTCGGGCGTCCGGGCGCTGCATTAACACAGCGACACGGAGCTCGGGTGAGACCTTTCGGACCTGTTTGTTGCCAGGTAGGATGTGGAAATGCAGGCGATCTTCAGTGCTTGGTACCTTTTCACACAATTAACAACAACAAAAAACCCCTGTTCTAGCCAGAATCTGAGTTTTGTCCTGGTCAAAAGCAGGTCTGGCTCATTTAAATGAATGTTTTAAAATTAGGCCTGTCTTTAAGCTGTTTGACAGCATTTGCAGCTTTGGTTTGAAGCACAGAACAGCTGCCTTCCAGTGCCAAACCTCAGCATCCATTGCGGACTGACAAAACGCCCTCCTTTGTACCAGGGAGATGGCAGTGAGTCAGTTTAAACTCGTGCATTGCAGGAGCTATCACTTTGGCAGATACTCATGCATTTTATCCCTGTTCTTTACATTGTTTGGATTCTCATGTTTCTCAGAAAGCAAGGACGTTGCTTTAGCTTCTTTACACTTTAGTACAAATCTATTTAACGTTGCAGCTTGCCCAGCGGGAGCCCACGGGCGGTCAGTTCGCAGGGCTGCTGTCCACGTGCAGACAGTTGTTCGTGGCTCAGCCAATGTGCCTCTGTTCGGCCTCCAGCATTCCCAAAGTCGGAATGCTGCTTAACCCGAGTCCTGGCTCCCTGTTACTGTTTGATCAGCACCGGTAATGCAGGAACCGCCTCGCACAAATGACTGTACTGAGAACGCTCCCAATTTCCCTGTAATAAAACTGCTGTCCTCCCTGAAAGCAAAGATGAGGACAGAAAGGGCAAGTATGATTGGAAGGTCAACAAGTTTGAGCACTGACAGAATGAAAGAAACAAATTATAACGCTGAGGACATGATGCTGACAATGTCCTGTGTCTAGTTCCTGGCGCAGCTGCAGCCAAGGTGTGTCAGCTCGAGCGCCACTGGCCAGGTTCCGCGGGAGGGGATGCGGGATCTCAGCACCCCTGCAGCCTCGGGTACCTGGTTATTTGTGTGGTGCAGCTCAGTGCTGCAGAGCATTCACCGCTGAGTGTGGTGGTGTGAGCAGGAGCCGCGGTGTGTGCCAGCGGGCTGCCCCCTCGGCTGCCCCCGGCCCCGCACGGACCCGTGGGCTGCGGGTTCCGTGGGGCTGGGCCACCCGCTGCCCGCTGCCAGAGCTAGCTCTTCATAAGCTGCAAGGAGAGACTGTTTTCAGTGTGCCCTCAAATGAGATAGGACAATAAACACATTTTACAACTGCTGTTTTCTGTTGTCTTGTGTGTTTGTCCCAAAGGGGACAGGCCGGCAGAGCTGGATACCAGAACTGGGGGAACAATGTGCTAACTTAAGAAGCCAACTTGTGCAAGTCCTGGTTTATTTGTTTTGGCTAAACCTTTTACTTGCTGCGGTACAATAACAATAAAAGTAAATTTTGGGGAGTTTCTGCCATATTACATTTTTGCTGACCCTTAGCTCTTTTAAATCATGAGGATTTTTAAAAGGCTGTTTGCATTTTGGATTTGACCATTAAGATTCTGATGGGTTTTGTTGTGGGGTTGTTTATTTTTTTCTGGTGCAAACCTACTAAATCAATCTATGTCTCTACACAACAGCCTTGCATTTCCTGCATTTCCAGGACCTGAACTCGGCTGATCCGGGGTGGCTGTCGGGGACTCCTGGCTGCGGCAGACCTGGGGGGTCACTTGGAGAGTAACGTGTCATGCGCTTCCCACTCTGGTGTCAGGAAGAATGCAAAAGATAAACATGAGTGGCAAAGCATGGTCAGGTGGATCAATAAACCAGAGGATGTTTGGGATTCTGGAGCAGTAAGAAATGTGTGACTGCGGGTGGGAGGCGTTGGAAGGGTTGGTGTTCACCGCCATCAGCGCCCTGGGACCGTTCGTGTGCCTGAACGCAGGTACAAAACTGAGCAGTGAAGAAACGCCAGCACAAAGCCTCAAACGGAATTGACGAAGCCATAGAAAAGTGGACAGAGGAAGAAAAAGAAATGGGACCCCAGCACATCCTTAAATTACTCACGTGAAGTGAGATGTCTGACCTTGCTGAGGCTTTGCCCTTTGCTGTATGGGATGAATGAAGTAAAAAGGCTCAACCTGAAATATTACATTCTTTCCCTGTGCTCTGTTCCTAGATTAACTCTTACTGATGTTCTAACTTTAAACACATATCTCTAGTGAAAGAATGTTGTGATTCAGTTTTGCATTGGCCAAATTTGTGTTCTGACTGTAGATGAAGGTACCAGGGATCCAATTTGTGACTCATTAAATCGAGTGGTGCCAATACTCAGGTTCAGTACCTGGAACCATTGTATTTCTTGAAAGTTACTGGCACTTTCAAGTAGGGAAAAAACACACTAGGATGTTCTTTTGCTTTGTACGAGGTGGCCAATTCTCGGGAGCGTTCACGCTTGCCAGCCTTTGCTGGTGCTGTGGGTGCTGGAGGTAACGGGTAGCAGCTCAAAGGAGAGGCTCTGGAATTCTGTGACTTGCTGTAAGCTTTAAGAGAAGGTAAATTTAGAGTAAAACAGAAGGTGCCCTTTCATTCAGCTGGGATTCAGAATGACATTGATGCAATTGCAAAAAGGCCAGAAGCTGTTGGAGTGTTGCCTGTGATGTGGCTGATACACAGCAGCTGAACAGGCAAGACCTTATGAGGAATTTTATCACCAAGAACTCTTTACTGAAACCAAAACTTACCAGAACAAAAATCTTCAAGTCATTTTAAGCAGAGTCCTGGTTAAACTGCTTAGTAGTTTGTGAATCGAGGTGATTGTACTAATTGGATGTTAGACTGGGTTCATATCTCATGGCTGGAAGTCACGAGCAGTGAAAGCTGAACCCACCGTGCATGACCACATCACCTGCCGTTCCGCAGCTCACTGGCCTTTGTTCACAACAGGCTCAGATTCATGTCTTAAGGCGTGGTGACTCAGATTAATGTTTTAAGGTGTGGTGCTTCCAGCCGCCTGGGATCTGGATGCTGCTTGACACTGTGCTTGGTGTGGGCAGGAACTGTCACCCGTGTCCTCTGAGCAAGTGTCTTGTCCTGGCAGTGGGCCGGGGAGGACGGACAGCGTTCCCTGGTCACTCCTCTCCTGACAGCCCTCTGGTTGCTCAGATCGTGGGTTTGTCAGCGGGTTCTCCGAGGGTCTGCCCGTCAGGGTCTCGCGCCGCGGTCACGGGCAGCGCTGTCCCCTCTGCCGCAGGCACGTCCCGTCCCTTCCACGCTCCCTCCTCAGCAGGGTGCTCCTTCGCTCTCCTACTGTTTTCCTTTGGCTCCTCTACAGTAGTCAGACGTAGATAAATGTATTTTTTCTCAAGTTCTGCAGTTCAGCACGTGGACTCCTGCAAACTGGCCTTACGGGTCAGACCCGGAGCACCGGGTGACTGCTGACCTCCCGCTCTGAACACCAGCCCGCGCCGCCCTCTGTGCAGCTGCAAAGCCGCTCTCTTGTTCTGCTGCCCAGGTCCTCCGGGCAAGGGGTTTCCTCCGGTTGGGGCAGCGGCCGAAGCAAACGCGGCCCTTGGCACAGCCACCTGCCCACGGTGACCAGTGGCCAGCTGGCATCTGCGCTGGGACGTCACCAGGTCTGCACTCCTGGGCAGCACCGTGGGATTGCACTGACCTCAGCTGTTAAAACCACAGCTGATGGGCACCAGTGGGCAAGAGACCGTGTCCCGTCTGCTGCAGCCGTGTGGCTGGGCCCAGCTGGGGTGCTCAGCCCGCGGTCTGCGTGGCCACAGCCCAAAGCCCCGGTCCCCCGGCTCCTCCAGAGCGTGTGCACCCGCGTCTGCCTCCTGGTACCCGGAGCGCGGTGGCTCAGAGCCGTGCGTGTGCTCCCACGGATGCTGTTGCACATCGCTGTCCGCTCAGCAGCCTCGCGTGGTGGCACCGGTGGGATGCATGGGCTGAAATCAGAAATCTCAGAGAACAGTGGTTTCACGTATCTCACCATTCTTTGTTGGTCCTGATCACAAAGAAATTAGTTCTAAGAAAAATCTCTTTTAGAAGATTAGTTCGTTGTTAAGTTTTTCACTTTATTTGCCAAATGAATTTTCTGTGAGAAGAGATAATCAAGTTTTATTTGTGTGTGTTTTGTCGGGTTTTAAAAATTTTTTTTGGTCCATCTTTTCCTTGCTACTTATCTCTTCCAACCAAGGAGATCCACAGTAGTTTTCTATAATGCTTTTCATACCACCTTAGTTTGTTGACTATTTTGTTTATTGGATTTCTTATTTAAAATCTGTTTTCCTCTTTAATTTCCTCTTCTTTAGCAGGGCTGCATGAAGGTAAGGTGAGTCCCAAAGCTATTCTATCCTAAGTTCTGGTATTTTATATATATAAAACTTCAGGGCTGATGGCAGTGATACCTGGGATTATTTATGGGTTTTCATAAAAAAGAAAGAGGAAAATACAGAATTGCATGGCTTCGCTCTTCCTTCCCCTTTTCCCAACCCCCTCCCCACAGAGGAGTTTAATTTTAAATGATAAATGTGGAAATTAGAGACCGTCGAGAAAATCCAATTTGGTGAGGAGTTTTAAAAATCCCATAATAAACGCAGAGTGAAATGTATGATTTAATGCGGGGCGCCAATGGCTGCTATTATGTGCTATTAGCAAATCGGGGTTGAGAGTGAATCTTTATCACTTGGTGAGTGCGGCTCGGCCTGCCTTTGCTGCTGCTATTGATTTGTAGCCGCTTGTCATAATGACATCGGGAAGCAATGAATGGAAGATGTGCTTTTGATAGGATTGAAGGGGTGCAAAGGGGGGAGAAAAAATTCAGCAAGTTTTCTATCTCTTCTGCCTGATTAGATTTTTTTCTTCTTTTAAGAGCTTTCACATTCCAATAAAAATGCTAAATCAGCTCTGAAGCAGAATTGTTAGGGAGTAAATAGCTAGTCACATTTAAAGGAGAAAAAGATCTGACTTTACAGCTCTGACTTTACAGCAGCAGATGAATCTGAAGCACATTTCTGGCTCCACACGGGTGACAGCAGTGGGTGGTGCGAGGTCGGAGCCCCCACAGCAGCCGCAGCGTTGGTGCCGGTGCGTGCGCCGGGCTGGCGGTGCCGGTGCGTGCGCCGGGCTGGCGGTGCCGGTGCGTGCGCCGGGCTCATCCCTGCACACGGGGATCACACCTCTGGATGTCGGTATTTAACAGGAGAGGATGTTTCCTGACCTTGGAACCAGAAGTGCCTGAAACAAAAAACCCAGACTTTGCCGCATCACAGCAAATAATTAAGGTCTCCTTCGCATCTGGGAAAGGAAGATTTTTGTCACTTTAATTCTAGGCGTTTTTCATCGGAAACCAAACTCGAGGTTTGATAAGAGGGAGTGTAGTTGCTGCAGCATTTGCAGAATGCAGTGTGCTGTGTCGGGGGGTTTTCTGGAAGATGGGCTCTTAGGAAACAAGAACAGGCTTTACCACCCAGCACAGGGCGAATGTGAGCAAACCATGTGTGCTCAGGAGCGTGTCTGAGGACGAGTCTGCTCATGGTGTCCCCATCGATCTGCGTTTCTGATCAGCACGTTCAGGCCATTTTAATTCCCAGCTCTCAACCATTCTGCCCTCCCTGCGAAGGGGGGACCTGTGTGTGTCCCGAGGAGCAGAGCTCCACTTTGAGTTCCTTCGTATGGAAGTCCATACACATCTTCTCTCATTGCTATTATTGTTGTTGTTGTTATTATTATTATTATGCCTGTCGGCTGTTCTGAAGAGCTGTAGGCAGAGTGACGTTGTGACTTTGGCATTCAGGTCCTCCCTTTTGGCCTCACCAGGCTCAGCTACTGTTATTTATGGAAAATTTCCCGGTGCAGCCGAAGGAACCTGGTTTCCAGGGCTCACTGTCAAGAGTATGAAATGGCAGATTAGAAATCAATGCAGAGAGTCCAAGTGCCTACTTTATCATTCAGGAGAAAGAAATACAGTATTTCTGGTCTGAGCCTTGCACTCATTAAAATCACATCCTTTAAAAACCCCTTTAAATTAAAACACTGATCCGTGGGGATGGAGGGAATGTCGCGCAGAGGGAGTTCTCCCAGCGGACAGGCTGGAGCAGCGTGCAGGGCTGATGTGGTGGCGCCGTCCCCCCGCTTTCTCACCGGGTGCTCCAGGTGTGCGCGATGCTTGTGCTCAGGCAAGTTTGCCATCTGATGGAACCGTAACGCAGCAATGGGGGAACCCGAGGATACGCGGATAAGGGAAGAGCAAGACAGAGCCGTGGTGGGAGGTGCAGGCTGTGCGTGCTGGTGGCCTCCGAAGGGAGATCAGCGTCCTGGGGACGTCCTGGCCAGTGCAGGGGGCGGGTGGGCTGGGGGCACCGGGACGGAGCAGAGGTGAGAGACCATGGCAGCAGTGTCTGCTGGCGGCGTGGGATGGTCCCGAGGCAGGAAAAGGACCAGAAAGACTCTGGGATGCCGACAGGCACGGCCAGGCTGCACGGAGGCAGAGGAGCAAGCACAGACACGGGCTGTCACCGGCCCCGGCAGCAACGCCGCTCGGCAACGTGGCCGGGGCTCCAGCACCGTGGTGAAACGGGGTCCGAGGGCTCCTGGCAGCAGCCAGAGCCCCTGGGCTGTGAGCACCCCCAGCACGTCCCGCTGCTCACAGCGACCCCTGAGAGGTTAGTCAGGATTTAGGAAGGGTAACCTTGTGAGCAGGTCTGCCATATTATTCACTTCTAAAACCAGAAAAACCAGAAGAAATGCCCTGCGTGGCCCGTCCAGTCCCGTGTTCTGTCTCCAGCAGTGGCAGGAGAGGAGCCGTCTGGGACGGTGTTTGGATCCAGCCACATCCCAGCGTCCTCCCCAGTGAGCTCAGCCGCTGCATTTGGGATGCTGGACGGTGCATCCCCACTGATCCTTTGCACTTGCTGCGTTCCTGGCACTAGTGTCTACTGGCTAGTCATTCATCCTCCCTTCTGAGATGAAGAATTTGTGTTATTTCCTTATTTATGATTTCTTCCACCTTTCCTTGGATTTTTAAAACGCACTAAAGAATCGGAGCCCCTATGTACTTCCATTAAGTGGCTGATAAATACTCCAATTTTAGTCGAGTTCTTTGCTCTTCCCTAAACCCTTTTGTGATAGATCCAGGTCACGAAGGAAGCATATGACAGAGCTCAGAGTAGGATCCAAGCCTTGTGACCTCGAGCAGGTGGACAAGACTGTCTTTAAAGGCAATGTGCTGTTTGCTTCATTATGTGGTACAGGAGGAAGATATTTTATTGCACGTTGGTAAAGCCAGGCCAGACGTCGTTGTGCTCCAGTCTGCTTTCTCCGTCCTCAGGTGTAAACCTGTGCTCAATGTCACGAGCTGCTGTCCTACTGGAGATAGCTACGTACTCACCACAGAGATTCAGTGCAAAATCTTGATGTGTCTTACGCTGCTTTTTTGCTGCAGACCAGACGAGATTACCGCCTGACCTGTTGTTGTTCAGGAGCATCTGTTGACCGTAAATGACAAAGGGTCGGACTCGTTAGGACCCCGTCTCACCTCTTAAGAGCAAGTAGGGTCAGCATGCTTGTACAAACAGAACAGGCTATTTCTGTAGGCACGAACAAAACTGTGGGAGGCTTTGCTAGACGGGAAGTGCTATTTGGGTCCAGTCTTCCATGATGTTTGGTAATAAGATAACAACCTGATTCTCTGCATTTATTTATGAAAGTAAATGGAGGCTAGGAATCAACTTTGGAAAGCTTTTGGTGCTAATGCGATATTGCTTCTAGAGTGGTTGCTTGTGTGATACTTCTAAAAAGATGAATCAGCAGAAGTACGAAAGGCAGCACGCCAAACCGTTTTCTGTCTTGTTCGGTTGGCTCTTAGGTGCAAATTTTATGATAGCAGTAGAGGAGGCTGATACGACAACAGCTTTCAAACATGAAGAAGCTGCTGCCAAGGGGAAGGGAATAATCTGTCTTCTATGTTTAAGAATTAATGGCTTAAATAGCAACTCGATTAGATCAGCAGCCCAGAACCTGAAGTTGCTGGACCCCTGGGGTTCTTTTGAAAGCTCTCTGGTCCATCTGTCTGTCTGTGTTAGCAGACATGTGCGTTTTCCAGTTAAATGTAACTGTTCATGTTGTGAACAGTTTCATAGGTAGATTTTGGTTGTCATCTTCAGGAGCACAGCTGGATGTGTACTGACATGAGCGACCCCATCTGAGGAGACCTGCCCTGGGCAGGGGGTTGGACCAGATGACCTCTGGAGGTCCTGTCCACCCTCAGTCTTTCTGTGATTTTGCATTACGTGTTTTCTGAGAGCTCAGAGACACCTTCTGCGCGGCGGCAGGGAGAAGCCAGCTTTGTCCCTGCTCGTGGCAGGGCTTGGACTAGCTGACCTTTAAAGGTCCCTTCCAACCAAAACCCTTCTGTGATTTGTATGTTTAGCCCCAAGGGTGCTGGGGTTAAGTGGCCCATGGTGTGACCTTGAGCAGCCTGATGCAAGTGGCACCAACTTCTGATGGCTCCTCAGATCCCTGTAAGCTGAGACGTGTTAATTGTGCTGACCCCTTGCTTTGTTCTGGGACAAGGGCAAGGTGGCACAAGCCGAGCTTGACCTTGTATGTCGGACTACATGTAAAATACACCAAGGCTCAAGACACAAGATGCTAGTGAAACCTGGGCATCTTTAAGTTTAAAGAATTATTTGGGATAGTAAAGGGCATTTTGGGAGTTTGGTTATTTCTGTAATAGGCATTGATATAATTCCAGTTCCAAATAAGAGATTTAAATGCAAGTGTTGCAGGGAGAAATGGACGCATGGAGCTTCTTTTCTGGCAGCGAGGTGAGGAGGAGAAGGAGAATCGTTGCAGCAGCATCTGTGGTCCTTGGCCCGCGTCCCCGATGGTGTTCCTGTCCCTGCGGTCACACAGGAAGATCCGCTGTCAGAACGTGGGGGCAGCGAGGGTTTAGGTGTTTCTTCTCACCGTACATTCGCTTTACCCCTCATGTTCCTTTGTTCTTGTATTTCATGAGCCTGGCATAAACCTGGACATAGAAACCTCTAAAACTGCGGTGGCAAGGTGAACAGTGGCATCCCAAACCATAGCAGCATTTGGGTAAGGCTGTCGAGAGACTGAAAGCATGCGTTACCTGAACTGCTTGTGCCCTCCGTCCCTTCTTTATAAGCTTTTGTTTGGTTTTAAAGGGAGGAGGGGGGAGTGGACTTTAACAGTAGCTTCTAAAATTGTCTCTCTTCTTTCAGTAAGTACAGGTGATGTATCTTTGATGGCTCCTAAAAGCACATTGATCATTGTCAATTTGGAAGCTTTTATATAATAACACTGTGTTTGTTGTAGACGACAAGTTCAGGGATGTTTATTGAGTTACTGTCTGTTGCAAAAGGGTCTTACAGGTTCTCTGCTGTGCGGGGGGTCCAAAGCTCAGTCCCACTGCACGTGAACCCCCATCCCAGCACAGCCAGGGCTCTGCTGCCAAGCACGGCTGCGCAGCTCCGCTCGGGGCTCTCACAGCCCTCAGCGAGGAGACACTCTCAGACAACAGGAACTGAGGAAAGCGATCAATTGGGATAAATCAGGAGTTGACTTAATCATGATCTTTTGAACGAGATGCAGAAAAAGACCTCTGCAGGCAGCTACAAGGTAGCCTGTCCACTGCCAAATGTTCTTTCTAATTCATTCAAACAAACAAACAAACCAAAACAAAACCAACAGAAAACAAAAACCAAACAAAGAAACAAACAAAAAACCCAAAACAAAACTCACACACACAAAACTATCTTACACCGCCAAGCACAAGTGCCTTTGCCGCAATGCCACACAAGGAATAATCAGGTGTTGTGGAAATTTGTCTTGCAGTTGTACATTTTTCAGGTTAGCTCATTTCTGTCCTCGCAATGTAAATGTTTAGATATTCACAGTCTTCGCTGTAGACCCCTTCTTCAGACACTGAGGGTGCGGTTTCTGGAGCTGTTTCAACTGAGAGAACTGACCATGCTAAAGGGCGAGTTCCATCCCTGCCGTGTTCCCGGCGCTGAGATGGCTCCTGCCCCTCGTGCTGGCTCTGGAGCTCCGGGAGCCGGACCAGAGGCGTCCGGCGGGACCCGACACGGGGCGATGCTGCCGCGGGGGTCGGCAGCACATCCCCCTCCTCCCTGGAGTTATACAGGCACGTTAGATCAAACCGCGGTAAAACCACAGCCTGACATCTGCTGAAGGGAGCAGGACCTCGGTACTCGCTGCTCTGGGGTACAGGGATGCCAGGCGGATGCTCAGCTATTTTCGGTGATGGATTGTGGCGTTGAACTGCCAGGCAGCACAGCAGCCATGCAGCACGCCAGCAAATGCTTGCTCCACGTGGCTGTGGGAGGCGATGGTTCTGTGGGACCCGAGCCAGCGCTCGTGAGCATCCCCTGACTGTGTGTCTGTCCGGGCGGGCAGGAGGGACGCGTCAGCTGCAGCCTCACTCGCAGGCTGCCGGCGTGACAAGTGCTCCTTAAAGGAGTCCATTAAAGTAAAATAAACCCATCTTAATGTGAGTAGGGAACATATATAACAAAATATATGAAGCACGTGTGTATTTGCTGTATTCAAAACCTGAATTGGTGAGAATGGCACAGCATCTACTTTGTATAAGGTACATTCAGAGCTGCTCAGTGGGAGACAGTGTGCCTAGAGACGATTCGTTCTCTTCTGAAATAGGTTCACGTTCCGGGTGAGGTACATAAGATCCGGGACGACAGAGCGCTTGTTTTCACGGAGGTGTGATCCAGCTTTGGAGCACGCGCGGCACGCTGCTCGAGGCTAGGCAGCTTTTCCAGTCCTGACGCCAGGTGAGGAGGTGCTGGCCGCGGAGGCCGCCGGTGCCGCCGCGGAGGCCGCCGGTGCCGCCGCGCGGCCGGGCCGCTCACCCGCGGCCTCGGGAGCCGCTGGTCTCCACCTGCGCCCGCGCGGCTCCTGCTCCGCTCCCGAAGTCCTGGCTCCAGACCAGGGGTGACAAACGGGCTCTGCGGGTGTGCAGAAAGATGGACTGGGAAACGTGCGCTGACGTAGCTGTAACCTCGGGAACGCGTGTGGGGAGCACCAGGTTCCCGCAGCGCTGGTGGAGCAGGCCGGGCTCAGCACAGCACGGGGTTCCTGCGGCACTTGTTGTTTCCCTGCTGCTGGCTTACCGGCCCGGGCGATGCAGATCACCTGCCTTGCTAGTGCTTAGTGTCATACAGAGCTCTGCAAAATGCTTGCTGGTGTGACAGTAAGCACACACTGAAATATCACAGTTTTATGATTCGACCTGTACATCTGATGCTTGTTTGAGCACGTGGCTATTTAATCTATACTTAGCTGGAATTCCTTACCCTGCAGCCTGCCGGTCATAATGCTCACAAGTGGGAATGTGCTGATGAAATGTACAGATAATTGGGATTCTGCAGCATTCTCTCTGAAGGTTCCCACAACTGCCCTGACTTTCCTGTCTGTTCCTGGTGCCTTCAGGAGGCAGCTGGATGGACGCAGCACCACACAGTCCTGGCTCTGAAGAGCTGCTGCTGTGGAGCCACATCCCTCCGCGTGACAGACACGTGGTGGGGCAAGGCAAGTGTCTCGCAGGTATGACAGCAGACGTGAGAAGCCATCCAAGTCAGGTCCTGAAGCGACAGGCTGTGCACGCCTTGTTCCCCGTGCAGGAGCCCCTGCAGTTGGGATGCAATCTGTCCTGGAACAGCGAAAGCAAAGCTTGTCTGTTAGTAAAAAGGCAATCTCCTGAAGGAGGTCTGCTTGGTGGGACTGCCTGTGCACAAGCACAGCTTCAGAAGCAGAAATCTTCCAGCTGGAGCTGGGCAGCACGTTCTCTGTCTGTCAGCAAAGTTACAATGCTTTGTTTATTGAGATAGTGCTGCATAATTGTAAGGACCTTCTCAAACACTTAGGAAAGGGATTCAGAGTGCAAAGTGTTACTAGCAGGTCTGTGGGGTAAGGGGATAAACACGGTGAGAATGTTCTCCATGTCCTGAAAAAGAAGGTAAGGTGGATGCCTTGGGGGTTGCGGACCTGGTAACTTTGCAGCAATTCCAGTGAGGTTTCATGTGGGGAGGGGGTGGGGAGGAGAGGGCACAACCGAAGCACGAGTGATCTGCCCGTCACTCTGGTGTAACTCCATCCGTGCCTCGGGAGCAGGGAAAGCTGCAGCCCTGTGCCCACTGACATCGCTACAGCAGGCAAGGTGAACTGGGGAACGAGATGGGCCCTGGGTTTCAGCATTAGAAACAGGTGTCAATGGAGTGGTGCGAGAGGGGCAGGCAGGAAAGGGAGAAGAGGAGCTTTAGGTTCAGCAGCGCTTACTTTTCAAGCAACACAAACCCACTGAAATGCCTGGGTGGAAGGAAGAGAGTCGGTCATGGAGCAGGGAATCTGGAGCTAGGAGTGCTGACAGTGCCTGGAGACAGGGGATGAAGACCTAAGGAGCAAAGGAGTGAAGAGGGAATACAGACTTGAAAAGTATATCAAGTCCTGGGTCAGCGAGTTCTGTCACGAATTGAGGTGTCCTGATGGCCCAGTAGGGTTGACCTAGAAGGAGATGAGCACAGTACTGAAATCTTCAGCAAGAGATGAGGACAGGTCCAGAACAGACCGTTGTGTCCTGCGAACAACTTGTCTGCGAAATGGGGCAAGACCCTTGCTACCAGTAGCCCTAAAGATATTGCAGTGTCTTCCCTGATTTTAGGATTGCAGGGAAGGAGAGTCATAGAATAATACTTGGTAAAATCACTTGGGTAAAGAAACCTATTTGAGGGGTAAAAATGTCATGTGTGCTGGTATGGAGACCGATGAGAGCTGGACTGCAAGAAAAGAGAACGTAGTGTGGAGAAAAGAACAGTGAAGCTCAACGGATCTGGGCTTGGTTGGGGCATCGTGCTGCAGGACTCTGGCAGCGCTCAGTCCTTGGTGGCACTGGTGCCCAGCGCGGGGGAGCGTGTGTGGCTGGTTCTGTGCTCTTGGGGAGCGGCCACACTTTGCTGGAGACGCTCCTGAAAATAATGGGCTCTGGGCTCTCGAGAGAGGGACCATTCAAACAATTCGTCTGGAACTAATGTGGTTTGTGCCTTTGATTGGACTGCGCTTTTCTATAAACATTCTGTGTCAGCCTAAAAGTCTGGTGAGATCTGAACTGTAATCATTTCCACACAAGACAACAAAGGTTGCTATTTAAACCGAAATTTAGTCTGATATACCCTTCCTGGCAAATAAGCTTGAACAATTACTGCATTTTAACAGTAAAAAAAGTATCTGTCTTAATTACATTTCAGATGATTAAAATCTACCACCTTGTCTAACTGCAGAAAGAACAGCTGGCAAAATGAGGTTTCTCTCTACATCCTAAATGGAATCTGTCTTCACCAACTCCAGTTATCTCTTAGCCTGCTTATTCCTGTGTTAATTAAAGATGGCCCTTCATAGGGACTTAATTGAGGCAAGGAGGGAGGCAATGGCTCCGCTCACGCTCCCGTGTCCCCTCTGTCCCCCACAGACACCGCACTGGGTCACTGCCTGGAGGAAACGGTCCCTGCAGGATGGCTGGGGAGGGCACTGGTGCTGGCTGGGGAGGGGACTGGTGCTGGCTGGGGAGGGCACTGGTGCTGGCTGGGGAGGGCACTGGTGCTGGCTGGGGAGGGCACTGGTGCTGGCTGGGGAGGGCACTGGTGCTGGCTGGGGAAGGGACTGGTGCTGGCTGGGGAGGGCACTGGTGCTGGCTGGGGCTCTGCAGGTGGGTTGCAAAGAGCATGAATTCTAGAGTCTAGAGTCACTTCCACTTGGAAGCTTCAGCCAGCCCACCAAAGCTGAAACTGTGGGACAGCTGTTGGGATCAGCTGTGACATGACCAAAGGTGTCAGCTCATCATACATTAGAAATCGTTTCTAGGCCTTGGGCTGGCTTCACAAAAATAAAAAATAATCTGGAGAAACTTTCATCTCTGCTAGTAATAAAACAGCAATGACCCCCTAAATTACTGTGACTAACGTCTATATTCTGTGGAAAAATAAGACCTGTCCTTTTCACATAGGAAAAACCGCACACTTGTATTGTCAGCTGCCGTTTCCCCAGTGCCTGCGGACACAAAGGTGTCCCTGTCCTCATGGGCTGCGATCTGTTTGTTCCTCAGCCTCTGCAGATCTCAGCTGTCCTTTGTAAATGTGCCAGGTCTGTGATGGAGAGGGCGGCTTTCCTCCACACCTGGTCAGGCGGGAGCCCTTCGGTCAGTCCGGAGGATTGCTCAGGACAGGGGAGCTGGTAGCTGGGCTGTCCAGGGCTTTTCTTGTTTTGGGGGGAAGGAGAGGGCTTTGCAGAGAGAGGAATTTCAGTCTGAATCACAGACTATAATTTTGTTTTAAATCTAAGAGTAGACACAGTAAAAACTGAAGAGGGAAGTGTCTTGAACTCTGAAAATTCCTGAACTTCCTATAATAGATCTCTGTTTAAAATAATGTGAAAAAGAAAGTCTCTCTAAGGCATTGAATCATGTGCGTTCCCACGAGTGCTCAGCATGTGTCTGCACTCCACATACCCCAGCAGAGACTGTCCCTCCTACGTTGGCTCCGGGCTCACGTTGCAGCAGGAGCCTCGGTGGGTCCTGCAGCATCTCAGCTCTGGAGTTTCATAGCTGGCTTGGTGATTTTATAAAACATTTGTGTTCTCCATACTTTATTAGTCACTGACAGACTCATTGTTTATAACATACTTCTCAGCAAGCTGTTTGCGACTCATCGCCCTGCTTGCTTTATAGTCTATAAATATTTAATTCTTTAATAAACTGCTTATATGTAATATCAAATGACTGATGTACTTCTTTCCCCTCTTCAGCAGTGCTACTATTTGCAAAACAATTCTTTTGGTTTTTTGAATAGCAATATGTTCCGTAAATGCTTGAATTTCCTTTTTCTAAATAGCAATTTCTTCAGGGTGTTTGGTAAATTGACAGGCAGAGCAACAGTTCCTGTGCTGTTACAAGAGCTGCCCCTTCCTAAAGCCTCCATGGGGAGATTCGCTTCCAGCTGGTCACAGACTTGTAATCAGGGAATGTTTGGGACATGAAGGTAACATCTCCCACCTGTGCGTGTCGGGTGCGGCTGGCAGCTGTGCAGCAGCCTCGCAGAGCAGGTCGGTGTTTGCGGAGCAGGGTGCCGGCCTTTCGGGGGATCGCAGAGGGAGCATCACCACCCCTCGCTGCATCGCCGCCTCCTCTGCCTCCTGCGAATCTGCTGCACGGACAGCAGCTCTGTGCTCATTGTCCCACCCTTGGTCTCCTTCCTGCTCCTCCTCCATGGGAGCGCTCGCAAGAAGGGTGACTCTGACTTGGCTTTTGGTCCTGAGCTGCTGGACTCCATCTTCTCAGGGGTTGTCTGGGGCAGGAGCAGACTGCTGGTACTCTTCTGGTGGTTCTCAGCTTCTCCTGCCTTTGGCCTCCTCCTGTCCTGGTGTTGGATGCTCTCCTGCATGGTGCTGGATGCTCTCCTGCATGGTGCTGGATGCTCTCCTGTCCTGGTGTTGGATGCTCTCCTGCATGGTGCTGGATGCTCTCCTGTCCTGGTGTTGGATGCTCTCCTGCATGGTGCTGGATGCTCTCCTGCATGGTGCTGGATGCTCTCCTGTCCTGGTGCTGGATGCTCTCCTGTCCTGGTGTTGGATGCTCTCCTGCATGGTGCTGGATGCTCTCCTGTCCTGGTGCTGGATGCTCTCCTGTCCTGGTGTTGGATGCTCTCCTGCATGGTGCTGGATGCTCTCCTGCATGGTGCTGGATGCTCTCCTGTCCTGGTGTTGGATGCTCTCCTGCATGGTGCTGGATGCTCTCCAGTCCTGGTGTTGGATGCTCTCCTGCATGGTGCTGGATGCTCTCCTGCATGGTGCTGGATGCTCTCCTGTCCTGGTGTTGGATGCTCTTCTGCATGGTGCTGGATGCTCTCCTGCTCGGGCGGAGGGGACACTGCCCGGCCATGCTGTGCGGTTGGATTGTCCTCAGTGTGGGCAGGGGACAGTGTGACTGCACCTCCAGCTCTGCACCTCCACACCTCACATCCCACCTGAGGGCAGATCCCTGTTAAGGCTCCTGCCCCATTGATCACTTCCCCTCCCTGACAAGCAGGGCTCTCAGCAAGCAAGGTCCCTGCTGTGCTGCCAGGGCAAACCAGGCTGGAAGGATTCAGGACCTGCAGCGACGACCAGGGCATGGAGTCACTTGGTGTTTGTTTTGGTTGTTCCACATTCGCAGGCTCCATGTGTTCTTTGACAGGCAGCCTCTGTACTGAGCTGCTGTGAGGCTGGAGACCAGAAAGACGGGGCAGGGTCGGGCGGCACCTTCTGGGCCAGCAGTGCCGTGGTTCTGGGGTCAAGAAGCAATCGGTTGGGGTGGACAAGGTGGAAGTGATCTGCTCAGCTCACTCCAGCTCATCGCGGCTGCTCGGCTCCTTACGGTAGACTGGCTTTGGGCTGCTCACGTGGGTCTAGGTTGGTTTTTAGCACCCAAGGTCCTTTTCATTGGGACGGCAATATGTCTTAGCCATGCCTTTGAAAGGGCTGTGTGGTCATGGACAGAACATTCACTTCTAACTTCTGAGTTAGGTTGGCGATTGGGTTATCCCTTGTGTCCTGAATTTTTGCATGCTGTTGGAAACTGCAAGCAGAGAGAGCCTGGCTTTAGGATTATTGCCGAGAGGCAGCACTGGTGTCCTGGTTTTGATTAGAACGCGCAGGCTGTTGCCTTCTGCTCAGTCTCAGGTGCCTTTGCAGAGGGCGTGTGTGACGGCGGCGGCCGGCGGCTGCACGGGCCTGCGGCCGGGCCTGCAGGGAGCGCGGGGCAGCAGCGTCCGTCTGCTGTGGTCACCGCGGCCCCTGCACGCCGGTCCTCAGGCAGGTAGAGACCAGAGCACGTTCCTGTCTGGGGCTCTCAGTGCTCCCTCTAGACAGGGCCTGCTGAGGACACCTGGTCTCTGTCTGCTTAGAGCCTCCCTTGGACAGGTTCTGGTGCCACCTCTGCCCGTGTGCTTGTCACGGCTGGTGATAACATTCTGAGAAAAGCGGATACCGGAGGACCTGGCCAGCTCCTGGTCTCTGTCCCTGGCTGGCATGGTGGCCAGGCGCTGTCGGCCCCGGGCCCAGCGGCAGCACAGCCCCGTGTCCCACTGTCCCCGTGGGGACGTGGCCGGGCCCCGGCTGCCGTGCTGGGCTCTGTCCCTTGGGAAGCGCCCGTGTCCGAGACCACCTTCCGGCTGCCATGGACCCTCCTTCGGTCTGCGACACTGACGTCTCCCTCTGGTCCCTCTGGTCCCTCTGGTCCCTCTGGTCCCTCTCCTCCCGCCCCCTCCCACCACCTGGAGATTTCCAGATGAAAGCCGGGCACCACGTGCGCAGCCAGCCCCCGCGCTCGGCCTCCGGCAGCGAGCGTGCCTGGTGCCCCGGTGCAAGCGTGAGCGATGATAAACCAGTAAATCAGGCGGTGGGCTGTGCTATTCCCTAATGAGCCTGTTTGTCCCAAGCACAATGCAAAAGACCCTCTTCTCCTTGGCAATAACCTTTCTGCATGTTAACATTATGCATGTATTCATGTGACTTCCTCTGCCTCACCACCACCTCTTCAACTCATTTAAATAAAAATAATTTATGTGGACATTCCTTCAGTCAGGACTCCCCCCCTCAATAATATTTCATTGATGCTGTGCACCCAAATGGGGTCGTTATGCTTTTGCATATCATTAGGGCTTTATAAAGAACAACAGCGACATCTGCATGTGCTGCAGCGCTACAGAGATGGGGGGAAAAATACAGAAAACAAACCCCAAATGAGCTCCAAGCTCGTCTGGCTCTGTCTTTCCTCAGTGCCTTCGCCACCACCATGGACACGAGTAATTGTACAGTGTAATCACATCACGGCTCATCTGAATATTCATAACCAAGACAAAGACTTGGAGGAGAAGAAAAGTGGGGGAGGGAAAGGAGGAGAATTTAAATATAAAACAGCATTTCATTTTGAAGCAAAGTTCCGCATTCAGCTCAAGAGATTGTCTCGATACCGATTCTGTCTGTCTGCCCTTCGGAAGCGGTGGGCAGCGGTAGCATCGCGCACGCAGCCCCCTCCGCCGAGGAAAAAAATAAAGCACAACAATAAACAGCGACAGAACTGCCCCCAGCGAAAAGTGATATTTGAAGAGTCGCCAATGGTGGGTAACCAGCTGCTGTTTTTCCAGGAAAGAAACAGTCTATTGAAGGAGCTTTATAAAGACCCCAATTAATATGTTGTGCATGTCTAAGATCTACAAAGAGCCCACTGTGTTCCTCCCCCTGCAACCACCACCTTCTCTTCCTGATCAGTGCCAGTGGAGAAGGATCTGAGCTACCAAATAATTGATTAATCACTCCAGCGGTGACAACACCCCTCTCCAAAATAGAGAAGAAAAACAAACACAAAAAGAGGCAACTGTTCGCTAATTAGTGTGTAAATTACCGCTGGTTCCATCCTTCTTTGTACCTTCAAAAAGGAAAAGAAAAAAGAGTAGAGAAATATAATCCCCATCTTAATGTATATGTTGTCTTCATTTCTTTTGTATTACTGTGATATCCTTTACTAGTGTTAACCCAGCGGTGTGGTGGCTGTCGAAGCTGTGGCTGGCTCTGCCAGTTCGTTCCCCAAAGAGCTCCTATTTCCATTCCACTGGAGCTTATATTCCTTTAAATGTCTAGCGCAGCATCATTTCCCCCTCTCTAATACATCACTCTGCTGGAATTAGAAGAATCCAAGGTTATATCCAACTTCAAAGGTTTCCAAGTCATCGTGATTTTAGTAAAAGTAGAAGACAGATGATGGAACAAGTCCCTGGTTTGAAGATAGGCATCACAGGGACCTTCCTCCCTCTCTCGCGCTCCCTCTCCCCCCAACTTTGTACCTCTCCAGCTCTGAATGTCCCGCGCTAGCGCGGTTTAATGATATGCAAATGAAATATGCATAAAACCATTCTACTGTATGATGATTAAACACTGGAGACATTAACAGCCGGCGCTTCGCTGTTTGACTATAATAATCTTTCCCGAGCATCCACTTTGATTGCGGAGTTATGGAAACCCAGAGCAGTTGGCAGAGAGAGAGTACGAGAGAGAAGGACGGGGAGATGCAGGGACGCATCACCCATCTCTGCGTTTATCCCACTCCAGGAGACATTTCCCCCCCTTTGTACTGCGTTCCTACTGCTGTCTTTTGTAATCCATCCGTGCGGTTGCACCAGGGCGATTAACGGGAAAAAAACCTCTTTTCTCTTAATGTTTCAAAGCTCATTAGCCAAACGATTATTCCTCATTAACAGCGAAAGCTCATTCATTAAAAGAAAAAATATGCCCAAAAGATGCCAGCGCTGTTAATCCTGAGCCCTGTAGCTGGGCTGTAAATCCCATGCTAATATTTTCCATACAGAAGGAAAGCGCGCCAATCCACACAAAAAAAAAAACCAACAAAAAAAAAACACAAGCAAAAAGAAAACATTTTGCATGTTTTGTAAAATCCACAAGAGAGGCAATTAATATTCCCATTGCACGACTTTATTTTTTGTGTCTCCCTTTTGTTTCCAGTGCCCGTTGCTGGCTGAGCGCCCGGTGCCAACAGCACGCTCCAGGATCCTCGGCAGCGCAGACCGTGAGTAGCCGCTGTCCCTTGACGCCCCGGCCCCGCGCTCGCTGCCCTCCGAGAGCCACCTGGGCGGCACGAGGAGCACCTTCCAAACCTCTGTCTTCAAGTTTGTGCATGTCTGTGTGGCATCCCTCCTCCTCCTTCACTCCCATAGTGGATCTTGTGAAGGGCTTCAGATCGGCCCCATTCATCTCCCTGGTGATAGCAGTGAATGTAGATAAATCTCTGCCTGCCTGCTTGCTGCTGGAGTATGATTTTTATTTTGTCTTCTGTGTATACCTAGGTCAAAAAGTGGGATGTATACTGACGTTGGGTGAGTGTGTGTATCTGTGTCTTTCTCACTCTGTCTTTCTCTCTCACCCAAGCACACAAGCATGCATCTCCCTGCATGTGTGTGTATACGACACGCGTGCACACACACAAACATCCCCATGCAGACATGTGTGTGCACAGCGGCACACGCACAGCTCCGTCATACACCCCACACTCACACACCTAATCTGCAGTGATCTGAGGCTTTTTGTGCGTGTGTGCATGTGTGTCCATGCACGCTGCTCTGTGTGCGATGTGCATACACAGGATCTCTTGCTACAGCGATAAATATTCCCTCTCCTCCCAGCAGAGGCTGTATGCAGCTGTGATCCTGCCCTATAAGAGCGGTATTCCTTCCTTCCCTCCTTCGCCGTGCTGTTCCGAGTCCTTCACGCTCCCTTCTCGGAGTGTCTCCCGAGCCGCAGAATTGGCACCTTTCCCTGGGGTTGTCCGAATGGCAAATGGCACCATCTGCAGCTCACATTCTTGCAGCTTCTTATGGCATTTCCATGTCGGCTGCTCCCTTTTGTTTGTTGTTGACTGGGCTGGGTGTGGTTGGTTTTGGTTTTTTTTTTTTTGGAGTTAATTGTAGACGAACCTGAATGGCAAACACGCCAACAGCTTGCGGGGGGAAAAAAAAAAAAGGAAAAAAAAAAAGCCGCACGCAAACGCCTTCTGCTGCGACAGATGCCCGTGTTGCCCCTGGCATGGAGAACGGGCACAAGGGGTTTGCTGTTGAGGTTTTTTCTGTTGCCGTTTTTATTGTTCTTATTTCCCTTTGCCCTTTATTTTTAAAGACTCCAAGATGCCGGCCTCGGCTCGGAATGGAGCGGTGTCATGGCGGAGACGACGGCCTTTGTCTCGCAGGGTGTGAAAGCATCCGTTGTGCTGGCTCCACTGCGGCAGAATGACGTTTGAAGGGGGGAAAAAGTGCAGAAAGTCCGAGTTGCGCGGCACTGTCAGGGGAGCCCACGGCGTCTGTCCGAGGAAGGGCTGGCGGCGGAGCCCGCTCTGTAATCCTGGCACTGCTGCGGTGCTGCCGGCCGTGTGCTCCTGGCTCTGGATAATCTCCCCGGGCTCTCCCGCGCTGTCTGGCCCGCGCTCGGGGCCCCCGTAACATATACCCGCTGCCGCGCGCAGAGCCGTGGCGTTGCCACTGAATGGATGGCACCGTGCCAGCTCCGCTGCCATCCGCCCTTGCAGCTCTTTCCTCCCTCCTCCCTCCTGCTCTCCCCTCCTCCTCCTCCTCCCGTCGACTTGACGTTAATTAACACACGGGTTAATTGATTTTAAAAGCTGAAGAATTACAGTTAACTTTTCCCACAGGGTAGGGACGCCAGCCGCCTGGCACAGCGCCGCGCTCGCTGGTGCAGGGGGGCAGGGACGAGCGCGCAGCCCAGCCAGCACCGACGGGGACGGACAGACGGACAGCTGCCTGTTGGAGAGCGGCCGGGGGCGGCTGGCGCTCCCGCCTCGTCCTCCCCACGTGTCACGGCTATATTTTGTTATAAACAATCACAGCATCCCCCTCCCCTCACCTCTCCCTCCACCCTTCAGGAAGACGAGCTCTGTCCCAGTTCAGGCAGGGGAGCTGTTTGCCCCACGTGGAGCTGTTCACCCCAGAGGGAGCTGTCACCCCCAAGCAGAGCCGTTCCCCCAAAGGAAGCTGCTCTCCCCGAAAAGGCTCATGGCAGCACGGAGGGACCAGCCCCTGGGGGTCCCACAGCCTGGGCCCCCACCGCAGGACCCGCGGGGCCGCTGTCTGTCACAGTCCTGTGCGCCGGGGCTCCTGTTCGGTTCCGTAATTGGCTCAGATACGTCGCTTGGGGTGAAGCGTCTCAATCAGGGGAAAGTTAGTTCCTTGTAATAAATAACGCGTGTGAGGGCTTTGTTGTTTTGCTTTCGCTCTCCCTCGCCCCAATCTCTGCCACAAGTGGGGGTGAGTGACAGTGCGGCTGGGAGGAGACGCGACATCGCTGGGAACTTGCTGCTTTCACCTTCTCCTGCTTTCATTTTATTTCATTTTGTTTTTTAAAAGCATGAAGCAAGTGAAGCGACGAGAGGAATCCATTATGCAAATCAGGTCACATTTGCATAATGTCTCATGACTGGAATATGCAAATGAGTTGTATAATTTATGAGTGCCAGTGTCTGTCTAAAAGTGTTTCCCAGAATTTATAAAAAGTGAGACGCGGGGAGGGCAGCTGGGCTGGCTGCCCTGCCAGGAGGGCTCTGCGCTTTCTTTTCGAAGTCTTCCCGGAGATCAGCAGCTCAAATGCTCGTTAATGAGAAACGATCCCCCTTCCCACCCTGTCCCCTTGGTTTATTTTGCGTTTCTCCCTCTGCCAAACCTCCACCTGCTCCCTCTGAACTTCTCCAGCGGCGCTGGGCTGGTGTGGGTGCGGGAGCCCCGAGCAGGACTCAACCCGAGCCCCCGGTCCCTGCCGGTCGCTGGGCACACCAGGAGCTGCGCTCGGGGCTCCGGCAGCCACGGGGATTCCTGCTGATCTGCAACGCACCACGGCCAACTTGTGCTCGAGTGGGAGACCCGCGCCCGACCCTCGGGGCAGCTGCAAGGTCCCCGCAGGGCTGGCAGTGCCACCGGAGACACCTGGGGACTCCTGCCCGGAGCCAGCAGCCTTCAGCTTCAGCACTGAGAAGGTCTCTGGAAGATACGGAGTCATGGCTTTTCCTTTTTTTTTTCCTCTTCTCTGTGTGTTTGGAGATCAGGCGCCGTGGGAGAACGCAGGTAGGCTGTTTGTACGGGGACACCGCTGCTCTGAACTGCCTGCGCAGGGCGAGCATGAGCGATACGAGGACCGGCACATGGGAAGCTGTGGCATGGCGGTGCCTGCAGTGTGGCCGCGGTGTGTGCTTGTGGCGGTGCCCGTGGCAGTGCCTATGGTGTGGCCGCAGTGCGTGATCGTGGCGGTGCCCATGGCATGGTCACAGTGCCCGTGGCACGGTCACAGTGCGTGATCGTGGTGGTGCCTGTAGCGGTGCCCATGGTGTGGCCGCGGTGCGTGCTCGTGGCGGTGCCTGTGGCAGCACCCATGGTGTGGCCGCGGTGCGTGATCGTGGCGGTGCCCGTGGCAGCGCCCATGGTGTAGCCGTGGTGTGTGATCGTGGCGGTGCCCATGGCAGCACCCATGGTGTAGCCGCAGTGTGTGATCGTGGCGGTGCCCGTGGCGGTGCCCATGGCAGCGCCCATGGTGTGGCCGCGGTGCGTGATCGTGGCGGTGCCCGTGGCAGCGCCCATGGTGTGGCTGCGGTGCGTGGTCGTGGCGGTGCCTGTAGTAGTGCCCATGGTGTGGCCGCGGTGCGTGCTCGTGGCGATGCCCGTGGCAGCACCCATGGTGTAGCCGTGGTGTGTGATCGTGGCGGTGCCCGTGGCAGCGCCCATGGTGTGGCCGCGGTGTGCGATCACAGCCTGCCGGCTCCAGGCAGTGTCCAGTGAGGAGCAGCAAGGTGGGTGAGCCCGGGGGTCGGGGCAGCTCGGCGTCAGCCTTCCTGAGCTCTGGGAGGTTCCTGAAAGGGCTTTTGGGGAAGAAAATGTCATTTGGTTTTCTTCAGAGTATGCGTTTCAGTTGTAAAAACTGTATGTGTTTGTCTCTCTAGTTTCAAACCAAGTTTTTGTTGTTACTGTCTGAACTGATGAATCTCTCACTTGCCATCAGTTTCAAAATAACACGAGTCTTTGCATGTTATTGAACATCTCCAGTGCAAAGCACTGAATTATAAACTCTGCCTGTACCCATGGCTGTGGGAGTCCTGGTGTGGGAATACAAAAGGACCCTCTGCACGAGGTGCAAGGAAGGCAAAACCTGCACATCTTCTGTCTCGACAAGTGAGAGGCAGCAGCACATCCAGAGCCCAAAGCAGCTTTTGCTTCTGACCGCTCAGTTTGGTGCCTTGGCCTGGCGCCTGCGCAGAGCAAAGGGCTGGGGCCGCAGGTGTAACGGGTGTCACCGCGATGGCGGGTGTTCTGGGCAGCAGCAGTGCCAGGCCCTTCTAGCTACAGGTTGCTTTTTGCTATGTTTATAAAACCGCCAAAACTTGTGAACGTCTCTTTTGCTTTTGGTGCTGCACTGAGGGCTGGTGAATGTCCTGAGCTCTGTATTTAGGGATGAAACAGCTTCTTTGGGGAGAGAGAATGAAAACTTATCTGGCATATGCACTGAAACTTCTGTGTCCACCAGGCAAGATTTTCTGGTCTTTGTAGGTCAAGTTACAAGGGCAGTAGCGTGGGGAATCCCTCACACAGTGTCGCTCATTCACTGCCTGTGTTTATTGAGGTGCTGGGTTTGCCAGCTGAGCGGCGCGCAGCCCCCAGACCCCGCTGCTTCCCCCGGCGCCCTCCTGCGCAGCCGCCGCGGTTCCCACCTGCGGGTCCCTCCTCCAGACCTCCCCAGCCGTTCTCTGCACTTCTCGCTTTCTGTCCCACGATGGAGGTGTCTGAAACACTCATCCAGCAGACTTGTGAGCTCAGGCTTCTCCGCATGGCGCAGAGCACAGGTTAGCCGTGTGCCTACTAACATCACCTGGTGTAATTTCCACCAAGGAGAGTTCCCACCTCCAATGTAGAGTCCTTGTTTTAAAGAATGACATCACCTCTGACACCTTCAGTTCCTCACGTCACAGTGCTGGTTTAAGCGGTGGGATGCAGTAACAGGTAACCAGCAGCACTCCAGTCCCTCCTCACACCTCCTGGTAAGGCGTGCGGCAGCGGGCAGTGACCGCGGTGGGACCCGTGCTCTGATGTTCCACTCCTGCCAGTGCTGAGCTCCGTGACAGCGAGCGCTGTTGATGCCTATGTCGTGACCCACGTTCTGAGCTGCCCGCTTTGTCCCCCTTTCTTGCTCAGCTTTGCGCAGCAGAGCACGGTGCAGGCAGAGGTCCAAGTGCTGCTTTCTGACCCATCCCGCGAGGGCACCAGGCTGCCAGCACCGGCCATCAGCATCGCCTCACCAGCCTGGGCACACCTGATGGATGTGCCTGACATTAACAACGGCTTGTCTTCAGGGGGCTTATTGCCTGATGGTTTTAGATAACAACAGTTGTAAGCAAAGTGTGTAAAATCTTTAAATCTTTAACAAATCTCTTATTAATCCCAGCTAAGTAGATTAAAGCTGACTGCAGGCTTTAAAAGGAAGCAAGCCAATCACTTGTAGGACAGAGAAAACATATACAATGAAAAACAGTCAGACAGATGGGCTGTAGTGTGCAGTTCCTTTGTTCTTGGTCTAGATAAAACTAGGATGGCAGTCAGACCACTGGACCTGGGTTCGATAGAGCCAAAGATCCAGTGACATGAGACCGTACAGCATGATTCTGTATAGCACGACTCACAAATATCATCTCGTGGCTGATTACTGAACAGCCGCTTTGCATAACAGGCCTGCTTATTTTGTTAATTCTGTGTTCACAGATGCCTTGAGTCATTCTTTACAGTTTCGACTCCCTTGTTTGGGAGTAAGTGCAAAGAGCAAGGGACAAGGACAGAGAAATAGAAGAAATGCAAAAGGTGGAGATTACATATCTGCGTATGATTTGTGTGCTGCAAACATTAACATATTTTAGCCTGGAGAAATGGCTATTGCTGCATCTCCTCTTTCCAAGACACAGCCCATGTGCTGGGTTCACTCACAGTTCTCCGCACTCAGAATCTGGAGCACAAGTCACGGCAGCTGAACATCTTCTTGATGAGGGTCAAGACAGCCTGAGGGTCTCCTTGGGGCTTTGAAGCCAGGCAGCTCAGGTCAGAGCAGGCAGCAGCGATGCAGCTCCCGGAACACTGACTGTGGCTCCTCTGTCACCCGCAGCTGCAGGGGAATCTGCTGCCCGAGTCCTGCGGGAGGCAGACGGCCGCATGGCTCACCGGCCGCTTGGCTTGGTCACGTCTCGCCTCGGCCTCGGGGAGAAGGGCACCTGCTGAGATCCAGAAACAGCATCTCTTCTTCACGCTCCGTGTCTGCTCACCACTAGCACCCTGCCGCCCTCTTCAGACAGGGCTTTGCCTGGAGCAGCCCAGTGCTGGTGTTAGAGCCGGAGATGGGGTTCCCTGATGGCGTCTGGCTGGGAGTCCCAAGGGAACAGGAGAGTCGTGGTGGGGCAGCAGGAGCTCCTGAGGAGTGAGGGAGCTTGGGAGCAGGGAAAGGACGCAGAGAGTGGGAATGGACCACTCGTGTCCAAAGCCATTTGAGTAATTCATACTGTGGCAGGAGCCAACAGAAGCACCTCTGTCCCGCAAGACAGGGTTGTTTCTTTTCTGAAGTACACTGGTCTGCACAGACTGTCACTTTGGATTGATCCATTTTACGTTAGCCATTTACACCCTCAAGTCAGGTCCTTCCGTTGTGAAGTTGTGGAAGCCATCGGGGAATACATGCAGAGGTGTTTTCAGTGCAGTGAGTGAGCAGGAAAGGTGCTAACAGAACTCAGAGAGGAGCAGCGCGGGTCCCTGGGGATGGGGATGCAGAGGAGCTCACAGAGGTGACTGTGACCCTGTTTTCTGTTACTGCCAGGCTAATTCCAAAACCAGAAAACAAACCAAAATATGTCAGTGATTTGGAACTGCAAATGTGGGTGTTCAAAAGCCATGAAATGAGAAATTTAAGGTGCTTGCTGCAACATGAATCCACCCATGTTGGACACGAGTAGCATTTCCCATTTCTGCTCAGTCCTAATAGATATCTCAGTTAAAACAGATGTCCAGGCAGCTGTGGCTGGCGAGAACAGGGTCAGGGAGGAAAACAGGGAGGCTTTTGCTATGTTCATTATTACAGACTTCAACTGTGGCAAGGTAAGGTTAAATGTGTGCCTAGAACTATGTATTCAAAGTTAATTTCCTGTTTACATTTTAATGTTTGAAGTTCCTGTGTTTAATTTCCATGTAAATATTAACCTGTATTGTCACATAAAGGTAGTATTGACATTTTCCATTGAAAGATTCTCTTTCTGCTTGCTTCCCACTTCTTTACTCGCTTTAAACCTGAGATTTTCTACATTCATTTTTGTCTTTGCATTATTTTCCTTTAATATTTCTGGAAAAAAACAGGTTCACCAAAAATTATTTTAACAGAAAAAGAATAAATGACTTGTTCAAGATTTGGGGTGAAACGTTACAGATGTTTCCTTGAAAAACACACAAGCCTCTGTGCTTCAACGTAAAGATTTCAGTATTCTTGCCAGAAACATTTCTGCGACGTGCTGCACCTTGCCTCTAGAATGAGCCTTTGAATTTCCGCGTGCAGCCCCGCTGGGATCCCGGCGCTGCGCACGCCCGTCCTGCGCCGCGCGTCCCCAGCGCCAGCCCGCGGGCCGCAGCTCTGCCGGAGCGGCCCCGGCGAGGACGGGTCTGCGCCGGGATCCCAGCGGCCGCGTGGAACCCTGAGGTGCTGGATGAACGACAGGCGGTGGCCCGGGAATTGTGAGGGTGGGGAACTGCTGTTAGCGACAGGTGCGACCGCGGGGCTGTTACGTTGCTGGAGACAGTGTGCAGGCCAGGACCCCTGTTGGCAGCCCTAATTGTCCTTATCTTCAAAGTTTTCAGCTTGGAACGTGATGCTGTTTCTTTGTAGAATTGCTGAGCACTCACAGTTCTACTCGAAACATATGAAATGCCATAAAGTTGTTAAGTGCTTCACAAATCAGAAGTAGACACCTCGAACCAAGCACCTAAAATTAGAGGACATATCTAATGCTTGAATCTCTCTCTGCTTTTATTCAGCATTTGTAAAGTGCAGATAATAAAACTTTTTCCTCATGAGGGTGCTGAGATGAGGCAATGATCCTGGAGAATTTAGATAATGATGAATGATGTAGAAATTCCCATAAGGAGATTATTAACAATGTTCTACGTGAGGTTTGAAAAGTGTGCACTAAATGCAAGTTGGAGCCACACACTAAGTTGTGCAAGAGAAAAGGAAACACTGATGAGATTTCTGTGCACACTGTTAATGAGCAAGTGCAGGACAGTGCGTGATCGTGTGCTGGAGTCCACAACATGTTCTTATACTGAAGGGCCCACATTGTGCTGGCAACCTTAATTCTGTCATATCTAGTGTTCTCATAGTGTCTTGTAATTGTAGTATTTTTATAAAATAGTTTCACTGTAGGCACTATTTTTAAATTAAGAAATTGCGTCTGTTCTCACGCATATTTCCACACTTAGTCCAGCTAATGAAAACGGCAAGGGTTCAGCATTCTCAAAGCCTTCCCCAATAGTAAATGAGAACAGAGACACCGGAGCATTCTCCTGGCTATTAATCTGCAGATAATAGAAGGTCCATTTCTTAAGTACACACAGAAAAGGAGAAGAAGAAATACTGGCTATGACACAAAATGAATTGTCTTCCTCCGTGCCCTTGTAACCTAGGGCATGTAGTGCAGGCTGCTAGCCATTGCGTTACAGATTTAAAAGTGCTGGAATCTCTCCGTCTTGTAGCAGGTTGCCTGATGGATTGGTGAGTAATGGACTTGAGGAGTGCATTACCAGGCCCCAGACTAACGGCGAGCTGTTGCCCATGGCTTGTGCTGTAGATCATTCATCGTGCTATTCATAAGCTCTCTGCCAGTCTGTGTCTGGCGCTCCTGCTGCTGCTGCTGCGAACACCATTTGCCTGATGAATTCTGCACGAACATCCCCCATGTTTTCAGAAGGCGAGTGGTAAATGAGAAGAAGAGAGTGAGTCTCAGTTCTCCAGCAGTTCTCCTCATGCTCTTTTGGAGGACACAGTAGAGGGTAAGGTGATGGACACGATACTCGCCCACTATTACAGCAGCCTGTAAGAAACATCTGGGGTTTCCACACACCACAAGGCACCTTCCTGGCGCCTTCTGAGGACCCGGTGCCCGGGAACTCCGCGTGCCGCGGCAGTCTGCTGTTCCGGGCCGGGGGGAGGCAGGAGGGGAAGGACAGGTGATGTGGTTGCTGAGTCCGGCTCTTCGACCAGGAACTAGTGACCTTCTCTGACATGTGCTGGGGAGAGATGCCTGGGTGCGGTTATCCGGACTGCAGTTATCCGCCGTGTGAGCTAAGTGAGGCAGAACCAAGCGTCGCAGCAAAGAGCAGCCCAGTGCTGACTGCTGGGCTGGCTGGGTGGGCAGGGCAGATGTGTGCAGAGGGGAACAGTTGCCCTGCAGCCACTCCCCAGCTGGCTTTGGAGGATTTCCTCTTTCTTTAGACTCCCTGATGTTCATGGGGTGACTGTCTGGGAGCTGTGGCTCCCTGGTGTGGCTGAGACCAGCTGGATCCCTCTGCTCCTTTCACTGGGACCACTGCACAGCCCTGAGAAAAAGAGCAATCCAGTCAACTGTTGATTTAAACTGGTGACCCATCCATCTTCCAGCTGTCTGAACCACCCAGGACCCTTTCTGGTTCCTGAGTCCAGCCTGGCAGCTTTGCCAATAGAGAAGCTTTAAGCCTTGCTTTGCTGTTCTGTTCTCTTTGGCTTTGTATTTTTGCAAGAATTTACTTAAACTTCTGCAGCTCTTTATTGATGTATTCCCGATGATTTTGTGGCAAGGACGAAGCCTTCGTCCTAAGGAATTTCCTCTGCAGCAGCCATAGTGAAGATTGCTGCTAAAACTAGGCAGCAGAACCACAACTGTAAAAACAATGCAGATGAGGAAAGTTCTTTGGTTCCAGCAGTCCTATGGAACTAGAAATAGCGCCAACTGAGCAGCAAACACACTAAGTTTTCTAATTTACTCCAGGTTAGGAATGTTGTGCCTTTTGAGGGGGGACAGTAGTAATGACATCAATCTGCTTGGGGTGCTAAATATCGTATGCTTTTAGGGAAAGATCTCTTTTTACTGGGGCTATTTTTCTTTACGCACTTCAAATACAGCTTGGGCAACTTTTCATTGTCCCAGGCAGGAAGCAAATTCTTGTTCCTTTTATTATTCATATAATAAATCTGAAGGTACTTTGCGTACAAAAACAGAAGGAGAATGCAGACAAAGACAGTGCTGCTGGAAAGCAGCACACCATAGAGCCGGAATTTCCCAGGGAGTATTGTCAGTCGGTTTATTCACATGCTCTTTTGGAAGATGTTTCTGGTAATAAGCATCATCAGTCTGTTATTTCTTTTGACCAATCTTTCTCTTTCCTAATCTGCCTTTATAAAACCTTATAGCAGCCTGTATTTAACTGGGGAAATCCTCTGCTTGTTTCCTGTCTTCTAGCTCAAGTTTTCTTTCTTTAACAAGCACAACAGCATGCTGCTCTGTCTTCAAAGAGGAAATTAATTCCGTCCGCAAAAGGGTCAAGTGCTAGAAAGTGCATAGCAATGCAGTTTGCGTGGCAGGATCCAGGAGATATGATGCTAATAAGATTCTAAGATGAGAACAGCAGACCGGCTCTGGGGATTCAGATGAAGGGTTCTGTAAATTTTAAAAGAAATGGTCTCCAAAAACTAATGATGTCTGCTTTCCAATTCATTAATAATGTGGAGCAGGGAGATGGGAGTGAGAAGCAGGCCATGCTTTGAAATATCAAAATGTAACCAGGAAAAAACCAGTGAGAGCTCATCTCATCGGGGTCATAGAGCCGGGAGAAAGCGGCAGCTGCGGGGGAATGAGCGTGGGTGCCGGGAGGGAAGGAAATTGCACCGTGTGTTCTGCTGTGTGTCATTATGCACAGACTGTGCCAACGTTGATGTAAAATTTCTGTGCTGAAAAGAGATGTTGCTGTATTGACAGAGATTTTTCAGTGTTCTTGTTTAAGGTGACTTTCTGCACAGCATGTCTGACGGATTTTAAAAACATATCTGAATTGTTTTAGCATATTTACAAACGATGCTGGGTAAACCTTCCCTTTCACCTTGTTGCATTGCACGCACGGAACTGAGTAACAAGAAGCCAAACCTTGTTTGTAGTTAATAGTGGAGAAAACCCCTCAGGCAAAGCCTAATGAACCAGGAGCCATTCTGAGCTTTCCTCAGAGCCCGTGCTGTTCTGGGTGCTGGACACACCGGGTGACCTTGGTGCTTCTCGGCACCGACATTTCCACTGCACGAGCTGCTATTGTGCAGATATTGTGCTGCAGTCTCTCCCTCACGTGTGCAGAGTTTGCAGCTAATAAAAAGATGCCTGTGCTGGAATGGCTTCCAGAGTGGGAAGGTATGCAGCAGGAGGATTTAGCTCCGATTTTATTTCGACAAAGCTGTGATGATTTCTAGAGTGAGGTTAAGGTTTTCCTCCTATCTGCTTCTTTCATCCGTGTAATATTTTCTCATCTTGCCTCTAAAACTCCCGTCAGCAACGACTGGTGATGTTCTGGGGAGCAGCCCATGCCCCAGCACTGTCTGTGGGTGTCTGGATCCAGCCCCAGACTGGGCAGCACTGGGAGCCCGGCCGGGGCTGCCCGAGGGAGCCGGGGCGGCTGCTGCCTGGGGGCTGGTGCTGGCACACGAGGGTGTGCGGGGACACTGCGGGTGTGCGGGGACACTGCGGGTGTGCAGCACACTGTGGGTGTGCAGGGACACTGCGGGTGTGCGGGGACACTGCGGGTGTGCAGCACACTGTGGGTGTGCAGGGACACTGCGGGTGTGCGGGGACACTGCGGGTGTGCAGCACACTGTGGGTGTGCAGGGACACTGCGGGTGTGCGGGGACACTGCGGATGTGCAGCACACTGTGGGTGTGCAGGGACACTGCGGGTGTGCAGCACACTGCGGGTGTGCAGGGACACTGCGGGTGTGCAGCACACTGTGGGTGTGCAGGGACACTGCGGGTGTGCGGGGACACTGCGGGTGTGCAGCACACTGTGGGTGTGCAGGGACACTGCGGGTGTGCGGGGACACTGCGGATGTGCAGCACACTGTGGGTGTGCAGGGACACTGCGGGTGTGCAGCACACTGCGGGTGTGCAGGGACACTGCGGGTGTGCAGCACACTGCGGGTGTGCAGCACACTGCGGGTGTGCGGGGACACTGCGGGTGTGCAGCACGCTGCAGGTGTGCGGGGACACTGCGGGTGTGCGGGGACACTGCGGGTGTGCGGGAACACTGCGGGTGTGCAGCACACTGCGGGTGTACCATCACACTGTGGTTGTACCAGAACACTGCGGGTGTGCAGCACACTGCGGGTGTACCATCACACTGTGCTTGTACCATCACACTGCGGGTGTACCATCACACTGTGGTACCAAGGGGCCCTGTGGCGCTCTGCTCGGTGGGTGTTTGACAGCGTCTTGCAGCCCCAGTGCTGGTGTCATGTCTTTGCTGTGTTGTGCTGACCTGAAGCTTTTTGCTGGTGGTCTGGACGCCCTGTCTGTTTTCTTGAGCCTGAGTCACGTTATCTCAGCAGCAAATCAGGCTCAAGACAAGGAATGCCTGGGGTGCAGGAGCAGGGGATCTGCGGGAAGCTCGGTGAGCACGCGGGACACCCTGTCACCCAGCAGAGCTGTTTGTCCTGTTTTTCTGTTTTCCTCAGGGCTCTGCTGGGCTGTGGAATCGGGCGGCTCAGTTGAGCACCTGGATGTGGCGGGCAGCTTTTGGGAGACGGCTCATAGAGTCTGGCTGGGAGGCTTGAGCTGGATTTTGTGTTCTTGCTAAGCCAGAGCCACAGCAGTGGGTGAAGCGGGTTCTGCATCACGTACACAACACAGGGTTCTTTTACAGGGTTTATAAACGCTGTGTATTTCTTCATCAGGACACCATGGGGTACTCACTGTTGACAGATGTGCCTCGGTTGTCCCTAAAGCAAACCACAAATGTGTCAGCACCAACTTCACAAGTCAGAGCCTTCACCTGTGGTTTTGTGCGTGTTCTTGTTCTCCAGTGAACAGCATCAGCCCGACTTCACAGCCCTCCCACGACCGGCAGGGGTGGTACGGCCATGTGGATCAAATCTTCCACTTTCCTCATGTTTGTGTCTCAAGTGTTTCCTTGGAGAAGAGCTGGAGAATTTGTTTCCTCAGGACATCTCCAGAGGGATTGATAAGGATTTTCCGGAAGGTTTTCCAGGGCAGTTCCTGGGTGCGCCGTGTCCCAGCACCGGTGGCAGAGGGACGTGCCCGCAGCCGTGCGGTCGGGCCCTGGAGGAGACCAGAGTCCACACCTGCTCCAGTGGAGACAGTCATATTGTTATAATAATACAATCTTGTAATAATATGGTAGCCACTGTTAGAAAAGCACAACAGCTACTCTTAATGGAGACACCAGAATGTCCGTGTTTGACATCAAAAGTGTTATGGAGAAACTGGTCAAATTAATTTCTACTGACGGGTGCTTAAGCTTAAAAATATCAGATATATCTCTGACAAGATAATTTTACTCTCTTTTTAAAAGGACTTTTGATAAAGAATTTATCTTTCTAAATGAAGAACAGTCTGTCTAAATGAAGAACAGGACTGTCTTATGGCATCAGTAAAGGTATGAAAAACAGCTGCTATAGAGAGGCCTTTTTCGTTGATGTTCCTCACCCGGACACTTAGCTCTGAGGTGATTTTTGTGTCAATGATCTTCCAGCAGAGATCACTCGGGCTTGGAGCTTGGCAGTAACATTACGGGAGCTACCAGGCTGCTGGCGCGAGCAGTTATGTGCTTATGGTGAAGGGGAAACGAGCCAGCATTCCAGTGTAAAATATGAAGATTGCATAACCCAAAACTTCCTGAGTTCTGTGCCCAGGTAGGCTGACGGAAGTGTGATGATCACCTCAAAAAAGTTATGCATTCCTTTCTGATTTGCATTGCTTTGCTGCTGACTGCTTTTTCCAAACTTTTACCTCAAAGATGGAAAAGAAAGCAGGTTTTGCTGAAGGAGAAATAAAAGGCCAACTTATAACTGCACAGCAAACCTATTTGAGTCTGAAATCCTGCCCCTTTGCCCTCGTGTTAACTGAGATAGCCACCTCTGTGCTGTTGACCGTTTAGATGACACTGGAATGAGATGCTGTGACAGGCCGGTCTGCTCAGCATCGTAACTCAACAGTTGTACTGCTGGGTGACGGGTGGCGTGTACCGCTGGGCTGCCATCCTCCCCGCGGCCTGGCCCCGCGCAGCCCCCGGCTCCGCCGCCTCCCCATGGCCTGGCCCCGCGCAGCCCCCCGGCTCCGCCGCCTCCCCATGGCCTGGCCCCGCGCAGCCCCCGGCTCCCCATGGCCTGGCCCCGCGCAGCCCCCCGGCTCAGCCGCCTCCCCATGGCCTGGCCCCGCGCAGCCCCCCGGCTCAGCCGCCTCCCCATGGCCTGGCCCCGCGCAGCCCCCCGGCTCCCCATGGCCTGGCCCCGCGCAGCCCCCGGCTCCCCATGGCCTGGCCCCGCGCAGCCCCCGGCTCAGCCGCCTCCCCATGGCCTGGCCCCGCGCAGCCCCCCGGCTCCGCCGCCGCACCGCGCTCCCCCCGCGCCACCAGCCGCAGGTCCAGGCCCACCCGGGAGCGCGGACGCGGCAGCGACCGGCGGTGACAGACCCGAGATCGGCCGCGGATTCCACAGCAAGACTCTGTTCTCATGACAGATACCCAAAGGCAGATTTTCTTTTAATTAAATAGGAAAATCTATAATGCAGTCAGCATGATGCCTCTTGGTGTGTTTATTGTTATACCCCATTTATTTGCTTTTGTTCTCAACATATGCTTTTATTACGAGGGAGGTTTTTATACTGACCATCTGTGCATCACAAATGAATTTCAGACAGGACTGAAGGACTTGGGGACCAGGCTAGAGGTCAGTTGATTTTCTTAATATCTGAGTGAAAATGGGTGTTGTTTACAGTTGTGGAACAAACACACCAACTACTCTAGTTAAAAAAATATTGAAATTGCAAAGTTGATGCTTTTAAGCTGTTGTCTTTAGGTTTCAGAATTACCAGGCTTTTGAGATTAGTGAAGTATTTTATACCTCATATAGTTAATATTTTACTTTCTGTCTCCACACTCTGAAAAAAATATTTATTGTTTCGATAATATTCTGCCTACATTTTAATGTTTTTCTTTGCAGCCAAAGGTCAAAAAGCATTTAATTTCCCCAGCAGCAAAGGCGATGGCATTTATCTGTGTGTTTGTGTGACTGTAGCTGTAGTTCTGTACCCAAGCCAGTTTCGGGTCTTTGGGATGGGGTTGTTTCCCACCCAGAAAAAAGCGGTTTCGCGTCTCCTGGCGCAATGACAGCGACCACCGGCTCAGCCTGGTGACTCCTCTCCCCTCGGCTGCCAGCTCAGCACCCGCGGCCTCCCGGTGTGCAGCTCCCAGGCCGTGGTTGCAGACCCGTGATCAGGATTCGCTCCCTGGGCTGTGGTTGCAGACCCGTGATCAGGATTCGCTCCCTGGGCTGTGGTTGCAGACCCGTGATCAGGATTCGCTCCCCGGCTGTGGTTGCAGACCCGTGATCAGGATTCGCTCCCCGGCTGTGGTTGCAGACCCGTGATCAGGATTCGCTCCCCGGCTGTGGTTGCAGACCCGTGATCAGGATTCGCTCCCTGGGCTGTGGTTGCAGACCCGTGATCAGGATTCGCCCCCTGGGCTGTGGTTGCAGACCCGTGATCAGGATTCGCTCCCAGGCTGTGGTTGCAGACCCGTGATCAGGATTCGCTCCCTGGGCTGTGGTTGCAGACCCGTGATCAGGATTCGCTCCCAGGCCGTGGTTGCAGACCCGTGATCAGGATTCGCTCCCAGGCTGTGGTTGCAGACCCGTGATCAGGATTCGCTCCCCGGGCTGTGGTTACGGACCCGTGATCAGGATTCGCTCCCTGGGCTGTGGTTGCAGACCCGTGATCAGGATTCGCTCCCTGGGCTGTGGTTACGGACCCGTGATCAGGATTCGCTCCCTGGGCTGTGGTTGCAGACCCATGATCAGGATTCGCTCCCTGGGCTGTGGTTGCAGACCCGTGATCAGGATTCGCTCCCAGGCCGTGGTTGCAGACCCGTGATCAGGATTCGCTCCCAGGCTGTGGTTGCAGACCCGTGATCAGGATTCGCTCCCCGGGCTGTGGTTACGGACCCGTGATCAGGATTCGCTCCCTGGGCTGTGGTTGCAGACCCGTGATCAGGATTCGCTCCCAGGCTGTGGTTGCAGACCCATGATCAGGATTCGCTCCCCGGGCTGTGGTTGCAGACCCGTGATCAGGATTCGCTCCCAGGCCGTGGTTGCAGACCCGTGATCAGGATTCGCTCCCCGGGCTGTGGTTGCAGACCCATGATCAGGATTCGCTCCCCGGGCTGTGGTTGCAGACCCATGATCAGGATTCGCTCCCCGGGCTGTGGTTACGGACCCGTGATCAGGATTCGCTCCCTGGGCTGTGGTTGCAGACCCGTGATCAGGATTCGCTCCCCGGGCTGTGGTTACGGACCCGTGATCAGGATTCGCTCCCTGGGCTGTGGTTGCAGACCCGTGATCAGGATTCGCTCCCAGGCTGTGGTTGCAGACCTGTGATCAGGATTCGCTCCCTGGGCTGTGGTTGCAGACCCGTGATCAGGATTCGCTCCCTGGGCTGTGGTTGCAGACCCGTGATCAGGATTCGCTCCCTGGGCTGTGGTTACGGACCCGTGATCAGGATTCGCTCCCCGGCTGTGGTTGCAGACCCATGATCAGGATTCGCTCCCTGGGCTGTGGTTGCAGACCCATGATCAGGATTCGCTCCCTGGGCTGTGGTTACGGACCCGTGATCAGGATTCGCTCCCCGGCTGTGGTTGCAGACCCATGATCAGGATTCGCTCCCCGGGCTGTGGTTGCAGACCCGTGATCAGGATTCGCTCCCCGGCTGTGGTTGCAGACCCGTGATCAGGATTCGCTCCCTGGGCTGTGGTTGCAGACCCGTGATCAGGATTCGCTCCCAGGCCGTGATTGCAGACCCGTGATCAGGATTCGCTCCCCGGGCTGTGGTTGCAGACCCGTGATCAGGATTCGCTCCCCGGGCTGTGGTTGCAGACCCGTGATCAGGATTCGCTCCCCGGCTGTGGTTGCAGACCCGTGATCAGGATTCGCTCCCAGGCCGTGGTTGCAGACCCGTGATCAGGATTCGCTCCCAGGCCGTGGTTGCAGACCCGTGATCAGGATTCGCTCCCTGGGCTGTGGTTGCAGACCCGTGATCAGGATTCGCTCCCCGGGCTGTGGTTGCAGACCCGTGATCAGGATTCGCTCCCCGGCTGTGGTTGCAGACCCGTGATCAGGATTCGCTCCCAGGCCGTGGTTGCAGACCCGTGATCAGGATTCGCTCCCCGGGCTGTGGTTGCAGACCCGTGATCAGGATTCGCTCCCTGGGCTGTGGTTGCAGACCCGTGATCAGGATTCGCTCCCAGGCTGTGGTTGCAGACCCGTGATCAGGATTCGCTCCCAGGCCGTGGTTGCAGACCCGTGATCAGGATTCGCTCCCCGGCCTCTGCACGGTGCCTGGTGAGGAGCCCTGGGCTGTGAGCGGCTGTTTGGCCGCTGTCCCCGCAGACCCGGGGCTGGTTTGCTGGGGTGTCTGTGCAGCTGAGGCTGCTGCAGCCTGTGCTCAGCTCAGGGCATCGGCTCCTGGCGTGCAGGACACCAGGAGAGCGCAGCGAGTGCTCATGCTTTGCAAAACACGTGTTGTGTTTGTCCGCAGGGCCCTGCGCAGGTGGCCGTGAGCAGGACGTGATGTGCCCGTGCAGGGGCCTGTCGGGCTCGTTTGGGCTCTGCCCCAGCACCCGTCCCGGGTTGGCACCGCTCGGGCATTGCCGTGAGCTGCTCCACTGCCCCTGTCCTGACACCGCTCTGCCCAGCGAGGCAGAGACGCTGCACTGGAGCGTTCGGCCTGCGGGGAGTTTGGGGAGGGGAGTGGGAAAAAGGCTGTTAGATCTATCGCTGGCAATTTAGATTCAGAGACATTTCATCTGCAGTTCCCTCAAGTGTTGAATTGAATAAAACCAGCAGCAGCAATGGCAAAGGAGGTGGGGGAAGGGCTCCGAGCACTCTGGGCTAAACAAAAAGAGACAGGCAGCTCATAAAAAAAAAGAATTGCATCCTTGGGCTGAAAATAGAGATTCGTGAGGAAGGGAGGAGGACGCGCGGCAGAGCCCAGCCCTGGGCAGGCGCTGCCCGAGGCTCCCGGTGTTCCCGCAGCTTGAGCAGATCACAGGATTTCCTTCTGGGTTTCATGATTTTCTGTGGGTTTTTTGAAGCTCCAGTTGTAGAATCAAGCAGGAAGAACACAGTCCCAGGCTTTGTCTGCAGTTTAAAAAAATTCTACTTCACTTTCCAGTGCTTCAAGAGAAAAGTGCAAAAGTGAAACCCTCAAGGGTCAAATATTCAGAAGAAAATGTAACTTAGCACTTATAATTTTGTAAACACTTACTGGCAGGTGGTTCCCAAATGCAGTCATGGGATGGCAGAGCTGCCCTTATCATTAGGTGTTTCCGTTCATCTGCCTTAGAGAGGGAATTGCTGGATTTTGTTCTGACCATGCATTGCAGCATTCGTTTTTCTCCGTGTCTGTCTGTCCTTCCCCGGGGAGGACAGCTGTCCCAGAGAGCCACTCAGCCCCACTGAGGCTGAACAGGCATGGGAGCCATTCGAGAGAATTCAATTACAGCAGAAGGCAAATTCCTGGGGTCTCTATTGCCTGGTATGAGTGGTGCCGCTACTTCCACAGTGGTGCTTGCGGTCACAGAGAAGCGTCAGTGGTCTCGAGGCTGCCTGTGACCATCCCTCGACACCCCTTGTACCACTGATGCCATCTGCTTTGCAGGGGACTGGGCACCACACGTGAAGGGGTGTTGGTGTGCGGCCCCAGGGACACAGGAGTGCAGGGAGGCGGGTGGGATGCACACGGGGACAAGGTGGGGGGCACACGGGGGGGTGCCCAGCTTCACCCCGCTCTCTGTGCTTCACCAGCAGGAGCCATTCCAACCCACCGCCACGGTCTGGGCAGCACCGAGTCACCCGGTGCAGCTGACAGCTCGGGCTGTTTTCTGAACCCTGCTGACGGGACTCGGTCGAGCGCTGCGGTTACACCGCGATGTCCCCTGCCTTTGCTGGTGCTCATGCGAAGTGCACGTGAAATACAGAGGCAAGACCCGGGTGAGGAGTCAGGACTTCGGGCAGGCACCAATACCTTTCTTTCAAATTGTTTCAGCTGTAAAACAGGGGTCACGATTCTGATCTACATCACAAGGATTTGGGAGCCTGATTAGCTGCAGCCTGTAAAAGACTGAAGGAGTCTCACTGTGAATCTAGGACCAAAGAATAGAGAATGAGAGGGGCTGTCTGATGGGCATGTATTATGCTGCCCTGATTTTGTCCCTGTGTTATCGATCTAGCAGCTTGCTAGGATTCAGCCCTGCCTGCTGTAGTGGTTTAATTCATTTTTAAGCATGGTTACTTTTCACGTTGTGGTCTTCCCCTGCTTGGGGTGCTTCTCACTGCCCAGCCCCAAAAATGTCCGTTCCTGTCCGTGTTCCGTGGCGTGTGCTGCTCCCACATGTGTGCGCACACCGGGGAGATGGAGAGGCAGCTTCAGCTACACTAAGCAATTAAACTCCGGTAGCTCAGGGATGAGCAGGAGGCCGTGATTTTCTTTTCCTTTGCAGTAATTGCCTCTGCAATCAGCTTTGATCACCCGAGAGCAGAGGAGATGAGTGCTGCAAGTTGACATCAGTGGTTTTAATATATCCATTTACATATACAGGAGCAGTGCAGCATACAGCTTTCCATAGCGCCTCTGACCTGAAACCATCGCCGCTCCATAGACACCTCATTTAATTTAATACTTCACCGCCACTGTGGAAGCCACAGGATGGGGATGGGAGGGGGGATAATCAAGCCCTCACTCTCTTGCTCTCTGTGAATGTCTGTAGAAATGACATGAAAGTAATTGCTTTTGAAAAGCAAAGCAGAAATGGCACAATTGATTCCACTTAAATGAGAAGAGAAGGGGTGGGGGTGGGGGACGTTCACCCTAAACATGGCACCTTCTCTCCTGCTGCAAGCAAATCGCTTTGTGTGTGTGTGGGGACAGAGGAGAGGTGGGCTGGTCCGCAGGGCTGGCGGGGACGGGCGGCTCGCGCAGGCAGAGCTGCCCGGGCAGGTACGGCCGCTCCGCCGATCGTGCCCAAGGCAGACGCTGCTCCGGGCGCTTCTGGGGCTGAGGTCTGGTGGGACCCTCCTTGCACTGAACATCCTAGAATTGTTCTGCCTCTGAAACCCCCTCACCTGCCCTGCACCTGGGGAAGGGGCTGTTTGTCCTGCGTGCAGAGGAGACACCAGTTCCTTCCACCTCTCCCCAGCCACAGGGCAGCCTGCGGATGGAGCCCGGTGAGCCCGCGGCCGTGGGCACCCCCACCCTGGTGCCAGCTGCCGGTGCCCGACCTCCCACCGAGGGCGCGTGTCTCCGCGCAGCCCAACTCACCGCTGTCCCCGACCCCGCCGTGCCGAGGGGCAGCCCCAGCCGCGGTGTCCCTGCACCCGTGGTGCGACTGCTCGTGGTGACGGGGGCTCCGCGGCACACCCAGCGGTTTCCTGGCTGTTCATCGGGCACTGCCATGGAAAGGTTGTGTCTGGGGCTGCGGGAGGGATGTGGCACCTCAGCCCAGGAGCCCGGCTCACGGCACAGAGCGTCAGCCTGCGCCTCATGGGAGGAACGTGTCTGTGCCCGGCAATGAGGTGCTGCCCTCCCTGCCCTGGTGCTTGTTCCGGTCACTGGCAAATACAGAAGAAATAACCACACACAGTCTTGGGGAATCTCCCGAGACTGGGAAGACTCAGGTACATTAGTACCGAGGCAAAGCCGAGGATGTGCAGACCAGCTCTGGTGCTGGGCTGGGGTGGGAGCAGCCTCGGCGCTCGCTACCGCGTCCTGTAGCACAGAGATGGGCTCTGCTATCGCACCGTACAGGCCTGCGAGCACACACGCGCTCAAATCCACTCAGAATTTAAACGGTTTCTTTTTTCTTTCGGTGAGCGTTTTGCTGGACAGCTATGACCTTTTTCATGGTGTTTGAAAGGGTTACCTGCATACAGAATACAGCTTGGAGGACAGCAGTCTACTGTGCTAATAACAATGTCTCCAATACATCTTTAATGTAGACATTAATGTCATTTTATGTTAATTACACGCAAATTGATTATTAATGTATTTATTGAATGTTGACAGTTGGGTGACAGTCTTCAGTAAATATGTTTTACTAATCAGTTAGCATTTAATTAATATCGAAATTCTCTCTAGGTTTAGTAAGACAGTGAACGTTAATTAGTCCCCTCGGTTGCTGTATGTGTTGCAGCATGTCCCCGGTGCTGCTGGCGGCTCAGCCGTGCTCTGCAGCTCCGAGGGGCACGGACGAGTGGGCCTGGGGGTCTCAGTGAGATGTCTGCGGTGTCTGTCCCCTGCACGTTCCCTCACTGTGTTACTGGGCAGCTCTGGGGAGCCCCTTCCCCATGAGACGAGGCTGCTGCAGTCGCTCCTGAGCGGTAAGAGCAGTGCGCTGCTCTCAGCCGCAGTGATCGCTTGGCGGCAGGTAGGACCCTCGGTTATGGCAACGCATCGCACAGCCCCGGCCAGCAGCACAGAGGTTTCTTAATGCTGAATTTCAAACACTGAGCAGATCAATTCCTGGGCTGTGTGGCCAGTGTTTTCTCTTGCCTCCCTGCCACGACTGGGGCAGAGCCCCAGCCCCAGGCGTTCGCACCCACCAGCCGCAGCTCCTCTCACCCGTCGCAGGGAGAGCGGCATCCTGGGGATGTGCCTTGTGAAGGAATCGGGGTCAGCAGCCGGGAGCCGCTCCGCTGCGGCTGCTGCAGCACTGTTAGCTCCAGGATCGATACTCGAGGCTTGTCATGCTAATTGCTCCTTGGTTGACATTCGTGATCCTTTACTGCTCCCTCCCTCTCTAAACTCTTTACAGCTGGGACACCAGGTGAAAATGCCAAGCCCTGCAAGCCCAGCCCTGTCCCGGCAGGACGAGGGGCCGGCTGGGCTCCCCAGCCCCTTCACCCTGCGATGGCAGCCATGGGGGAAATGCCTTAAGGGGCATTAGCACAGGGCAGAGGAGCACACAGCCGGATCAGGAGCTGGCTATTCAGTTACTGCTTAGAATAACTTTGGTTTTGCCCAGTTGCTCTTTGCTGCCCTCACCCAGGCTGTGTGACACCCCCTTGGCAAGCAGAGGCAGGTACCCGCCACGGCAGCGCCTCTGCCTTCCCCGACCCGGACATACCGCGGCTGCCGCGGGCATCCGTGTCAGATCACCCCTACCATATTGGCTTCCTGTCCCCAGAACATCAGGTTTTTGCAGCTACTCTGTGTGTGGGGTGTCTCCTCCCAACAATCCCCACCCCCAGCAGCATCAGGCCTGTGCTGTTCGGGGTTTTGTTAAGCCGTTTAGTATTAATTGATTTTTTTTTCCATTTTTTCTTTCTTTCCCTGGGCGGGTCAATAGCTGGATGCTCAAGAGCAGAGGATCTATCAACTGCAGACCAGGCAGAGGGAGCAGCAGGCAGAACCGGAGCAGAAATGCAGCCGCGTCCAGCAGCTCAGCCCGGACCCGAACAGCAGCCGCCAGCTGCAGGAGGGGCCCCAGGCAGGTAGGAGAAGACACCAGCCCGCGCTCGCTCGGCAGCCCAGCCTGGGAAGGGAACTTCATTTAATGCATTCACAGCAGCACTGACAATCTACTGTTCTCATTTACGTAGCAGCATAAGGAAGGGCTACAGATGGGAAAGCAGAGTTCCTCAACTCCCAGTGAGGAGGGGAAGTCCAGGGACCCGGGAGGCAGCTGCGGCTCTGCTGACTGTAAATAGGTGCTAGGATTGCGCTTGATTTGAGGGAGTGACTGCAGTGATGCACAGATGTGCTGGGTGCTGCTCCTGCTGCTGATCTCGGTGAGAAGGGAGCGGGGTGGCCGGCAGAGACGGTGCCTCCCGGACAGCACTGTCCCGGCTGCGGGTGCAGCAACGTGCAGGGAGCAGGAGATGAGGCTTGGCCAGACCTGTCAGCTCTGCTGCTGGGGATAAAATCCTCAGTCTGCTGCAGGACATGCAGACAACTGGGGTGAGACCCGAGAGGAGGCCTGTGCAGTGCAGGTGCCCGTCGTCCCCGTGCCAGCTCTGTCTGCCCGGCCCTGCTGCAGCTCCTCGTCCCATCCCTGCAGCTGCCCGGAGTTGGAGCGTCTGCTCAGCCAGTGAATTCTGTTCCTCTATGTCAGCCTGCTTGCAGAGCGAGCTGCTCCCCGTCTCGCAGCCACAGGCTGCCCAACATCCCCTTAGGCACTGCTGGTCCTGAGCAGATTTTGGCCACAAGCTGCCACTGAGATCCAGGTGGCAAACAGCAAAGAGCGCTGACCTGGCAATGTGCGTGGCCGCTGCTGCACATGGCGGGATCGCCCACTGCACCTGTGTCCTCCACAGCACCTCTTGCCATCTCTTTCAGCACCCTATTAGCCAGAAAAATTATGTCTATTTTAACAACTTAATAGTTAAATGTTTCCAGTGTCTGGAAGACTAAAGCAGGTACTCCTGATGTTGGAATCCCAGGTACCAGCATGCTGGACAGTTGGAATGAGCTCAGCACAGCTGGTTTGTCTGAGCAGCAGCTCAGAGGGCAGCATTTTAAAATGGGGTGGGGTCCCTTACTATTCAAAGTGGGAACATTTTATTTCACTTAATTTCGTGATGATGAAGATGTTATATGAACATATACAAAATATATATATCGCATCATATATGAATATGATGCAATGATTTTGTTCATTGCATTTGAAGGAAAATAAAAGAGATATTGTTCCGTTTGCTGCCAAGTCATCCATTGTTCTCTGTGTGTGAAGAGCCAGCACAGTGTGGGCTGCATGTGCTGTGAGCCCACGAGAGGGCCGGGAGTGGGAAGTTTGCGTGTCTTTGTTTCTGGGTGTGAACAAATGAGTGTGCCAGTGCACGCCTGCATTTTGTTCTCACGTATATACAGGTGAACAGATATTGATTAGTGCAAGGACAGTGTGGCAAGGCAGGAATCACACTTCTGTTTCTTCTTACAGTTACACTGTCTTACTCCTTTCCCATCCCTCCATCTCTTGATACTCAGTTCAGCTGAACCTCCTGCTCGTTTCGTTGAGAAAGTGACAGATAAAATAGCCCAGCTCTAAACTTTCTCCTACAAAATTTCTAATTAAAGTACTGAACATAAAGCCCTATTACATAAAAATATAACACTACTCTGGGTCAGAACAGTGTTCCACCCAGTTCTGTGTCTGTGCATGTAGCAGCTTATCCCCGTGTCTGGGAAAAGCTCTTCCGTGCAGAAACCAGGGGCAGCTGGTGACATTGCCTCAGGTGCTCGCCCGCCTCCTCTGCTGAAAGGGCTCCTGAGCCCCAAAGGAGCTTTCAACAGTCCTTGAGGAATTTTCCTCCATAACTCATCAAACTATCTTTGTAACTCAGATATTATCTGGCTTTTGCAATGTCGTGTAGCATCGAGTACCGCTGCCTTACCATGTGTGGGACACGGAGCCACCTCCTTTTGTTTATTTTGAACCTGTCTCTTGACAATTTCTCTTGTTTTATTGGAAGAGACTACAAACAGTCATTCTTTAGTCACCGTCCCTGTGACACTTAGGATTTTATAGACCTCTGTCATGTTTCCTTTCCATCATCCTGTTTCCAGACAGAAGGGCCCCAATCTTGGTTTGCTTTGGTTTTTTCTTTTTTTTGAGCTGGACAAGTTGCTGGTAACTCTCCTGGTTTGGAGGCTCTGGGCTGCCATGGCCGCGGTCCCGGGATGCCTGTCGGAGGCTGCAGATCCCAGAAGCCTCTGCAAGGAGTGCCGGGGTGATTTAGCACCGGGAGCAGGAGTTATGGTCCTGCCCTTTGCAGAAAGGCTCGCAGCACAGCCCTGCCTGTCAGCTGGGTCCCCACCTGACCATGAGCTCTCCTGGTGAATGAATCAGGATTTGGCATATCGTTGTTTAATACAGCCCCCATGCTAATGTCTTTTTGAAATGAAACCAAGAAAGCTGTTAACCTCAGTTAGCCAGCTGTCCTCACCGTGACCTGGATAAATCATCATAGCAGGAGCTTCGAAGAACACTGCTTGTGCTGCTTTGGAAATGGAGCTGGAAGGGCAGGACGGTGCTTCCAGCTCGTGCCAGGAAGGTTTCCGTGCAGCGAAGGGCCTGGCGTGTCCTCCTGCCGGGGACCCTGTGCTGCTCGCGCTGCGCGTTGGTCCTGGGACTCGAAAGGCTGGAGAGCCCCAGTGTGCCCCCCGAGGGCCCCGGCCTGCGCGGCTCGGGGTCACCCAACAGCCAACACGTGTTTTGACGTCTGCTGGAAAGAACGAGGAGAGCCTGAAGGGTGTCAGCGGCTGACGAAGGCTCCGACAGCCCATCTGTGTGACATGTGCTGCTGTGCCGTGGGCTTTGGCCTGGGCGCTGCCGTCCCACCCGCGGCAGTGAACACGAGCCAGTGAGGCAGAGATGGGAGCGCAGATTTGCTATCAGAACTTTTGGATTCAATTTCCTTCCTCAGCAGAATGTGCAGTTTCTTACATGTGCTGCCCTGGAAATGAATTGTGCGGGACACGGCCGTCGGTCAGAGACCACCAGCAGAGCGAGGGAGCGCGATGCCGCGTGCTGCTGTGCAGCGGCTGGCCCGAGGAAACGTCTCGCCTCTGCGCCTCCGTGGCTGCGGGAATCTCCTGCCCTTGCCTCCCTCCTGCTTTTGAGTGGGTCATGGAGCTGCAGCAGCTGGAGAGGCAGAACTGCCGGGGTCTCGGTGCTGGATCCATCCGCTTCCTCAGTAACAGCAGCGCAGCTCCCAGGAGATGCACGTTGCCCCCACTGAGCCCCACGCTGAGCAGCAGCGTTTGTTCTAAGCAGCACCCGCCTGGATTATGGGTCCTCAGTGGGAGGCTGGAATGTGCACAGGCATATACCACACCCCATATACCACACACCGTGTAGGAGGACACGGCAGCTCACACAGACACCCCAGCGCTGTCAGCAGACAGGGGGCCAGAAGCACGGGACAGGCAGACAGGGCCAGAAGCACGGGACAGGCAGACAGGGCCAGAAGCACAGGACAGCCAGCAGGCACGGCCAGCAAGGGACCGGTGGTAGCTGTGCAGACCGGTACCTGAGTCTGAGACCTGTGCTACTGCATAAACGTTAAAGAGGGAATAAAGAAAACAGCAGCGTATTGACAAAAATGGGCTGTGAGGCTGATTTCTGTCCGTGCAGCCTCTGAAGAGCAGCCTATGGGGCTGTGGAGAACCGGCAGCCCCCGGGCTGTGCGGCTCACGCGGAGCCATGGCTGTTTGTGTAGCTGCAGAGCCTTCAAGACAGACTTGGGAAAACCAGCTTGGATTCCAATGAATATTTACAATTACACTGCTCCAAAGCTGAATCCAATCACAGCGCTGCAGTACGCAGGCTTTGTGCATCAAAAGAAAATGAGAGGAAAGCAGGAAAGATGGACTTGCCTTTGGAGAGACTTAGAAACACAGATTTCTCTGCTTGTGGCAGAACTAAAATGCTTTATTTCTGACACGAGCAATTTATTCTTCAGGCATTTTGCTTGATATTAGAAAGTGCCTGGCTGTTTTTTGAAGTGAGAGTCGTCAGTAGATGGTCTTTAATTCAGAATGAAAGCAAGCAATGGAAAGTGTTCTAGTCCGTAATTTTGCTATTGTACTAACAAACTCCAGAAATAGGGGAGCATTTGCAAACTAGAGCTGGGGCCCCTTTCACTCACTGTGTTCTTGGTCACCATGTGGAAGCGGGCTGGGCAGACCCACCCTCGCTAAAACCATACTTCTAATATATTGGGCTGATTACCGTTGTCTGCCACTAAACAGAATGATCTAACAGAAATGACAGGGAAATGCTGCTGAACATTCATCGCAGCTCAGTATTGGCCTGTTCATTTTTGCAGTGCAAGGTGCACAAAAATAATGGTGTGGGGGAATTGCTGCATGATCAAAAAAGGGAGGATTTGTGACTGCTAGATGGCTGCAGAGCGCAGCGTGCAGCAGAGTGGGACGTGTGTGACAAAGCGGGGACACCGCTTGAGGTGACAGCCGAACAGCCCCAAGCAGCTGCCCCCAGGAGCAGCTCTGCCCGTGCTGCCCACAGAGTGAAGATTTACAGGTACCCAGGGACATCACCTTGGGTTGTCTGACGTGTTTTCCTTGTGTTGGTAGTTGGGACAGCGGCAGAAAAGGACTTGGCTAAAGGGGCACCCATCAGGATGCTTTAAGAAGACCTACAACGTGTCCCAGCAGTGCCACATACTGGGGGTGTTCACGGAACTCTGGCAAATGGGAGCAGTTGTGGTACAAGGTCACTGTGAGAAGGGACAAAAGCACAGGGCAGGCTAGCGACAACACAGACCATATAACCAGCAATTTGCTTCTTACTCTGATACTACACACACAGGACATCAGTCACCAGTGCTGCCGAAGCACGGCTGCAGCACTGAATGCTGCCTGCTGCTCTAATACACAGCACCTGCTCTTAATTAATTACCAATATTCAAGGTATAGTCTTGCATTCCAGCATGCAGCCATTCCCCAGCACCATGGCTGCGTGAGGGAGAACTCAGGATTTACACTGCAAGGATGTGGAATTACTCTGACACAGAGTGCGCTGACAAGCACAACTGACCTGGGAAAGCAGCATCTGGACGCATTTGATGCATCTAACACTGGCCTCGTCCAGCCCAGCCCCAGCAGGCAGCAGCTCCGCACCCCGAGCGGAGGGCAGCACGCGGCTGTTTCAGACTGCGCTAATCCCTTTGTGTGTTTTGAAGATGCTGCTGTTTCCTGGTGCATTTCGCCCTGTGGCTGCACACTGCCTTTGCAGGATGGCAATGTGAAGGATGCTGAGAGGAAATCCCGGGCAGCAGCTCTGTGATCTGCCGCGCTGCTGGGGCAGGGACGCGCTGTCACACCAGCCGTGGCACGGGTGTTCCTGCAGTTTGGCACATGCTGGAGTCGATAGCCCTCAGCATGAACTTGCATTCTGTATAATACTGTCTAAGAGGCTTAAAATCGACTGTGAAGTTCCAATATAGCTACAAAAGCCTGTTTTCAGTTTCTCCACTGGCAGCTTGCTCCAGAAGGAGACGGTGCAATTTGGCGATCGATTCTTGGAATCTAGCTAGTGCATCTGCACTGGGGTTTTTGGAATCATGTTGTGTAACATGAAAAATAGTCATTTCATTCATTTGAAGTTGTCTTGTGGGAATGACAGCTGCCCAAATTCCACATGAAGATGAGAAATGTGACAGAGAGCCCAGTACTGAGTGCAGCAGAAATAAATGCAGTTTTGCACTCACCAGGAAGCCGCCGTGATCCATCTCGCTCTCCACAGCTTATCATAGGTTCTCACACCAGCTCCTGACAGACACCAGTTGCTGTGGCCAAAACCAGTGCTCCAGCTGACCAAGAGAGGAGCAGCACGCCTGCGCAGCCCTGGTCAACACACGGTCTGCTGGAAAACTACCCAACGGTCACTAGTGTTAGAAGCAGATTAAAGCCCCAAGCAGTAGATGCTGTTGGAGAAGGACTTGGCACAACCGTCTGTGGGAGCCACCCACCAGGAGCTGCTGTGGCAGCGAGGGTCCCCTGTGCCCAAACTGCATCCGAGCGGGCTGGGAGCGACCAGCGCGGCCGTGCAGCCCTAACCCGAACCCGCGGGACACGGCTGAGAGCTCCTCGGCACAGGCCACACGTCTCCCCTGAGCCCTGACCGGAGCCCCCGCGCTCCCGCGGTGGGAATGACGCAGTGACACCCACTGAGTGCAGGTCCTGCCTGACACCCACCCCAGGCAGGTCAGAGACACTGACGTGAGCTCTGCTGCTGTGGAGCCCGGGAGGAGGCTGCATTTAATCAATGGAAGTGGACTTTTTTTTCTCCCATTAAAACATTTAATTTATTTTTGAATGCATATAAACCTTGGGAGCCCACCATACCCTGTGTGAAGCAGACTGACACAGCATGACGTTAAAAAACTGGTTTTGTTTTGTAGTTGTTGCCTGCTAGTTTATGGAGTGCTGCTGGTTCTTACACTGAAGGGACAATGAAAAATCATACTGCAGACAACCTCTATATGCCAAACTTGATTTTATAATCCTCTTCAGTCATTTCTTTTCCAAGCTATCTACTTTTTCCTCATATGGAAAATATTCTTTGTATTTGATCACCCTTGTTGCTCTTCTCTGAAACCCTTCCAACTCCATTTTTCTTGAGAGAGGCAGACCAGAGCTGCATATGGTAATCTCAATGCAGTTTCCACTACAGATCTATTCAGTGGCATAACTGTGATCTGCTCTCCATTATTTTCCTAATAATCCTTAACAGTCAGTTTGCCTGTTGGGCTGCTCCTGGGCACTGAGCAAACATTTCCATAGAACCATCTCTCCATCTATATCTGGTTTTATCTAGTACAGCCCCAAGCCCTCGCACCTCAGGGGGGAATAGAGCAACAGCAGCTGGGACTGCAAGTGAAATCTTGAAATAAAGTGCAAATGCCCCAGAGCTTCAGTGGGGTTAAGACCACCAGGCTGTGTCTTGTACCTTCGAGATCAGGGACAGCTGCTAAACATCTGAAAAACAAGAAATGATGAGTTAAGATGAGCTTCCCAACACTGCAGCCCCGTCCTCTCCCCGGCACGTCTGCCCTGGAGCCCCAGCCCCGCCGGACGGGCTGCGCGAGGCCGCGGGCAGAGCCCGGGCGGGCAGAACCGCGGGCAACGGCCTGGCCGTGGAACCTCCCCCGCACAGCACCCGCCGGCCAACGCGGGCACCTGCACCCGCCGCCGGGATTCCTCCGGATCCCACCTCCACGTCACGTTCAAGCACAAAGGCCACGGGACAGCGACAGCCCGGGTGGCCCAGGGACAGGCCCGGCGCTCCAGCCGGCACGGTTCGGTGCCGAGGAGCAGACACTCTATGGCTCCGCGGTTCTGCCGGGGGCTCCTGCCCACCTCCCACCGCTTGGCACAAGCACCCAACCAGAGAACGCAGCCGGAGCCCTGCAGATAAACGCTGATGTTGGTATCAAAGAACACAAATAATGGCGTGTTCGCGTAGTCCTTTTTTGCATTTCGTTTCTGTAGATTCACAAAGCAGGGAGGGATCGTGCAGTCTGACCGTCTGTACCTGCAGCCAAGACGGGTTTGCGTGTGACTGCGGGATGCAACGACCCGTGTGACAAAGGCAGCGTCACAAGGGCGTTCAGCTGGACCCGGAGACACAGAGAGATGGTAAACGTGGGACGTCCCCCCTTGGCAGTCAGTCGCTCTGCATCGCCCCTACCAATTGGTTTTTCTCCGATGATTGCTGTGCCAGTGGGGCTAACGAAGCCTCCTGCGTCGCACCTGTGAGGTATCAACTTTGTTTCTCCTGGTTTTTATGCTTTATCTTTTCTGCATCTTAGAATACTCATTTCTTTTTGGCCAGAGACTTAAGGTTAACCCCAAGGAAAGGAAGGGCATGAGGATCCTTTCTGCCTCTATTTCTGCATTCCTGTGCCTGCCCACCCTGTGGGGGTTCTCCTGTGCTCCCCACACGAGAGCCTCGTTCTCCTCACCCAGCTCCCTGGTTTCTGGCCTCCCTGCTTTCCCCTTCTCCCGTCCCGCGCGCTGTTGCCGCTGCTGCTGGTTTGGGAGGCGCCCAGAGGGTGGAACAGTCCAGGTGCACCATGCACATCCCAGCAGGTCAGCGGCTGTACGTGCACGAACCACCAAGGGAGCACGTTCTGTGACCAAGACAGGCTGGGCAGGCACCACAGGCACCAAGTGCCAGGACACCCCCGCCTCGTCCAGGTGTCCAGAACAAGCAGGGGGCTACAGGGACAGAGGTGGATCTGCTTTGGCTCTGCTTGTGCTGGAAACAGTGGGGCAGGTTCCTCCTTATTTTTGCCACTGTAGCTGTTTCCTTCTACTCTATTTTTACACATCCAGTTATTTTTCTCCCTTCTCTGGAGGGGACCCTCTCCCAAGAGCTACAATGTTTTTTTAATAAGTATTTTTCAAGTAGCTGGCTGAGACCCTGGAAAGGATAATGAGATCATTTTCATTGCAGAATGCAAAGCCACGCAAGACTTTCCTGTTTGTTTTTTCTCCCCCGTAGATTCTGACCACGCTATTGATAATTTATGTTTCTTGATATTCCTCACCAGCCAAACACTGACTGTGCCCCCGACAGCACCCACGTGTGATTAGACCAGAGGTACCGGCTCCCTATGAACAGAGAGAATTGGAAATTATCACCAGAACCGCAGAGAAATAACCTTTCAGGCTCATTAAAATTCCACGAACGCGAATTCTGCTCCTGTTTTCCCTTTCATGAGTCCGGCCGGCGGCCGCTCTGCTGGGACCCGCTCCCCTGCCCGGCCCCGGGCACCGCGCAGCGGCGGCACCGGCGGCACCGGCGGCACCGGCACCGGGCGCGGACACCGCACCGGGCACGGCGCACGGTTCCCGCTGGGACCGAAGGGGAAACGGCGCGCTCCGGGAGGGCCCGGGCAGGCGGCGGGGCCGGGAACGCGCCCCCAGCCCCGCGGCGCTGCTGGGCGGGCGGTGTCTGCGGCACCGGGTCCCCTCCGCCCGCTCCCGCGGCGCCGCCCGCCCGGCGCTGGGCAGCGCCCCGGCCCCCGGCAACCCCGGCCGCCCCCGGCAGCCCCGGCCCCCGGCAGCCCCGGCCCCCGGCCGCCCCCAGCACCGCCCCGGTCCCCAGCAGCCCCCGCCGCCCCCGGCCGCCCCGGGCCCGGGAGAACAAAGCGGCCGCCGCGCGCAGCGCGGACCGAGCGCGACCCCTGCCGGGCGGCGGCGGCAACGCGGGGGCGGGGCGGGCGCGGAGGGATCCGGGGCGGGGCCGCGAGGCGGTGCGGCCACGCGGCCTCCCGTGTCCCTGCGCCGGCCGCAGGGATTAGACCGGCCTTCCCGCTGGTTTTACTCTTTTTTTTTTTTTCTTTTTCTTTTTCTTTTTCTTTTTCTTTTTTCTTTTTTTCCCTTTCTGTTTCCTTCTTTCTCTGCCCCCTCCCGGCCCGACGGCCTCGCATAAAGCACCTGAGCATTCTCAAAAGCATTTTTGTTGTATTTGCAAGTGTTTGTTTCTCGGGAATGTTCAGGCCACACGAGGATGCAGTCTGATTAAGCTAAAAACATGTCGTTATTTTTCCTGTGGTTAGAAATATTTTTAACACTAGTGATTTTTCACATGCAAGTGTTTTTCCACTCATTCCATAACTCGGGAATAGCTGAAAGGAGGTTAATCCAGCACTTGAATTAAATGCATCTTCACACAAAGGCTCACCATGGAAAATTCCAGCTTGCAAACCAAAGAGTTTCAGAAGGCGTCTGTGTCCCTGGCCCCTGCAGACACCGCTGGGCACGCCGGCCCAGCTCGCCCTCGGTGCGGGGTACACCCCGGAGCAGCTCTCGGCGCCGGCGGCGCCGCGCACCCGCGGCCGGGGCTGAGCCGGCTCGGGCTGCCAGCCCCGCCAGAACCAGCGCCTGCTGCGGGACCAGGAACCGGGAACAGAGGAAACGAGCAGCCCAGCCCCGCGTTCGGGGTCCGCGCTGGCCTGTCTCCTGCAGCGTTCCGTTCACTCTGCAAGAGTGAACTGCTCATGCACATGTTTTATTTCCAGTTTACGTTTGGCTTGTTTCGTCTTGCAGCCATCAGACTGTGATGTCCTCTTGCACGCTGGATCTAAGAGCCTCATGAGCAACTCTCTGCTCCACAAAACCATGTACATACAGACATATGAGCTATTAAACAGTTTGCATACTCGGAGAGTTCTCCTTTTAAAGTACCACCCAAAACCATCAAGTGTGTTAAGGAGCTGGACCTCGGGCCACGAGCATGGGACACATCTGGACAACATGAGATAAGAAAGCAACGAAAATAAGGATTAGAAGTCTGCCCTGTGCAGGGGGTTTCCCCATTTCCCATGTGCAAAGGCACAATCATTTTTTTGTAAAACCTGGCCGTTTAGGGTGGCTGCTGGAAACAGCGCCCAGCGCGGGTGCAGGGGGGGCTGTGGGCAGCAGCACCGTCCCGCAGCCGCCCCCGCGCACAGGAACAGCCGGTGCTGGCTCCAGGGCACAGCACCGGGTCACTCGGGTCCCTCCTGCCACCGGCTGTCACAGGTGGCACTGGGACCCGCGGGTTTGTTACCTGTCTGTGGGTGTCTGCAGCTACCCCTCGTGCATACCACAGCTGATGTGCCGCAGTCTCGGCTGGACGTTTGGCAGCACGAACAGCCATCGGTGTGTCCAACGCTGCTCCAAATACAGCGGCTGCTGCTGCACAAGCTATTTATGCATTCACATAGTCACCAGCAAGACCTTAACTTATCTCTGCTTCAGCTTCCCTGTGCAAAATGGGGATAACAGCACTTGCTCATTTTGCAGAAGAGCTCTGCAGTTCAGTTCATGAATATAAAGTAGTTTGAGATCCTCTGATGGAAGGTGCTGGAGATGGACAAAGGGGTTCTGATGACACAAAGCTGAGTCCCCAGCACTGGTCTCAGCCAGCTGCAGTGTGTTTGCTAATCCGAGTGTGTAATCAGTGTATACGCAGGCGACGTGTTGATCCAGGCTGTGCGACACACAGCAACTTCAAAGCACTCTCAACACGAGCTCGCGCATCCCGAACGCGCAGGGTGTCTGTGCCCGCAGCACCATGGACCCACCGGGCTGGTGGTGGCGGCACCGCGAGGGGGTGTACAGCTAAATACAGACGTGGGGACATGAAACAGTACATCCACATCGCCCTCTGCCCTCCCCACCTCTGCCTGTCAGCTCCTCTGGATGAAGTCCCAGCTTTGTTTTCCTGATTTCCATTTTGTATCCTAAAATATTCACTCCAAGTTCTGCTTGACAGACATCCCTAATCTAATCTCCATGTCTGCTTTCTAATTTTCGCAGTCAGGATAAAACAAATTGGCTGGCGTTAATTGCCTGTGCTGCGGCCTGGAGCTTTGAGCCGTGATTTACGAGCTCAGAGCAGGCGCTCTGCAACACATTTTTCTTAATTTATTTTTAATGAGTCTCTCAATTAATTTTCTTGGAAACATCTTAATGATGTTGGAGGCGGGTGTTAATGAGGTTTGTACCAGTGCCTCATTTTGCATATTTTAAAGTACTGAATGGCATCACAAGCAAGCTCCTAGTCCTAAACCAGAAGAAAACTTAAGGCTGGAGACAGATACCCTGCTCAGCTCACTCTGCTGCCTCAGCTTGGCCTTTCAGGCTGTTTGGGATGGTTGCTGACTGTGAACATCAGGCGGCTGGAGGTGGCCGAGCCTGTGGGGACGGGATGACCCGGGCGGCACGGGGGGACGAGGGGCCGCGCTGGGACGTGCTGGTGGCCGGACACTTCTGAACAGACGGGACCAAAGCCCGGGCTCAGTGCCTGGGCATGCCTGACATCCCCGCGACACGGACACCCTGTCCCCCATGTCCCCCCAGCCAAACCCTTTGGGCAGGGGTGGGCGCTCCAGGGCATCCGTGCCGGCTCGTGGGGTCCCCGGTAATTGCCGGCGTGTGTGTCGAGAGAGGCAGCAGCTGGATCGCCTTTGTTTTCACTCAGCACGTCAGTCTTCATTAAACCCCAGGGGAATGAAAAAGGATGCACTTTTGTCCCAGCCAGAACGTGGCAGCTGTTTAATTTCAATTAACGTGGCACTGAAAAGAATAACATTACAGCAGTAATTAAAGTGAGACAACTCCCACCCCAGCACGGAGTGCTGCTGGCTCACCCAGAGAGGGGCCAGGGTGGCCCCCTGCCCTCCTAGCACCAGGCACAGCACTGGGGTGTGGGTCGGGATGTGGCTTGGGGTGTGGGTCAGGCTGTGGGTCTCAGCTGTGGGTTGGGGTGCGGGGCTGCTTCAGGAGGAGCTGGAGCAGGTTGAGCTGGGCCAAGGCAGGCACTGCCGGCACGCGGGCAGCAGCGCTGGAAGTGCAGCAGCGGAGGAGAGGACATGGCAGCAGGTCAGATGTGCGGCACAGCCACCAACAGGCCCCTCGGAAACACCAGCCCAAGGCTCAGCCCCACTGCAGCTGCCCCTCTCCGTGAGCCCATCCATGAGCTCAGCTCAGCACAGCTCAGCTCAGTACAGCACAGCTCAGCTCAGTACAGCACAGCTCAGCTCAGTACAGTACAGCTCAGCACAGCTCAGCTCAGTACAGCACAGCTCAGTACAGTGCAGCTCAGCTCAGCTCAGCTCAGCACAGCTCAGCTCAGTACAGTACAGCTCAGCACAGCTCAGCTCAGTACAGCACAGCTCAGTACAGTGCAGCTCAGCTCAGCTCAGCTCAGCACAGCTCAGCTCAGTACAGCACAGCTCAGCACAGCTCAGCTCAGTACAGCACAGCTCAGCTCAGCTCAGCACAGCTCAGCTTAGCACAGTACAGCTCAGCTCAGCACAGCTCAGCACAGCGTGGTGTGTGTGGCACAAGGCAGCACGATGTTATGTGTTGCACAATGCAACATGGCACAGCTCGGCACAGCGCAGCGCACGTGGCACTGCACAGACCATACAGCAAGAGCAATAACCAGACGGGCAGCAAGCAGAGCCTGGCAGCAGCGCCAGGGCTGCTGTGTGCAGTCACAAGGGCATACGAGGTGGCAAAGGCCCCCTGAGCAGTGGCGCAGTCGGGCCGTGGTGCTGCGGAGCTGGGTGGGTGCTGCTGCCAGCAGCAGAGCGGTGCCGAGCCACGTGTGCTGTGCCGAGCTGTGCCACGTGTGCTGTGCCGAGCTGTGCCACGTGTGCTGGGCAGAGCCGTGCCGTGCAGAGTGGTGTGGGCTGCTCCAGGCTCAGTCCCAGCGTGTGTGCCGGGTGCTGCAGAGGAGGGCAACCAGCTTTAATTAAAGCAGCAATAAGGCCATGACAGAGCACCAAGGTAGGGGATGGCAGCCGCCAAGGCTCTGTGCCCTGGCTGCCGCTGCCTGAACAAGACTGAAATCTGCAGGGAAATTCTGTTCCCTTGCACTGGCAGAAATTAGGGCTAAATTCAATTGTGTCGTGCACAGTGGGGGTTAAGTGGCCCTGCTCGCAGGACTGTTGGTGCTGCACTCCCACCGCCTGTGGCTGCAACCCGCTGGTGGAGCAGGTCGCCATGGCAACTGATGATTTCTATTATGATACATCTGGATTCACCTTCTGGGCCCAGCTTGGCCTTGGAAATTTCCAGTTAAAGCACTTGCCTGTGAAAGCGCACGGAGTGCCAGCGCGGGGCGGCAGCACCGGAGCTCCATGGCGCGGGAGGCTGGGCCCGCAGGTCCCGGGGCAGCGCTGGCGGCCGGTGACCCGGGCAGGGCACGGAGCAGCCGCCTGCTGCCCAGGGCTGTCGGGCCATGTGGGGCTGCCCCATCTGCTCCCACCACAGCGAGCGCTGGCCTGGGCTGCAAGGCCCACCCAGCAGATGCCATTTCAGCACAGCGATCCCTCCGTGCCGGCACTTTGCCTCTACAGCCGGGTTTTCCTACACCTGCGCTGCTGCACGCTGACAGCACTGTGTCCCTCTGCGGTCATGTCTCACACGGCGCTTTGGCAGCCCGGCAGGTCGCACCTGCAGCTCCCACCTGTGACATGGGGCAGGTCCCGGTGCCCAGGGATGGCTGAGGTCACCGCCTGCCCAGGCTGGACACCAGCTCCTCCTGCCAGTACCAGTCCCTCCCTGTGCACCAGCTCGTTGTTTTCCTAAGAGCTGCAGTGAAGGTTCCTGCAGGGCTGCACGGCAGGATTTGCTTTTGCCAAACGGCTTGCTCTCTCCCCAGCACATCAGCATTGCTGTTTCTGCTTATTTGGGTTCCAAGCGACTGCCCCAGCAGCAGCTGTGCTGACAGCCAGGCTCATGGCCACCCGTGGGGCTCCTCCTTGCCCATGGGTGCTGCTCCTGCCCCAGGAAGCTCTGGGGACACTCAGCCTCCCCATGGCACTGCCAGGACTGGCCCTGCAGCGGGGCCCGCCAGCTGCGTCCCCTGCTCGGTGCGCGGGGCAGGAGCCACACTGCACACACACTCGGCCCCACCGCTGCCGTCACACCGCCTGGGCAGCCCCATGCCCGATTTGGTCACGTTTTCTGTAGCAGATACACAGAGCAGTGGGTTTGGTTTGGGTTTGGAGTTTTTTTGTTTTCTTTTTTTTCTTTTTTTTTTTTCCCACTATTGATCTGGTAGTTTAATAGGGGAAAAAAATCTCCTTGGCTGTCTAAACACTATTGATCTGAGCTGGGAAGCCTCATGGACAGGGCAGGGCATGGAGAAATTGAAATTTCATTTCCAACAACTTGTTCCTGTTATCTTTACCCTTTTGGATAGGGACAAACATGGAGCAGCGGCCACAGTTAATGTGGCCGATGGCTCCTCTGAGAGCTGGGCGAGCTCTGGGGCAGCTCCAGGAGCCACGGGTCAGCGCGGGGGAGGCGGCTGTGCCAGCTGTCCCAGGGCACGGCACCGCTGTGCCCACGGCACCCGGCTCTGCCCGCAGCCCCGCGGCGTGTCCCGGGGCAGCAAAGAGGCTGGAGCATGGCAGGACAGTGCAGGGTGGGCAGCGCTGGCAGTGTGGGGCTAGGAGGCCCAGCCATGGCACAAGGATGCCTCCAGGCTCGCCACGTCCGACGGTGCTGGGTGTGCTGGTGGGACGGGGCTACGGATGCGCCGGGAGTTCCCTGGCGCGCGGGTCACCAGGTTCTGGGCATTGTCCCCAGAACGGGCCAGGGCACGGGCTGCAGGCGGAGCAGCGTGCCATGACGTGCTGGCGACAGAGTGCGCTTGAGGAGGAGGATGCCACATGAAGGCTGCGGTGAGAGCTGCAGGCAGCGGCGGGGGCACTTGCTACTGGAGGGGACGCCACGGGCCCGCGTGGCTCTGCTGCGCTGCTCCAGGAGCCCAGGCTCCGTGTCTCCCACCGGCGCTGGGAGCCCCTGCCATGGGGAGCTGCAGTGCCGACACCACAGGACAGTGGTGCTGCCCCAGGCGGGGCCGGGGACATCCCCCGCTGCCCCTGCCTGGGACTCAGGTTGTCTGGGGCCGGTGGGAAAGGCCTGTCCCCTATTGTGGTCCCTCTAGCAGAGAGAGAGTGCCCAAAATATGGCACATCCAGGGAGGTTCCTGCAGCTCTGGGCCAGCCTGAAGGACCCTGTGGAGGGCTGCCAGGAGGGGAGGAGGCAACACCAGAGCTGAGCAGCTCCACACGGCAACTTTGTCAGGAGACGGAGACCCGGCAGCCCCTGGTGAGCAGTGCCAACCCTGCTCCCACCCGAGCACTGTTTGTGTGGCCACAGGCTGGTGACCGGGCGTAGAACAGCCCCTGGCCAGCCCTCACCTGTGCCACCAGCAACTCATCCCCAGGGCTGAGGAAAGCACAAGGGCTTGGGGCATCCAGTCCAGCTGTGGCTGCACTGGTCCCAGTGCCACCGTTTCGCACAGCAGCTGCAGCTCTGGCTGGCGTCACTGTGGTGCCGAGGGTCGGCAGTGCCGGGGCTTGGCTGTCCCTGAGCGCGGGGGCAGTCAGAACACACACCTGGGGTGGTGCTGCCCAGGGGGATGTCTGCACCCACCGGTCACCAGCCGGCTCCATCACTGCTCTCTGACCAAAACCTGGACTGCCAGCGTGGTCATCCAGCCCCCGGGCCTGGCAGGAGCGGCAGGACGGGCTGGCCACGGCCCTGAGCCAGACAGACGCTGCTCATGCTGTGTCATAGGGCCAAAGGCAAGCATCAGCACCGGAGCCACGGCGAGGGCAGCCCCAGGCACACGAGGACGTTCAGCAGCAGGAGCTGGAGCCAGCGCAGGTGCTGGCCTCGATACAGGCGCTGCAGCTGGACCTGGACTTCTGCAGGGGCACGAACCGCGAGCGGCTGGTGCAGCTGCAGCAGCAGGAGTGTGCAGTCGAGCAGAAGCACCAGGACTTGGTCTTTCTGATGCAGCAGTACCTGACACTGATGGACAAGGTACCACTGCCAGGCACAATGGTCACAGGCCAGGCTGCGTGAGTCCCCTGCCCTTGGCCATGTGTCCCCCACAACCATCCCATGGTGGACTTAGGCACCGTGCCTGCCCCACAGCCCTGCCTGCTGAGCTGCCCTGGAGAGGGCAGGGAATGTCCTGCCAGCCACATGTGGGACATGGATTTAGCACTGCACCCACATGGAGCAGCCCAGACATGGGGCAGGCATGGCCCAGTCCAGGCAGCCGAGCAGAGCTGAGACACTGCAGCCCCCAATGGCCCCACTGACTGGTGGCACTGCGGCAGCCCGCAGCCTCGCCAGCACATTGGGGTCACTGCTCTCCTCGCGTGGCCAGTCAGGCCAGGGACCTCGGAGGTGCACTTCCATGGTTAAGGAGTGTCCAGGAGACGCTGCTGCAACAGGGACTGCACAGGGATGAGAGGACCAGGAGCCAGTAGCCATCCTGCCTCCCACCTGGTGCAAGACCCATCCCTCTGCCACAGGCCCTCCCCAACAGCCCCTTGTCTCAAACCAGCTGCCCCTGCGTCCCCAGCCTCTCCGCAGCAGGGGCACAGGGCGACTGGGGGTCCCGTGCCCTGCTGAGTACCCACAGGGCAGTGATGCACCTCTCCACAGGACCAGAAGGATGAGGCGGTGCAGACAGAGGTCGCATCCTATGTGGCCGCCCACAGCCATTCCGACAACAGCTGTGAGATCCTGCGGGAACACAGGGAGCTGCTGCAGCAGGTCAGTGCCGGCTGCCCGGCAGCAGTGCGGGGCCAGGAGGGAGCCAGCAGACGGCACATGGCTGTGTTGCTCTCGCAGGTGGTGGCGGACGCTGAGGCGACACGGTGCAGGCAGGAACGGACAGCCAAGGAGCACTGGCACGAGGCTGACTGTGCGGTGGTGGCTGAGCTGCAGGCACGGCAGCAGCAAGTGGGCAGCAGCACAGCTGAGCAGGCACAGAGCAGGTGGGTGGCTGTCCCCAGCCACAGCCTGAGCGCGGCTCTGCCTGTGCCTGCTCCCTGGAGGGAGGGCAGCCCAGGGCTGCCCCGCTCAGCCCCTGCCCTTGCTGCAGGGAGCTGGCAGCGCAGCTCCAGGCAGAGCTGAGCCAGTGGCAGTGGAAACAGCAGGTGACCCTCGAGCAGGCACTGCAACACATGCACACTGCGGCCCACGCCACAGAGAAGCTGCAGAGGAGCCAAGAACAGCTCCAAGTCCTGAAGGAGCAGGTAGGGAGGATGCAAGACCTGCTGCAGGGTCCCTCCTTCAGCCTGGCCCCTGTCTCCCATCCCCATGGACAGCCCAGGGCCTGCCCAGTCCCAGGAGCAGGCTGCCATGCCACGCAAGCTGCAGGGGAGCTGTGCTGGCAGCAGGATGCGAAAGAGAAGCCGTAGCACCAGCTGCAGCAGGCAAAGGAGGGGATGAGCACCCAAGAGAGAGAGGGATAAAGCCCTGCAGCAAAGCCCGTGCTGCAGGAGCGGGCAGTGAGCTGGGATGGGCAGCAGGAGAAGGCACAGACCTCGCTTGGGCAGGCAGCAGCACTAGCCCAGCACCGCAGCACCCACCAAAGCATTGCCCTCACTGCAGCTTGGGGCACAGGAGGAACAGAGCCAAGGCCTGCGGCACAGCCTGGCCCAGCTGCAGGAGGAGCTGGGAGCCGCCCAGGCCCAGGAGCAGCAAAGTCTGCAGCAGCTTAGCAGAGCCAAGGAGACCATCCAAGACCTGCAGCAGGAAGTGGCCTCCAACAGAAAGCACCTGGCAGAGCTGCTGCAGCAGGTGAGGGCAGGGACAGGACAGCCTCCGGACGCAGCCACCAGGAGCCCTCAGTGCCGGAGCAGCCAAGTGCTGTGGAGAGCCCATCCCTGCCTCTAGGCAGCACCAGCCACTGGGGAAGCCCCAGCCTGCCCACCCTCCCTGCCCCACAACTTCACATGCAGGTGCAGGACATGGCCACCCTGCAGGCAGAGCTGGCCCGAGCCCAGCAAGAAAAAGCCAAGCAGGAGGAGAAGATTGCAAACTACGAGGAACAGAGGCAGCAGCTCCACTGGGAGCTGAGGAAGCTGCAGGGGTCCCAGGAGCAGAGCAAGCAGGAGGTATGTCCTAAGCCTCCCAGAGCACACCAGGAGCCCGCACTCAGCCAGTCTCACTGTCTGTGCCACCCGCAGGCTCAGTCCCTGCACGAGAGGCTGCAGGAGCTGAGCAGCCAAGCCCAACACTGGCAGCAGCTACACCAGGACAGCGAGCGAGCTCTGGCTGCACGAGAAGAGGAGCTGGTGGTTTGCAAGGTGGAGCTGGCTTTCCTCAAGGAAGAGTTCAGCAAGGCCACGGAGCAGGTGCAGGATGGAAAGGAGCAGCATGCAGCCCAAGGGCAGGAGCCCAGGCTGGGCCCTGGCGCCAGGGAACAGCAGATGCCAGCCCAGGGGAGAGGGGCAGGACAGGGCGGGGGGCAGCACGCTGCAGATCCCAGGCCCCTGAGCAGGACGCTGCGGGATCTTGTTCTCCTTGAACTGTCCCTCTCTGCTCCACTGCTGGAAAGAAGCCCCTCAGCACAGAACTACCATGTTACTACAGCTCACAGCCAGCAGTGCGGAGGCAACAGCTCTTCCCCAGAGCAGCTGTCCCGAGACAGCAGCACCTCCAGCCCCTCTGCCCCTCCAACGCTGCTGCCCCACAGCCGGGTTTCCCCAACCACCCCCGTTCCCGGGCACACCGCGGCTGGGAGGAGCTGTCACACGCTGGTTCACACATGGCACTGGGGTTGCTCTTTCCAGGTAGAAACCCTGGGCTGTTCCCATGCCCTGGCATGTTCCGACAGCAGCAGGCCGTACAAGGACAGGGAGCTGGTGCTCGTCAATATCAGCCAGTGTGTGAAGGAGCAGATGTGAGTGAGAAGACTCAGTGGAGCATAGGGGCAGGTGCCTGCTGTCTCACACCAAGTGCAGGACCACCCAAGTTCCTGCCAGGCCAGCAGACGGGGACTGTCCCTGTGCCGCTCACCACCGCATCTCCCCTTGCCCTTCCTCCAGACACCTTCAGGACAGCCTGGGCAGGCTGCAGGAGAACAAGTGCCTCACGGTCAGAACACATGAGCAGCACCGCACGTGTGAGCAGCTGAAGGCGAGCAGAATTCCCAGCACAGCCTGGCCTGGAACAGGGCCGGGCCAACAGTTGTGTGTGTACAGAGGCAGCCGGGCAGCGGCGGTAGAACTGCCTCTGCCGTGGCGTGGGCCAGGGACAGGCTGGCTGTGCCCTCCAGGTCAGTATAATTCTGTGCTTTATCCCAGGATCTACAGAGGAACAACGGGAGAGTGCCAGCCCCGCACGATTCTGCAGGGCTGTCTCCATCCAGCACTTGCCTCCAGGACAAGACTCAGCGCAAAACAAAGCCAGGATTAGACTGACAACCTTTAAACAAATAAAATTATTTCTGTTCTGTAGCAAAATCAGTGCCAAGCACCAAAGCCTTCCTGGGCCACAAGCTGTAGAGAGCCTCAGAGTGCAGTGATTGAAAGAGCTGGGCACTCTCCTAAGACTCAGCTGCTCCTGGGAGTCTTTAAGCTCCAAAGCAATGGGCACTGCCTTCTTAGAGGCCAAAGCGGGCTGGGGTGCGTCGTGGTGTCAGGGGTTCCCCCTGCTCCTTCCGCCCAGGGGTGTAGATTTTAGTAGATCTGCCAGGAGAGGACAAGGGTGATTAGTGGAACATGCAACCTTTCCCTGCATCAGAACAGCCCTGGAGAATCTGGGATCCTCCATGCAGTCCCTGCTCCTGCTCAGACAACCACGGCCAGGAAGGGCCAGCACCCACCTCGCGCTGCCCAGGGGGTTGCGGTGCTCCTGCTCCTCCCGGCGGGCACGCAGCTGCTCCTCTGCCAAAGCCATCTCTTCCTCCATGGCAGACACCTCCTCCTTGGCACGGCGGCGGTTCTCCTGGAGAAGGCAGCAGCAGGTCAGGGACAGGCGGAGGGCTGGCCAGCAGCAGGCTCTTTGCAGGCCCACAGCCCTGTTCCCTCCTTGTCAAAACACATACACATGCTGCATCAGAACAGGAGCGCAGCAGGGCTGCCACCTGCCAGCTTGTCGTGGGCAGGAGACTCACCTGGCGTGACTTGCCAGCATGTTTGATACTGTAGAACATGGGCCCCAGCTCTGCCAGCCACTCTCCATCCACAGCAGTGACACACTGCATGTATTCCTGCAGGGACAGAAGGAAACACAAGGTCGCAGGTGACACTCTCGGGACCTTGGCACTCTTTCCAGAACCATGGAAGCTCCCTCCCATGCCCCTGCTGATGCCAGTTCTCTGGCTGGGACTATACCCCTTCCTCCTGGCCTCAGTAGCTGCTATGGGCTGGACTTGGTGAGACCGCAAAGAGGTTCAAACACGCCTCACACACAGCCCAGGAAAAAATATTGGGAAAGGGACAAACATGACTCTACAGATGATACGGATGTGCCTAGTTGGTATAGATGAGAAAGGCTGAGAACTGGCCTTCTGACAAAGCTTCCCCACCTCCCGCGGAGCGTGTCTCACCCTTCCCGCCAGCCCCCAGCTCGCGCTCACCTTGGTGGTCATCACCAGCTCATGGTACACAATGTAGTCCGGTGTGTAGCCCATGCCAAAGAGAGAGCTCGTGGGGTGCAGGTGGCAGGGCATGCCGGTGCGGATGTTCACGTACTCCCCAATGCCCTGCGGAGAGACGCACGGTGAGCCCATCTGTTTCCAGACAGGGCCTCCCAGCCCCCGCAGACCCTCTCACCTTCAGCTTTGCAGCTTGATGGAAATAGGCGGCACAGATACACTTCCTGACAACGTCCCAGTCAGTGCCACAAGATGCCAGGCTCATCCGCTGCTGCACCATGATGTCCTTGAGCTGGGCACGCACCTCCCGCACCTGCAAAGTTGTGCACTGGTCACACCCCTCTCCTGCCTAAGGCTCCCTCCCCTGACCTCGCTGCCGCCGCCTCACCTTCCGCATGGCCTTGGCATGGATGAAGTGCTGGTTGCACCACAGTGTGGAATAGCTGTTGTTCTTCCACTGCAGGTAAACGTTCAGGTAGGTCAAGTGATCACTCTCTGGAACAGCAAACTTCTCCCGTACTTGGTCACTCTCCTCCTCTCGGCCCTGAAGGGTGAGCAAAGAACACTGGTTAGTCAAAGGGCAGGGAAGGCCCCAAACTGCGGAAAGAGCCAACAGGTACCTTAGGCCGATAAAAGATGGCAGGCACAGACAACATGGAGACAATGAGCAAGATCTCAGAGCTGCAACCCATGTCACAGGAGACAATGAGCATCTTGGAGAGTGCAGGATCCAGTGGGAATTCCACCATGAGACGTCCTGTTGAGGTCAGACCACCTGTAGGAACAGCACGGGGATCAGCAGCTGGGCAGGTCCCAGGCCCATGGGCTGACAGCTTGTCCCAGCAGCCAGTACCTGTGTTATCCAGGGCACCCAGGATCCACAGCTGGTACATGGAGTTCAGCATGTTGTCCTCGGGTGGCGGATCCATGAAGTGGAACTGCAGCAGGTCCTGCACACCCAGGGACTTGAGCAAAAGCACTACATTGGCGAGGTTGGTGCGCTGGATTTCGGGCACCGTGGTTGTCAGCAGCTCATTCTTGTAGGCGCTCTGGGTGTAGAGCCTGGGGAACAGATGCCAAGACCATGCTCCCGTGTTCCTCACCAACCCACCAGCTGCTGCCCAGGCCGGCCTGGCGTGGGGCAGCAATGCTGTGCTCAGCAGTAGCCCAGGGAGGAACCTCTGCCCCACCAAAGCGTGGCCACCCCAGCATGAGGGTGCCTGGCCTGCAGCATGGTGCACACCCCTCTCCAGCACAGTCCTCTCAGTCTCAAAGCAAAGCCCTGAGAAAGCTGCCCCATGACTTATCCCGAGAGCATGAAGGGTGGAACAGCCACAAGTGAAGATGGGCAAGAGAAGAATCGAGAGCAGATCCTTTGCTCTGCAGAGGCACCGAGTCCAAAAGAGAAGGCCTCATGGCCTACCTACCACCCTCATGCCCCCAGAATTTCAAGATAATGAACAGCTCCAGTGAGAAAAAATTATATATACCCTGATGCCACACTGCAGGTATGATAGGACCGGCAGCAATGTGCCTACCTGAAGCAGTGGCCTGGGCCTGTTCGGCCAGCTCGGCCTGCCCTCTGGTTGGCATTGGCTTGACTGATGGGGTAGATCTGCAGGGCATCCATGCCTATACGGGGGTTGAAAACCTGCAGGGCACCAGAAGAACAGACTGAAGTACGAGGAAGGCTGGGTCACGACCACAGAACACCCTCAGCCCAAAGCCAGAGACCACAGTCATGAACAGCACAGGAAATCTCGGCTTACCTTCAACTTGCAGTAGCCAGAGTCAATCACAAACATGATGCCATCCACTGTCAGTGAGGTCTCTGCAATGTTTGTGGCAACAATGCACTTCCTGACCCCATCTGGAGCCTGCAAACATACTGCACGTCAGTCAAACCCCTGAGAAAGGGCCCCTGTGCCCCTGAGGAGTGCAGGGCAGCAATACAGAGCCCCGAGGGATGGGGGTGACTCTCGAGAAGTTGAGGGGGACACACTCTTTCTGTCACCCTCCGCATGCAATACAAAAAGCACGTCCGCACCACTCACTCAAGCTCAGTAGTCCTCCCTGCACTAGTTTCCCTCGTTCCCACTCCTACCACAGAGCACACATCAGCACCTTCTGGAAGATCTTGGCCTGCAAGTCCGATGGTAGCTGAGAATAGATAGGCAGCACAGCAAGAGCAGGCGCCTTCTCCAGCTCCTCGAGGTGCTCCACAATTTGCTCCGAGGTCACCTAGACACAAAGAGAGGTGTAAACACAAGATTAAAAAAGCAAGGGGGTAGGACAGTGCCTACCCTTGCAGCTCACCTCTATGTCCTCTTGGCCAGGCATGAAGACAAGGATGTCTCCAGGAGCACCAGATAAATGGACCTGCAGGGCTTGTTTCACCGCAGCCTCCACATAATCCTCCTGCGGGGTCTGAACGGCACAGCCCAGGTTACACACACCAACGACCTCACCTGCCCCATCCTGCATGCCAGACTGCATTGCAGCACAGCCACTGCTCCTCTGCCCATTCTGTCCACCAGAGTACGGTACACTCAAGTCACAACCCCCTCCTGTCACAACACAACTTCCCTCTGCAAGACTGACCATACCTTGCTGAAAAGAATATCAACAGGGAAAGTGCGCCCAGGAATGTGGAAAATAGGAACGTTCCCAAAGAAGGAGGCAAATTTATCTGCATCCATGGTGGCTGAGGTGACAACAAGCTTCAGATCTGAGCGTCTGGCCACCACCTAGAAAGCAGATGAGAGGAACAATACGGAAGAGGCATTTGTGCATGGCTGGAGGCTGTTCCCACTATTGCTGAGACAACAGCATGGGACAGAGCTTTTGCTGCGCTCTAAAGGCAATGGCCACTAGTGCCAGGGAACACAGACACTGTATGATCTGTGCATTAAGAAGACCCGCTGACCTCGGTCCAGGAAGCCTTAAGCCACAAAGATCTCTGTACCGAGAGTTTCAGACCGCTAGCCAGCCAGCCGCTGGCAGCCCCGAGGCACTCGGGGAGATTTAACCCCCAGAATCAGGGAGCAGATGTTGGAGCAGCATGGGCAGAGACGTGGCAGCTCTGCCTGCACCTCCCAGACCTGGCAGAGAAGAACTGTCCCTGCCAATGCTCCGCTGTAAGCCCAGCTCATGTGCTGCTGTCCTCTAGCCCAGGCTCACACACCTCCCGGAGCAGGCCAAAGAGCACGTCGGTATTCAGTGACCGCTCGTGTGCCTCGTCCATGATGATGGCACTGTAGTTGTCCAGATCAGCCTCTCGCAGTGACTCACGAAGAAGAATCCCATCTGTCATGTATTTGATCACCGTGTTCTCAGACGTGCAGTCCTCAAAGCGGATGGCATAACCCACCTGGGAGAGCAGAGAGAGCAGCGAGTCTTCCGACAGCCCCTGCACTCCCCGTCACCAGGCTGCACTCTGCACCCCCGCCAGACTCACCTCCTCCCCCAGGCGCACCCCCATCTCCTCACTGACCCGCTTGGCCACTGACATGGCAGCCACCCTGCGCGGCTGCGTGCAGCCGATCATGCCGTAGTCGGTGTAGCCGTCCTCGTGGAGGTACTGAGTCAGCTGGGTCGTCTTCCCACTCCCCGTCTCCCCCACCACAATCACAATGCTGTTGTCTCTGAAAATGGAAAAAGTATCTCTTAATACACCACAAAGAAGGGCTTGTGCACTCACAGCCCTGGCTGCCACCCTGCTCAGGCAGGAGAGCTGCCACCAACAGCACAAAGCAATGGGCCTTGTTTCCTGGAGGTACAGCTTCCAAACATGCCACACACCTAGAATTTCCGTCTTGGGTTCCAGAGATGTCAGCCAGCCCCTTGGGGAAGCTCTGTGACCAGCTCCCCGTCAGCCATACCTGAGAATGGAGAGCAGTTCCTGCTGCACAGCAAAGATGGGCAGGTATTGTCTCTGCTCCAGGATTGATTTCTTCTTGGCAAACTCACTGCTGGCTTCGCTTTTTTCTTTCATGTGTTCAGCAAACTTCTGCTCAGTCCTAAGGAAACACCAGAAGCCCTGAAACTGCCTCTCTGCACACCACTATGCGAACAGCCCTCATCACCAGCTGAGCAGAGAAACTCAAAGCAAGCTCCTACTTGTAATCCACTTTGCCATCTTCTGTCACCAACTCGTCCTTTTCCTCCTCTTTCTTGATCCCCATAATGTCTCCCAGTTTGGTGCCTGCCAACTCCCAGTGTTTATGCTGAGCCTGGAAGGACAGAGAGCAGCAAAACTTTGCCACAGCAAGCACTGACAGATCATTCTTCTCCAATCCTACTCATAAGACTAGAAAAACATATTAGCCCCATAATTCCCCAATGCTACAACACAGAACACACATCCTGTTCCTACATTAAGTCTCCCACTTCCAAGTGAACTGGTGCAGAGCTTTCAGACACTGGTCTGGATACAAAGACTGCAGGCACACGATGACCAACCACCTCCTGAAAAAATGGTTGCAGCTGCTGACCCTTCCATTAAATTTGAACTTAAACCTACACAAATCTGAGCCAGAGATAATATTCCTGCTCTTGACAGCTGCTTACAGGCCTCTCTCCCACCTTCCAGTTTGCTCTCCTCTCCGATATGAGTTTAGGTCCCACCTCCATTCCACTCACAGCGTACGTAGCTCAAATCCGGCTCAGTTTCAATTCATAACATATCTGTGCTTTCCACACAGCTATCACACAAGCTTTAGAGAAAGTCCCTAGAAAACACCCCCAAGAACTAATACGTGACCTTACTGCACACTCCTCCTCACAACTCTCCTGCTGAGACATGACAGGATAGATCCTGCCACCACACTGACTGCTGACTGTCCCCAAGCTGCCTGCACTCCTCCACCTGCTCCCTTCTCTATGATCCGAATGTCCTTTGGATCAGGATCCCTGCACCAGTCCCAGGCAGAGCCTGAGGAAATCACAGCAGCTGCTTATGAGCCAACACAATGAGCTGGGCTGCCAGAATATCCCAGGTCATAAAAATACCAAGTCCTCATCATCATTGTCATTAAATCCCGTATTCTGCAAAGTCCAGACAAAGCTGTGAGGCACCAAGTAGTGTGTAAGTGGGGCCGTAAGCCACGAGGTCATAGCATACCCTCTTACGCTCCTTCTGCTCCCTGTGCTTGCGCACCAGCTGGCTGCCTTTCCGGGCTATGATGGCCAGGTCTGAGGTGGCATCCTTGACAGGGATGACTGGCTCTGGCTGGAGGAAAGAGGTGTCACTTCAGTACACAGGGCTGGCACTCACGGGGCTCCCTGTCATCGGCACCTTCAGCCAGTCTCTACCTGCTTGGTGAAGACAATCCTTCCGTCTAGGAAAGGGGGCACCAGGTTGTGCACCAACAGATGCACTTTAGCTGAGTTATCTTCCTCAAAATCCTCATCCACTTCAATCCGATGAACCACACCACTGGTCAGCATGCGATTTGTCTCCCAGCGCTCGTTATCCTGCAGGAAACAACATATCAGAAAATATACAGAAGCCCCACAAAAAGCCCGACAGATCGCACCAGAACACTGAGCTCAGGCCTGGGCCCCGCACTGACAACGGGATGAAACTGGTGGTTCCAGCCAAGGGAGCCCGAAATAGGCACTGGGGAGAAACAGCAACTGGGAGCAGCAAGGTATGGGAAACACAGGCTGGCTGAAGGAAGATCATGGTCAACAGGACTGTCTCCAAGGAAACACAGGACAGACATTGTCCACAGGCCCCTGCCACACTCAGAATCTGCCAGGAAGCTTGGACGTAATCCTGTGCATGTGCTGAGGGCAGCAGCACCCAGCACCTGCCGGGCCACAAGCAGACAAGCCCAGTAATGTAGCTCACACCAGGAGAGCAGGAGCACAGCCCTCTGCACCTCTGGACACTGCGACTCACCGCAGCTGCTCTGCAAACTGCCTGTGCAGGAGATGCAGGGCTGCCCTTCCCAGGGGAACTTCATGGTAGTCTTCCCATGTTCAGCCCGGGCCAGAGCACAGACTGTCCTTTTCCATCTGAGAGTGAGGGCTCAGCCTCTGCTCCCAGCAAGCACATCTTCCCTGTGGACTGCAAAGCCCACACATTCAGAGCAGCCAGCCCCGCATCTCCCCCGTACCTCATTGATCTGCCGTCGCTGTGCCGAGATGCGCTTCTGCCTCTGCTTGTGCAAGTGCTGCTCCCGCTTCTTCACGTAGTCCTCAGAGGAGTAGGCCAAGGGGTTGTGAAACTCATCGTAGCCCTCATCCATCATGTACCAGTCCCGGTCAGCTTGCTGGCAGTGGAGCGGTGTGGCTCTGAGCTCCAGCAGCCCCACAGCCCGGGCAGCCTCAAGACGCTGCCTGGGCTGGGCCTTCCCACCACCCCTGCAGCCCCCGCAGGCCAGCGCTGGCCCCAGGGCTGAGGCAGCAGAAGCCCCAAACCCACTGTCCCCCCTGCTCCACGCCTGCCCTCGGGCTCTCACCCGCTGGTCATCCTCCCACTGCTGCCGCTCCTCCTCCGTCTCAAAGGCAATGCCCTCCTCCCCATCCGCGAGCCGCCCTGCGGGGAGCAAGTGAGCTGCTCAGGCCTTGCTGCCGCTCCAGAGGAGTCCCACCGCACCCGACCTCCCACTGCGCAAGGGAAGGGGATTCGCCACTGCCCAGAACGGCAGCTCAGCCCCAGCTCCTCACCTCTCCCTCTGGACAGCCGTGGTGTGGAGCCCAGGTGTCTCCGGTCGTCAGCCCACTCGTTGTATTTGTATGACGGGGTAGGCAACGGTGTCTTATCCGAGTACCTGTTCCTCACAGACCTGGAAAACAGTATGACGGAGGAATTGTCTCCTCTACCCAGACTTTAGTAAAGCCTACCTAGACTTCAGTAAAGCCTTTGACACCGCTGCTGACAGCATTCTGCCTGAGAAGCTGCTGTTCATGGCCTAGACAGGCATGCTTTTCCCTGGGTAAAGAACCGGCTGGAGGGCCAGGCCGAATGAGTTGTGGTGAACAGAGCCAAATCCAGTTGGTGGCCGGTCATGAGTGGTGTTCCCCAGGGCTCAGCATTGGGGCCAGTTCTGTTTAATCTCTTTATCAATGGTCTGGACAAGAGGATGGAGTGCACCCTCAGGAAGTTTGCAGATGACACCAGGTTCGGTGGGAGTGTTGATCTGCTGGAGGGCAGGAGGCTCTACAGAGGGATCTGGACCAGCTGGATCGCTGGGTGGAGGCCAATTGTCTGAGGTTCAACAAGGCCAAGTGCCGGGTCCTGCACCTGGGTCACAACAACCCCATGAATGCTCCAGGCTCGGGAAGAGCGGCTGGAAAGTACCCGGCAGAAAAGGACCTGGGGGTGTTGGTGACAGCGGCTGAACATGAGTCAGCGTGTGCTCAGGTGGCCAAGAGGCCACAGGATCCTGGCTGGGACCAGCACTGGTGTGGCCAGCAGGCCCAGGGCAGTGACTGTCCTGTGCTGTGCTCTGGGGAGGCCAAACCTCGAATCCTGGGGGCAGTTTTGGGCCCCTCGCAACAGGAAAGACTTTGAGGTTCTGGAGCGAGTTGAGAGAAGGGAACGGAGGTGGGGAAGGGGCTGGAGCACGAGTGTGATGGGAGCGGCTGAAGGACCTGGGGGGTTCAGCCTGGAGAACAGGAGCTGAGGGGAGACCTTCTGATCTCTGAACTGCCTGAAAGGAGCTTGGAGCCAGGGGAGGTCGGGCTCTGCTCCCCAGGAACAAGCGCCAGGACCAGAGGAAACAGCCTCAAGTTGTGCCAGGGGAGGCTGAGGTTGGATCTTGGGAACAATTTCTTCCCCAAAGGGCTGTCGGGCATTGGAACAGGCTGCCCAGGGCAGTGGTGGAGTCACCATCCCTGGAGGGTTGAACAGACGTGCAGATGTGGCACTTGGGGATGTGGTTTAGTGTTGGACCTGGCAGTGTTGGGTTCGCAGTTGGACTCGATGATCTTAAAAGTCTTTGCCAACCAAAACGATTCTGTGATTCTATAACGAGTGTCCACAACCAGGCACTATTCTCCCACACCGCCCCCCCCAACCCTTTCTGCAGCTCAGCAGCTCACAGCCGCAGCCCAGGTGCTGATACCTGTCCCGGTCCCTCCGGTCCGTGTCCCGCAGTGATGATGCCCGGTGGCTGCGCTCCGAGTCTCGGCAGGAAGGTGTGGGTGAGGGAGATTCCCACTGCGAGCGGCGGGCACTGCTGTAGCCACTGTCATCTTCCTCCCAGCTGGAGCGAGACGGTGTGGCTGCATCTAGCATAGGGGAAAGGGTTTGACACCTGATGTTCAAACAGTGACCCCAGGCACCTGGGGCCACCTTCCGCCTTCTCGCAATGAGCATGGAGAGAGGGTACCCGAAGGTGCCCATTCACCCTCCCTCCAGGAGACAGGGGCAACCCAGTGATTCCAAGGAAAGTTGGCAAAGGGCCACATTTCTGTCACATAGACCCAGAACAGACCCCATTGTGCAGAGATCAGCCCGATTTTCACACATAGCTGCCAGATTGCTCCCAGACCCAGGTCAAACCAGGAGTTTTACGCTTGCCCTGACCACGAATATGACAGGTTTTTCTACCCATGCCTGTCCTGACAAAACCAGCAGGAAACAAACAAAAATGAACAAACCCCTTACTCCTAGGTCTCACACGAGCTGTACCAGCTCCCAGTCCTACCTTTGGGCCGATGTCTGGGACTCTCCGGTTCACTTCTCCTGCTGCTCCGCTCCGATGAGCCATCTCTCTCTGATCTGCTGCTGTGATGACTTCTGTCCCGCTCCTCTGCAAAAATAAAGTAAGGTCAGGTGCCCAGTGCACAAAAAGGCAGGGGAACAAGCCCAAACCCAAACCCTAAGCAGGAGGAGTCACAAAGCTCTCTGGGCAGTTACCACGGTCCCGTTTCCGATCATGGTTCCGATCCCTGCTGCGTTCCTTCTTTCGTTCTTTCTCCTCCTTAGAGGAAGCAAAGACACCATGTTCCCGACGCTCCCTCTCCCGCTGCCGGCTGCGTTCCCAAAACTCCTCGCTGACACCCCCTGTGTAGGAAGGTGTTTCCACGTGGACAGAACGATAGTGCCTGGAAAAGCAAAACAGAGAGAAGAAAAGCCCAGCAGTGCTGAGGAACAGCTGGCCTCTGACTTTCCTCATACAACTCCCGTTCTAACCTCTGTGACAGCAGAAGCTCAGGGTTAAAAGTGCGCTCTCCATCCTTCACTAACAGCCCCCCAAGCCTGCTGAGGCTCTGATACGTGCACTTCTGAGCAGGCCAGTGCCTCCAGGCATCTGGACGCAGCCTCACGACCACGACTGATGTTTGCAGGCCTGACGGCCCCCAAAGCCCTGCTACCCAACGCCTCAGGGAGGGCACCAGCGAAAGAGCTTTTCCCAGCCCCCTCAGCTGCACAGCGGTGCCCCCAGTTCCGCACCGAGGAGCCCTCCGGAGCTGGGCACCGCGGTCACAGCCCGCGGTCCGGGGTGCAGCCCCGGGCAGCGCCCACAGCCCGGGCTCTCGCTCCTTCCCCCAGCACGGAGCCCGGAAGTGTCCCCACCAGACCCCACCTGTCCTTGCGGCCGCTCCGGCTGCCCCGGCCGGTCTCCTCCTCGTCCTCCCCGGGGCTGCCCGCCTCGTCGCGCTCCTCCTCCCAGTCCCGGTACGAGGAGACCCGGGAGCGCTTCCCGCCGGCCGCCTCCTCCTCCCGCTCCCGCCGCTTCTGCGCCGCCAGCACGTCCAGGCCCAGCAGGGAGGCCCGCGGCGCCGGCGCCTTGAAGACGTGCTGCTCGGCGGCGGCGCTGCGGTCCCGCAGGACCAGCCCGCCGGCCGCGGGGCCGCTCCCCGCCAGCCGGTGCAGCGACTCCTCGGCCATGGCCGCTACCAGGCCGCGCTGGGCGCCATGGGGGCTGCGGGACAGTCCGCGGAGGGTCGGCGCTGGAGCTGTCCCGGCCCCGCTCCGCTCCCACAGACCCGCACTCGCTCGCAGTTGCCTCAGCGACCGTAACGCAGCTCCCCGAGCGCCGCCATGGCCGCCCCACAGTGCTCCGCGACAGGAGACGCTCTAACCCACCGACACCATAGAGTAGAGGCCAGAGCCTATAGACGAGGCAAACACCATAGAGTTTCCCTACTGCTAGACAAGAGGGGCTACCAGAGTTGCGGCGGACTTCCGGAGCAGGGAACCGGTGTGCTATCACGTGGCCAGAGATGACCTTCCGGCCGTGCAGGGAGCGGCAGGAGGCGGGCGGGGCGGGGACACCGGGGGCACCGGGGCACCCTCAGAGCCCCCGGCGGTCCCGCCCGGCGCACCCGCACTGTGGTCGCGCCGCCGCCGCGCACGCGGACACACGCAGTCCCGGCATCCCAGCCCGGTTGCGTTGAAGGCTCCCCTGCAGATCCCCAGCGCCCCTGCTCACGCAGGGTCACAGAGCAGATCGCACAGGATCCCAGGGGGTTTGAATGTCTCAGAGAAGGAGACTCCACACCCGCTCTGGGCAGCCTGCTCCAGGCTCTGGCACCTCCCAGCAAACAAGTTTCTCCTCCTGTTCACATGGACCCTCCTGTGTTTCAGTCTGTGCCCGTTGCCCCTCACCCTGGCGCTGGGCACCACTGAACAGAGTCTGGTCCGTCCTCTGACACCCACCCTGAGATATTGATCCCATTGATCAAATCCCTCTCAGCTTCTCCAGCTGAACAGCCTCAGCTGTCTCAGCCTTTCCTCATAAGAAAGATGCTGTAGATCCCTCAGCATCTTTGTAGCTCTTGCTGGACTCCCTCTGGTAATTCCTTCTTAAACTGGGGAGCCCAGAACTGTCCCCAGTGCTGCAGATGTGGCCTCACTAGGCAGAGCAGAGGGGAAGGATTCACCTCCCTTGACCTGCTGGTCACACTCTTCCTAGTGCACCTCAGGTACCCTTGGCCTCTGGATCTTGACTCATGGTCACCCTGTTGTCCCCCAGAACTCCCAGGTCCTTCTCTGCAGAGCTGCTTTCCAGCAGGTCAGCCTCAACCTGTACTGGTGCCTGGGTTGTTCCTCCCCAGGTGCAGGACCCTGCACTTGCCCTTGTTGACATGAACAGACAGACACACCAACATAGACAGAGCCTGCAGCCAGGCTGCAGCAGCTTTAATTCCCCAGCCCAGCTCAGCTTGCTGCCACTGCCTCCCTGATCCAGGCCAGGACGCGCCGCACATCCACATAGACGCTAAACTTGGCAGCCGCGCAGCTCTTGTCGTGGCTGAGGATCCCGGCCGCGTACCAGGCCCCGTCAGCCTCGTCCTGCACTGCAAAGGCGCCACCGGCGTCCCCGTTGCATGTGTCCTCACGCAGCTCGCTCAGGCCCACGCAGAAGGTGTCATTGCTGAGGATGGGCTGGACCCAGTAGGATGCATAGTACTGGCGGCAGCTCTCGTCCTCTGCCACCGGTAGCATCACGTACTTCAGCATGCTGGAGAAGGCAAAGGTGGCCCCACGGCCCCAGCCTGAGACGTAGCCCACCCGCCCGGGCTGCACATAGTCCTTCTGGGGCAGGCAGATGGGCATCACCTCCTCCCCAAGGAGCACCTTCTGCTTCAGCTTCAGCAGGGCCAGATCCACAGCCGCCGGGTAGCCGGGGTGCAGCACCACGCGCTCAATGGCCAGAGCAGGCTGCTCCCGGCTGCCCAGGAAGAGCTGCAGAGTGGGCGCAATCTCCTCGGGCTTGGTGTTCTTGCTGTGGTTCAGGTAGACGTTCCTGCCCGTGGTCAGCAGCCACTGGTCACTGATGAGCGTGGCCCCCACAGTGAGGTTGTGGCGAGTCACCAGCTGGCCCTGCCAGGGGAAGCTGCCCTTCCCCGCCAGCAGGCCCCCGATGATGCGCTGCAGCTGCCTGGGGGGGTTCTTGGGCCTCCCGCACACTGCGCAGGGCAGAGCAGGCCCCAGTGAGCCCCCGGGGCCGGCACGCGCCCTCCTGGCCCCCAGCAGCCCCGGGGAACAGCAGGGAGGATGGGGGTCGCGAGCAGCCCCTGCAGCCCCTTGGCTGCCCAGACAGACGAGTGCAGCCCCGCTGCTCTGCTCTCACCTGGCTCACAGACTGGCGCCTCCTTGCCAGCGTCAGGGTTCACCCATGCGTGGTCCTCGTCACACTTGTACGTGCCTTTGGAGGGAAACCAAAGTCAGCAGCCATGCCCTGCATGGAGGGGACAGACCCTGCAGCCAGGGGGGTGCAGAGGTGCTTGTACCCCCCAGGGCTGGGGTGGGCAGGGGTCGCTACTCATGCCCCTGAGGAAGGGCGGGGGGGCTGCGTCATGTGGCCTTGGGACAGCCTCTGGAGCTGGGGACAGGCCCGTCCCCGGGCACTGTGCCCGTGCCGTGGGCCTCACCATCGCCGGAGCCACGCAGCTGGTAGTACGGGTCGCAGTGGTACTTGATCAGGTGCTCCACGTGGCCATGCTCAATCTCCGCAGGCTTTGCACAGCTTGACTCTGCAGGCAGAGGATGCTCAGCTGCCTAGAGACCCAGCCCAGGACATCGTCCCAGCTCCGGCGGGTCTCTCCCCCATCCTGTCTCCCCTGCCCCACACCTGCCCCCTGCCAACCTCCCCCCGCTTTGCCCAAGCCCAGTGCTCCCCCCTTGTCCTGCATGGTACCGGTAGCAGCTGCAGTCTCCAGCACGGTCCAGGCCAGGCCGGTGATCAGCAGCGCTGCGGGTCTGCGGGGCAGAGAGTGCATGCTGGGCACGGGACACACGCTGGGCACGGGACACACGCTCAGCACGGGACACACGCAGGACACACACTCAGCACGGGGCTCCCACCCTGCTGCCAGCCCATGGGTTCTGCCAGGACCAGCGCCCAGCCAGGCTCACCCCCCCATCTCGGGGCTCCCTCCCCGGAGGGCAGAGGGCCGACCCCGTGCCCTGGGCTGGCTGTCAGACACAGCCTGGACCCCGCTGCTGCACAGGACGAGGCTGCAGCGTCTGGACACAGGCGCAACACAGGTCCTGCTGCAGGTCCCAGCCCAGGAAGCGGGACAGACACAACACCAAGCACATGCAGGGACACACCAATGCCACTCACCCCATGCTCGCTGCTCTCTCTCCTCACAGCAGCCTCCTTCTGCAGGGCAATGCTGTTCAGGGCTCCCTCCTCATCCCTTTTATTGCCACCTCCTTGGCCCTGGTGCAGCCCTGCACATCCCTGACCCTGCCACATGCAGCCAGCGCTGTTCCCAGCAGCAGGAGTAAAAAACTCCCCTCCTGGCTTGCAGCCACTGGCAGCAGCTCCCCGCAGCCCTGCCAAGCTCCATGGGCAGCCAGTGCCAAGGCTTTCCGGGATTTTGCAGCTGCAAATACACAGGAGGAGCCTGGCTGCAGACACTGGGCCCTGGCGTCAGGACACCAGCTGAGGGTCACAGAGAGGAGCCAGCCCCTGTCCCCTGTAGAACTGCCTTGTGCCACCACAGACGGGACAGCCAGCAGCTGCCCCGGCGCGGCAGGTGACACAGGGTCACAGGGCCTGAGTGCTGTCACCCTGCAGAGCCAGGGCTGGCTGGTCCTGCCCAGCTGCCCGAGGGCGCAGTGTGTCCCGCCAGCTCACTGCTCTCCAGGGGCCGCGGCCAAGCTGGACCCATCCCACACACCCACCGCTTCCCGCGCAGCCCCGGGCACGGGTTGTTTGTCAGCCCAGCCCAGCCTGACGGGAACTCGCAGCAGCCATCACTGGCCGGTACCCAGCAGCTGGGAGCCTGCTCCGGCCAGCAGACCTGCAGCCAGGAGCACAACCAAGGGGCAGCACGGAGGGCACAGGCACACACCTCCCACCCACCGCAGGGTGCCCGCGCTGCAGTGAGGCTACCCCAAAACCACCTGGAGCACAAGAGGCCACCCCAGCACTGGGTCATCAAGGCCCAGCTGCCCCAGTGCCCCTTGGATGGTCCACTCCTTCAGGCTCAGGGGAGCATCTGTTCCTGGTCCCAGACACTCCAGCAAAGGGCCTTCTTGTCCTGTGCAAGCTTCTTCCCATCTCATGGGGCACCTGTTCCCCTAAATAACACAGGGCTCGAGCTCTCTGCTCAGCACCAGCCGTATACAACCACACCTGACAGGCACGCCAGGACACACCTGGGCTTGACAGCTGTGACCCCCGAGCCACGCCAGCGCTTGGGAAGGTGCTGTGGCTCTGATGGTGGCAGGCCTGTCAGCACCGTCCTGCTGTGGCAGGAGACTGCCGTGCCCTGACAGAGGGACAAAGCCACGCAGGACTGTGCCTCAGTGCCCCCTCAGTGGGTGGCTGGGACAGAGGGACAGGCTGCAGGAGCAGGGAGCTGCCCCAGCCTGCCCCTGGGGCGCAGCCCACAGCCTGCGCACCGGGACAAGGCAGCCCAGGGCCGTCAGCAACTGCCACGGCAGAGCCAGGCTCCGAGCGTCTCCAAGGCACAGTCACAAATCAGCTTCAGAGCACAAGCAAGAGTGCTGTGGGACAAGGGGACATCAAGTTCATGCTCCCGTAGGCACGACAGCCACTGTGACTGGAAGAGCGAGTGTCTCCCTGGCCCTCTCCAGAGAAGACATCAAAACCTTGGCCAGCGGAGCAGGTCACAGCCCCGCGAGAGCAGCAGCAAGCACCACCGGCCAAAGCAGGTCTGTGGAGCAGCGGTTGGTGCACAGGGCTGCAGAGGGAGCAGGCGGGTGACAGCCCTGGGTGAGCAGTCCCGCTGCTCCCGTGACCTGTGCTGTAATGCAATCCTGCTGGGCAGGGTGGATTGCGAGAGGCTGCAGAGGGAACAGCGCGTCCTGGCCCAGCCGTGTTGCTCAAGAAAGGCATGAGACAACCGCAGGGAGCCCAGGGCAAAGCAGCAGTTGAAGCCAGAGACCCCAAAGACAAAACCAGCAGCCTCCAGAAGTGCAAACAAACAGGATCTTTCTGTAACAAGTGGCAGGGCATGACTGCAGCGGTCTCCAAATGCCTACGTACTGGGAGCAAGGGGAAAAAAGGGTGCTCAGCGCCTCCCGGGGGCCCAGCCGCAGGCAGGTCTCTGCGAGGGGAGCCATGGCGAGCTTTGCGTGGATCCACCCCAGAGCTCAGCTACTCTGCGGCTTCTGCCTCCAGAAGAAGATGCACTGACCAGGAACAACATGGAGAGCTGTTCCCACTCGGCTGAGGGGAGCTGGGCTGTCACCCTCTGACCCCAGGGTGTCCCCAGAGCAGCACATGGGACCGGGTGAGCTAAACATTTATTGACAGTGGGGCAGGACCCAGGGCCTGCAGGTTTATTACAAGACCCCGCGCAGAGGGGAGGGCAGGGGGCAGAGGCTCCTGCAAGGCAGTGGAGCAGGAGGACCCAGCACCAGGCAGAGCAGGTGGCGTGGGCTGCGGGGCCCTGGCAGCCGGGACCCCCTGTCCGTGGCTCCGGGCAGCGGCACGGGGAAGGTGTGCGCTCGCGGGGACGTGCTGCAGCAGCAGCAGGGCAGCCCCAGGCCTTCCTCACCACCCAGCACAGCCTGACCCAGCACTGGTTTCCACTGGGAGCCCAGTTCATGGGAAAGCCAAGCCACAGCCCTGGACAGCAGCACCAGTCCCCTGCCCTGCTCCCCACCAGCGCAGTCCCAGCTTCACCCCCACTGACCCTTCCCAGGGGCTGGCACCAGGACCCCAGCTCAGGCCCAGCCTGCCCAGCACTGCAGTGTCAGACCTGTCCCTGCTTGGCCTCTGCTCTTCCTAGACCTTGGTCCTGCAGCGTGTCAGCACTGGTGATCTGCTCCAACCGCCTCCATGACATTCTGGAACCCCTGCTCCCTGCTCAGGGATGGGGTCATCAGGGACGGGATCACCAGGGACGGCCCAGCCCTGTCCTGCTGCTGCCCGGGCACCAGCACGTGTTGCCCGGAGTTGCCCCGGCCAGGGCTCTCTGCGGAGGCGCCGGGCCCCTCGCTCACCTGAGCAGCTGCTCCAGCTCCTGCTTCACTGCCCCCACCACCGGCGGCCCCCGGTACACCAGCGCCGTGTACATCTGCACCAGCGAGGCTCCAGCGCGGATCTTCTCCAGGGCATCACGCCCGCTGCTCACCCCCCCCACCCCGATGATGGGCACCCGGCCTGCGGGCAGGCGCGCGGTCAGGACAGCACGGGTGACACCAGCACATGCCCCCCCGCCTGCTCTGCCCCTACCTCGGGTTAGGGAGTACATCTCCCTGATGGTCTGCGTGGAGAGCTCCCGCAGGGGCTTCCCGCTGAGCCCCCCGGGCTCCGTGCGCTGCGGGCTGCGGAGGCCGCTGGGGCGGCTCACGGTGGTGTTGCTGATAATCAGCCCGTCCACACCCAGCTGAGGGGCAGCAGCATGAGGACACGGCTGCCACAGCTGCTCCCCACCCTCATGCCCAGGTTGCCAGGCCAGATCCTCCCTGGCAGGTGCCCCAGCACCCTGCCTGGGGACAAAACAGCTGCCCCTCACCACCTGGACCATCCCCAAGGTCTGGGTGACGCACACAGGCCCTCACAGACTCAGAGCTACCCAGAGAGCTGCAGCTCCTGTCCCTTCAGAGCGGTGACTTGCCAGGAGCAGCACGGTCCTGCCCTTTGGTCATGTGAGGTGAGGCAGGAGGGACCCATCCCAGACCCTGCCAGCCTCCCCTTCCACCTCTCACCTCGCAGATGACGCTGGCGATGTCCTGCTTGTCCTGCGTGGTGAGGTCAGGGGCGATCTTCACCAGCACAGCTGGCTTGCGCTCACAGGGCAGCGCGTCCCTCTCTGCCAGCACCTGCGTGGGGAGAGAACAGGTCCTGCCCCAGGCCGGGGATGCCTGCAGCCAGCAGCACGGGGACAGGCGCTGCTCTCCTGATGTGGCACTGCTGATGGGACGGGCACCCTGCGGCTCAGGGCCCGGGGCACATGACCCACGCAGGACCCACAGCCACTCCTGACGCCGTGGGGCGGGTGGCCCACTGCCCCCTTGCCAGAGCAGAGCGGAGGGCAATGCCTCACTGCCTATGTGCCCTTTGCTGGAGCACAGCGGCCCCGGGAACCAGCAGCTGACCAGGGGACAACTCGGTGGCTCTGCCACCACGCTCCTCCCTGTGCTGGGGCAAACGCCTGGCTGGAGCAGAGTGGGTGCTGCTGGGGACAGGATGCGTCCAGGGCTGTAGCTGCGCTCCGGGCTGGCTGCGAGTGTCACCCACCTTGGTCAGCAGGTCCCGCAGCTCAGCCTTGCCCTGCAGGTCCCGCAGCCCCGGCGTGTTCGGGCTGGACACATTCACAACCAGGTAGTCAGCCAAAGGGCCCAGCATCCGCACCCCAGCCACATAGTCAGCTGCAGCATCAGTGGAGCTCTTGTTCTTGCCCAGGTTGATTCCAAGGGGCATCCCCGCTGGAACACAGGCATGGCTGAACCAGGGCAGCAGGACCAACCACCACCCAAGGGACCAGAATGCTCAACAAGGGAGGGCCCAGGGCCGGCTAAAATCAAGATGAGAATACACAGCCCACGTATTTCACAGCGCGGGCCCAGGACTGTCCTGTTACCACAGCTGCCATGCTCAGCACCTCCCAGCACTGCAGTGCTGCCCTCGGAAACCACCCAGCTGGGGCCCTGTGGCTCTGCCTAGTCTGAGCAGACACGTCCTGCCCAAAGCAGCATGTGGAGTCTCTACCACAGAGAAAACATCAGGAAAGAGTCAGTTGGCCACAGCCCCATGCGGGGGAGCCTGCAGCCCCAGGAGGGTTCCTGCCACCCAAACACACCTCCCTCTGGCCGGGGCCCTCCCGTGCCTGAGCGCTGGCATTACACATTTCTCCTGGCCTACAGCCACCCGGGACTCCCAAGTCCACCTCACAGACCCCAAGAGCAAAGGCTTATGAGCTTGTCTCACCACCCGTGAGCCTGAGCTGTGTCTCGTGGCGGGCCCGCAACCTGCGCTCCACCGTGGCGTGGCCGTGGCTGTTGAATCCGTACCTGCACCAGAACAGACAAGGTTTAGGGCTGGGCTGGTGTCCAAGCGCCCTGAGTAAGACGCAGGAGAAACAAGACGGAGACGTGATGTCTGCAGCTCTGCTCAGCATATCCAGCCCAAGGGCCGCCAAGAACTGGGACACACAAACAGTCGCCCTCCCTGTGTGACACGCAGAGCAGCTGCTCCAGACCAACCTGTTGATGACGGCCTCATCCTCCACCAGCCGGAAGACTCTGGGTCTGGCGTTCCCCTCCTGGGGCTGGGGTGTGACAGTCCCCACTTCCACAAAGCCAAAGCCCATCTTGTACAGCCCATCCACAGCCTCGCCCTGCTTGTCAAAGCCAGCAGCCAGGCCCACCGGGTTGCGGAACCGCTGCCCGAGCACTCGCACCTCCTGCGGGGCCGGGGCTGGGTCACCGACAGCCAGAGCCAGAGCCCACCTGCACCAGCAGCCAAAGCCCGGCCCCCTCCCCTCCACCCCCTCGTTTGGTGTCACCAGGGGCCTGCCCGGGGACCCGCGGGCAGAGCTCATCACCCCCACCGACCGCCGCGGGTCCCGAGCCGCGGCGGGGCCCCGCCGCCCGCCCACCCCCGGCGCTGCGGGCCCCCGGCCATCCGCACGCCCTGGCTGCCTCCCGGCTCCTGCCCGCCCCTCGGCCCCGGCCTCCCCGCAGAGCCGCACCAGCGCGGGGCCGTCGGTCCGGGCGGGGGGCAGCAGCCCGAGGGCGGCAGCGCGCAGGGCCAGCCCGTGGGCGGCCTCGGGAGGGAGGGCGCGGAGCGCGGGCATCACCGCCGCCGCGTAGAGCCGCTCGTCGCCCGCCGCCAGCGCCGAGCCCAGCAGCAGCCCGCAGCCGCCCAGCGCTGCCGCCAGCGCCCGCAGCCGTCCCTGCGAGAGATCGTCAGCAGCGCCGCACCGGCACGCCCGCACCCCGCCCAGGCACGCCGCCCCCGGTACCCCGCACCCACACCGGCGCCCCGCCCGCATCCGCACCCCACCCGTGTCCCTGTCCCGGCCCCGCCGCCCCCGCCCCGCCGGGTCCCGCCGGGTCCCGCCTCCTCCCGCCGCCCCGGGACCCGCCGGCCGCTCACGCGCAGCGGAGCCGCCATCAGCTCCACCCCACACGCGGAAGGACACTTCCGGCATCCCCGCCCGGTGATTGGCAGAACCCGAACCCTCCCAGCCAATAGAGACGCAGCAGGACTCGTGGCGCGTGGATCACGGGACAAACAGCAGGGGCGGGAGTCACGGGGGCGGGGCCTCTGAGGCGCCCCGGAGCCCCGCCCCCAGGGAGCCCCGCCCCCAGGGAGCCCCGCCCCCAGGGAGCCCCGCCCCCAGGGAGCCCCGCCCCCAGGGAGCCCCGCCCCCAGGGAGCCCCGCCCCCAGGGAGCCCCGCCCCCAGGGAGCCCCGCCCCCAGGGAGCCCCGCCCCCAGGGAGCCCCGCCCCCAGGGAGCCCCGCCCCCAGGGAGCCCCGCCCCCAGGGAGCCCCGCCCCCAGGGAGCCCCGCCCCCAGGGAGCCCCGCCCCCAGGGAGCCCCGCCCCCAGGGAGCCCCGCCCCCAGGGAGCCCCGCCCCCAGGGAGCCCCGCCCCCAGGGAGCCCCGCCCCCAGGGAGCCCCGCCCCCAGGGAGCCCCGCCCCCAGGGAGCCCCGCCCCCAGGGAGCCCCGCCCCCAGGGAGCCCCGCCCCCAGGGAGCCCCGCCCCCAGGGAGCCCCGCCCCCAGGGAGCCCCGCCCCCAGGGAGCCCCGCCGGGGCGCACCGGGGACCCCGCAGAGCAGAGCCCCGGCAGCAGCGCTGCCGCTCCACCGCGGCCACGCCCGCTAGCGAAGAGGGTCCCGCCGCCGCACAGCCCCCGAGAAACGGCACCGCACAGCCCGCTGCTCACAGCCTCGGCTTTATTAGGAACCAACCCCAAGATACAAATCAAATAAAAGTCAAGGAAAAGTCGTTGAAACGGCTCCGCGCAGGGCTGCAGCGCGGGGGGAGCAGCCACAGCCCCGGCTCCCGCCAGAGCCGCCCCGGCGTGGCCCTCGGGTCAGTGACAGCCCCAGCCCAGCTCCAGCGGGCTCAGGGAACGCGGCTGAACCCGCGGGCACAGCGCTGCCACACGGAACAGACCCTGCCGAGGTCACAGCCAGACGGCTGCAAGCCGCAGCTGGGGACAGCGGCAGCACCAGCAGGCTGCACACCCCCGGGCAACGCCACGGCTCCTCGGCACCGCTGTCGCCTGCTCCCACCCCAGTTAGTCACAGGTCTCACCAAAAGGACTCAGTTACTCTCACCACACAGGGTACCAGCTTGTGGAGGATGCTGCCCTTGAGACCTCGCAGGGAAAGCCTTCAGCCTCCACCTCCCTCCTGTGCAGGAGCAGCCAGGAATGGCACCCGGGACATCACGCACAGTGTTCCGGTATAGCTACCTGGACCCACAGGCTGTTCCCTGCTCCAGTCTCACAAGATTCCCCACAGTTCACCTCCTGGAGCAACAAAGATTGGGAAAGCGGCAGCATTTGGTGTAAGTACAGCAGGAAGAGAGTTCAAAAAGAGGAGTGTGTTCATTCGAGGTTAATACAGGAAACCAATTTCAAGAGAGTCTGTTTCAGAGAGAAGCAGCTGCCACAGCTCCTGTCCCTCACATTGGAGTTACAGCCCAGTCAGTTTTATGTTTTCTTCTTTAGCTCCTCAAACCTCCGAGAAAGATCATCAAAGTCAATGTCTTCAGAGGCAGAAGAGTTGGCACCAGCAGATGCTGTTGGCAGCGTATCTGGCACGGATGGTAACTCAGGCAGCACAAAGTTCTCAAAGGTATTAGGAGCTCCAGCTTTTGGTTTAGGAGGAGCTTCTGACTTGGGCCCAGGCCCTATTTAGAATAAGAGAAATATCATTTTACTTCACCATCATCACACTCTCACCAGCCCAAACAGAGCCACAAAAAATAAAGGTCATTCTACCAAGAAGGCTGTACCAATGTACTTTTCCGAACAGGACCAGTGGTCACGCACCTCCAACTGCACCCAGACTTCAGCACACATCACCAGTACTCACCAGGACTCCCTCAGATCATCACAAACCCTGGCTGGAGCTGGCAAGGGTCTACTCACTCTAAAAACCCCTCTCTGCCCTTATCAAGCGCTAGAGGTAACAGGTGCTTTCAAAACACGCAGAGCAGAATCATGCTGTACAAGGCAGGAGAATTTTGTCATGATCCAATTCCAATGCATGAAGCACCTCCTAAGCCTTTAGGCAGATGGACCAAGGGATAACAACCATCTCTACTCATCCTGCTCTGCTGTACGCGGACTCAACTCTGACATTAATACAAACCTATTTACTCCGTCAGTGCTTACCTCTTTCATTCTATTGCTGCAGAACAGTATTATTTATGCCATGTAAAAATTATCACTTCGAGCTGCTGCTTTCTCATTTTGTCCTGCAATGTCCTATACCTGGTCTGATGAGACAGCTTAAGCTGGAGACCCAGTACTGACTCCAAAGTCAGTGTCCAGTTCTTGAGTTTCCAGTGGAAGTCCAGATCCTTCCCGTTTTGAGAAGATACTCTCCATTTCAGCCAGAGGCCTCTCTAAACTCAATTCCTGCTCAAAATGTGTCAAGTTCTACACACTGTTCCCTACAAGGAAAGCTTTCCCCCAGGGACACTGGGATCCCAAGCCAACCACAGCCCCAGCCACTGCAGCTTTCCTGTACCTCCTGACATACTCACCAGCCCCTGGTGCAGACGCATCCTTGTCAGCATCAGGCTCATCGATCTAGAAAAGACTCTCGGTTACTACAGCGCTCTGTCCTACCAGGCACAGGCTCACACCGGTGTGCAGGCACTGCTCATGGGCAGCAGCAGCCACGCGGTGCAGAGCAATGTGGACCCCACCCCTCCCAAGGCAGGCAACACTGGCTTCCAGCACACTCAGAAGAATCTGCCCCTCTTCCCAAGAAAAGGAGGCGGTGCTTTAACTTTTCTCTCCCTCCCAGCCAGTCACAGCAGCTTCACTGGCCATATTCTGTAACTGGATAAACACAGCATATCCACTAGCAGGTCTGAAATATTTATCAAGGACTTAAGTAGGAGAACATGGCCCATTTCATCCACATAATCACAGCTACGGCTTCCTTTCTTTCATGAACAATAAACCCTGTAACCAGTAGCGAGGTACGAAATGACTCCATCTCAGGTCTTGGTCTGGTTGGGACAAAGGCCCACAGCATGGTCAGCTGTGCTGGTGTAACTCCTCATTCCCTGTGGGCTGCAGCCAGTGACTCTGTCCCCACCCAGCTGGCAACTGCTGCACCTGTGCCCGCATCTCCTGCACCCAAAGGCTGCGGTGCAGCTAGTACAAGGTGTTAGCGCACACAGGTGCTTGGCTACGCTCATCCTTACTCAGGATATTGCAAAAACACTGAAAGCAAAATGAGAGGCATAATCATGAACTGTGGGAACAAAAACATAGACAACCACAGACAGAGGAGACTCCAGCCTTTCCTTTGCTGTTCCCAAGGACTGAGAAAAGTCTGGGAAAGGAAGAGTGATCAAACACACATCTAGGCTAGCCAAAACTGTCATTCAGCCTAACTATGAATTCATTCGAAAGCCAAAATTGAACATCCTGAAGGTGACGAACCCTTCATATTGCAGAAAAAAAAGTGTACTCTACTTGTCCACTGTTTATCACCATTTTAACAATGCAGTAAAATAAATTTTAGCTTTCCTTTGCAGCCAAAACACACAGCAGAACGAGGAACTTCTCACAAGCCATTCGCCCATCACATGCACCCAGTGATTCATCACACCCATAAGCAATGCCAAGCACCACCCCAAAAGCTCCAACGGTTGACAGCAACATGTTAATGAATGTTTGCCTTTTCTGTGGCTACCACTGCACTCTTTTCAGGTTCCCTCTGCTGTCTACAGCAGTGATTCAGCTCAGGCACTTACAGACTCATACGTTGGTGGCTCTGCCGGAATTGGTGGTGGGTGGATGTTGGTGAAAGGCTGGTAGGTCCCCACTGGTAGGCCGCTGAAGTTCTCCTGCAGAGAGATTACAGTCATGTACCAGGCTACTCAGCTGGGAGAGTGACCATGGGACACGACACACCTACAGCTGCTACAGATATCAGAAAAAGTAGTGCAGGTAAGCATCCAACCTGATATAGTTTATACTTACAAGGAAAAGATTCTTAAGTATCAAGTCAGATGCAGTCACCTGGAGGGATTGGACCCAGCTAACAGGGCTGTGGGTTATTCTAAAGAACCAGCGTCACTAAACACTTCATCTTTCAAGGCATTAGACGTACCAAGACACAAGGACAATACCCCACCTCAAGGACATCTGAGCCATTTCTCCTGAATGCAGCATCACAGAACAGGAGGGTCTCTGGCTCACTCAAGGCTTTGTATTACCCTTAACTGTAACACAAAAGTGCCTCAAAGACCTAGACTTGCCACAAGTCCTCAGCACATTTATGCCTGGGCCAACAGCCAGCTGATGATGCTTGGCCCTGATTTTCCACAACAAACACTGCAGTATTGCTGGGACCACACTAAGACTCCAAGCCATCCCACTGTTCTGTCACTCTCCAGTCTGCACAGATACCCTGTCAATGACTGAATTCAGAGAACAGTGCTATTTTCAGCTCCCACCTTCGCAAGAAGCCACCTCCACATCTGCTGCTCTGGTCCCCTCCCCTCACAGGTCTGAGGGTAGGGCACTTCCGCGTCTTTCGGTGCAGCTCCCACCCCACAAAACTCACCTGATTTCCTTGTCTGAATCTTGGCACACTACCAGCCTACCAACTTCAAAGTGCAGCTCCAACCCCCGGTCAAAAGCCTGACAGTCACAAGACTGCCTTGGGAGTTAAGTCTGGACTCCCCTGTTCCCTGAGGGCAAAGAGGGCTGGCTGGAGAACCTCCACAGACAAGAAGCAACATGAAGCTTTGGCTGTGCTGCCAACAGTTCTCATCCCTTGCAGCCTCACAGGAACACAATGGCCTTCCTACACACCAAGCTACCAGGTACAGACGGCTCTCAACCAGCAGGCACACGGTTAAGCAACACAGTCAGACTCTTCCACAGAAAAAGGGAATGCCCAAAGCAAAGGCACTTACCGGTCCCTTTGGAGGTGGGTAGGAGAAGGGCGGGTTTGGAGTTGGCATGGGCATGGGCATCATCACTGGCATGGGTACGATTCCATCATGACCAACCAGTGGGGCTGTAAATCCACCACCTCCTCCCCCTCCAGGGCCGCCCTTCTTCACATCATCTGTGAATCCTACATCAATCAGATCTGCCTCTCCGCCTGCCGGGGCTTCAGCCTGGAGGGGATAGAAGAATTCTACTCACCAACACGTCTCTATGCTGATGACAGCCCTCTGAACAGCACTAGATGCAGCATTTGTCACTGGACAAGATGGGACAACACAGCAAGGACACAACACAGGGACAGGAGCTACACAGCAATATTAATGCGGATCAGAAAGGGAACTAGACTACAGCGTGACTAACTACAGCTGCACGCCACGGCACTGTGGGAAGGAGGGGATGGGGCTATGCTGGGGCTCTGCTAGAAGGTACCAAAGCACAATTACCACTGAGCTTGCGGCAATGCCACAGCCCTGTGCTCTGAAGCCCACACAGCACTAATGGGACACTCCAGCCCCTGGAACACAGAGGGGACCTCCAGACTTGCAGGCGCTCACTCACCATCACCACTGAGTCAGGCTCGTAGGGCACATTGTAGTTCTTGGCTATCTCGATGAGGTATCTCTCCACCAGGATCTTGGGAGGTGCCTCCACGCTCAGCTTGTGCATCAGCTGTGACACAGGGTGCAGAGACGCTCAGCGGGGCAGGGGCAGCACAGCTCTGTCCCAGCCAGGGCTGCCTGCTGCAGGAGCGCAGCCACGGGAGCCTCTCCTCCCCGCCCGGCACTGCTGCAGAGGGGCTGCTGGCAGCCACAGCCAGGGCTCCGCTGCTCTGCTCCCTCCACCCACAGCCAGCGCAGCAGGGCCCCACCTGCCAGGACCCTCAGCACCACGTTCCGCTGCAAGCAGCCCCCCAGCAGCACCGCTGGCCCACCCTGCCCCTCAGTGAGCTACAGGCACCAGCCGCTGGCCACAGGAAAAAGGGCAGAACGCCACAGCAGCTGCGTCTTTTCTGCCAGCTCCATTACCCTGTCATTGACTGTCCCGATCTGGTTTGTCCGGCACAGCTTCCCATACTCCTTGCTGTACTTGGCACACAGCTGGTCAGCAACCTGCAGGAGGAGAGCAGCTCTGGGAACGTGCACACCTTTGCTTTTCCCCGCCACACACTGTACATCTGCTGTAGCTCCTGCAGCTGCCCACCTCCCCCAGCCCCGATCACCCTCATTTCTGTCACCGAGAGCAGCTGAGCAACCTTAGCCATCCCTGATGCTTCAGGGACACCTAAGCTGGGGTCTTCATCTGCAGAACCCACCAAAACATGTCCTCTGCCTTAATGACAGAGTCCCAGACAAAGGCTTCTAACAGTGTCACCCCTACCCTGCACGTGTTAACTCCCCTCAAATAACCCTACTCACAATTTTCAACTCAGCCACTTCTGACTGGAGCCGTGGTGCAGCCCAGATCAGCGTAGACACTGCTTCTGCCAGGCCAGAGTCCAGCTCCCTAAGGACCACAAAAGACAACCCTGTCTCCACGCCAAGCACCCAGTCTTTGCTGCCCTCCATCTGCTCTGAAAGTCCTCATCCTCCATGCTGGGCCACACAGTCTTCCCTGCCTGGAGAAGGGAAGGTCTCTGGAGGCTCCAGGACACCGAGACAAGCAGGTGTCCTTCTGTAGGCAAGGCCTGGCTCAGCAGCACCCGCCCTGAGCCAAGGCCCTGGACCCTCTCCCCCAGCACACCCTCTAGCCCAGAGCTTACTTCATGGACTGAATCAGGCCGAAGCGGGCTAGCAGCAGATCGCAGTACAGCTCCAGGATCTCCATGGCCTCCACAAGGTAATCTTCACGGATGATGTGTTCCACACGAATCCTGGCACGCTCATCTTTTCCGGCTGCCAGATAATCTGCGATTTCCTTCCTTGCCTTCTGGGCCAGCTCAGCTACAGCACATGTCCCCAAGGCCAGTCACTGCGCTGGCAGGGGCTGCTGCCTCCATACCCGTCCACAGTCCCCGCCACACACAAAACCATCATGAGCTTCCCTCTCTTCCTCACCCAGGCTCTGCAGGGCAAGACACTGAGCCACATCTCGGTGGAGCACTTGTGTCTAGGTCCCAGCACGCTAACTCGCAGGAGAAAGCAGAAGGGGCTTTTAGCTGCTGGAAATACTCCTACACCTTCACCTTCCCTGCAGAGTCGACCAGAACCATGGATCTTCTCTGTCTGGGCAGGGCCAGGACAGCACGGGTGGCGAGAGCCTCCCACAGCACCCAGGCAGCTCCCCGCTATGTTGTGGGCACAGAAGGCCTGGAAAGGCCCCCTGGGGCAAAATGGCGTGTCTCTCCTCACACAGCCCACAGCTACCACCCCATAAATTGCCCTCTGACACCGGCCAGAAGGCGGCCAGCAGCCACGCTGGGCACCCACACAGCGGGGCAGGCTGCAGGGCCCGGGGCTAGCGAGGACGAGCAACAGGCTACGCCGTACTCAGCCCACGAAAGTATCCGGATCCAGAAAAATCTTCTCCTCAAGTCTCCTGAGCCCCAAAAGCACCCCAGTTCACACCTGCCCCCTCAAATACTCACTTTTCTTTTTCTCCAGCAGCTTGAGGCGATTGATGACAAGGCGCAGGTTGACTCGCAAGCGCTCAGCCTTAAACCCAGAGCCCAACATGATAAACACTTCCTGTGGGAGAACAGCAGGAGCTCATTAGAACCAGCAGCTGTTGGTCACACGAGAAGGACACCAGTCACCGTTCTACCTGGGGAAAAAAAGAACGACTTCTCCAAACAAAGAGGTACAGGCCTGCTAGTCCCAAATCTGGTTATTTATAAGTGACTGGACCTATAGCACTCATCATTGCCCACTCTCCGCTTTACAACCACACATCTAACCAAGGCCAACAGGCACATAAACATTCTGGACATTTCCATTCTGACAGACCAAATTGTGACCCCATAAACAGACGCAAGATGAAAAAAATTGAGACCACTCCATAAATAGGAACAGGATTGGAAAACATAGCCTAAAACAAGAAATTGAAGGCCTGGGTCTACTTAATCTTGACAAGTGGCACTAGCCACTGATGCGTGTACCAGAGTAGTCAAGTTTTAAGGATGTTAGGCAAACATCTCCCAGCAGTGGCCTAGGAAGGTGTGACTGTGCCTCAGTTCAGTAAGCTGAGCTTACTGAGATCGTATTTCAGGATTCCATTCAGCTCCAGACTTCTAAGAGCCCAAGTGGAAAATCCCCTCAGATTTCACAATGAAGAGCACAGCTGCCAGAAGATATGCTCTAATTCCTTACTTTGAAAGGTGAGGGGAGGAAACCAACACCTCAAGATGCCATCTGTGACAACTATCACACAAATACTCCCTCTGTGTTACTTCATTGACAAACCCACATTTTTAAGGAAACATTACAATCATCTGCAAGAACCAAGCTAGCCTCTGCCCGATTAATGTGCAAGTTATTCAACAGCTGTGTGATTAACCCAAGGACTGTACAAACGGAGGCTGTAGCAGTCCTGCTGTCAGAAGGAAAAAGTTGCCGTTCCACACTGCACACACCCTTCCTGCTGAGTGCAGGCTCTGGCCCTTCTCCAGCCTCTCAGGAGCCAATCAAAATCACTAGTCCTACAGTAAAATAACTCAGAAGATGCTTTATTATGGTAGTTTGTTATGCCAAGAGCTGTTAATCAAGAAATCCTTCCTTAAGACCTATCACACAGAAAGACCTTGGCTTGTACCTGAAAAACACATTGGAGCAGACTTTTGTATAGTGGTAATACTTTCTGTATAACTAATTACATAAGATTTATTAATGTCTACAGCGTATCCTGATTATTTAGCTGATCTATTCACATATCAATACAGTTATTTCAACGATGCACAGAACCAACCTCAAGAAACATTGCTAAAGAAGTACATATGCATGATACAAGCCCGATGCTATAAAAAGCCCTTCTGTAACTGGAACATACTCTTACAACATTGAAATAACTTTACAGTGCTACAAGAAACAGTCTCAGCACAAGTTGCAGTGTCTGAAAAAGTACCTGTTAAATAACCATTCTGATTAACGCCACCCTGTTTCAACAGATTAGTTCCAAACAAGCCGCTGAGCAGCAGCCAGCTCACCAGCCATCCTTCCACGGTCACCCCCTGCCATTTTAGAAGGTTTTTTGCCCCGCTGAGGCAGCTGCGGGCCGGCGCTGCCCCCTCGGGGCTCCGCAATCAGCGCCACCCGGCCGCCACCGGCTGCCGCTGGGGCGGCTCCCGGCGCGTCGCTCCGCTGCGGGCCCCGCCGCGCAGCGGCACCGGAGGGGCGGACGGACCCCCCGCCGCCGGCCCCAGCGCCGCCCCGAGCCTGCTGTCAGCCGTACAGCGGGCACGGGGCAGGGCACCCCCTCCCAGCAGCGCCCTCCGGGCCGCCGAGCCCGCCCCGCCGCCGCCGCCCCGCCGCCCCGCCGCTCACCGGCCGCCGCTCCGCGCAGCTCCAGCCACCCAAAATGGCGGCCCAGCCGCACCACGTGCGGAGGGATCCACGGGGCGGCACTTCCCCGCTCCTCCCAGGGCACGACCGAGCTGGCGCGGCCCCTGCGGACGCCAGGCCGCCAGAACGGCCTTCGCACCGGGGCGGGAGCGGCCCGGGGCGGGAGCGGCTGCGGCACGACCGAGGAGAGCGGCGCTAAGGGACTACATGACCCAGCGGAAGGAGTCTATTCTTTCCTGCTACGACGGCAGTGCGCCCGCCCCCGGCGCGGAGGTTCCGCCGCACAGCGTTCCGCCCGCCGCGAGCCCCGCCTCCGGGGGGCGGGAGCGCTCGGCCGGGCACACCGCGCCGGGCCGGGGCTCCGGCTTCCTGGGGGCTCCGGCTTCCCGGGGGCAGGCGGCGGGGGCGCCTCCGCGAGGGGCGGTCGGGCCGAGCCCGAGCCCGGTCCCGGTGGCCGCAGTGCTGCCGCTGCGTTTCTCCGAGGGTAAGCTGGCCCAGGGTGAGTGCCGGGCGGTACCCGCGGGCCCCGCGGGGCGGCTGCTCTGGGGCCGGCGGTGGCCGCGGGGGGAAGCCGCCCAGAGGCCCCTGCCCTGCGGTGCGTGGCGGTTCATTTCCAAACGGATGCATGAGTTCATAACGCACGTGGCGGCTTCTAAATTAATAGTAAAATCGTGATTTTTGACGTTGCAGGGCATGCGACATTCTGGTGAGCTCGGGCAGCGCAGGGCGTGCGGAGGGGCCGCGGCCAGCGGAGGGGCCGGCGCTCGGCGCCGCTGCCCGCCGGGCCACGCGGGACCCGCAGCGGGCACGAATGAGCTCCGGGCGGCCGGGAGCTGCCGGCTGGGACGGCTCCATGACAAACAGGTGAGACACTTCAGGTCGTGAGGCACCGGGGCCTGCCGGCGGGGCCCGTGGCAGCCAGCAGGCGCTGCCGCCGGGCCGGGCTGGCCGGGCATCCCGGGGCCGCGCCCGCGCCGCGCGCTCTGGCGGCGCCGCCATCTTGCCCGTCTGTCTGTCCGGCGGTCCTTTGTCTGTCTGCGGCTCCGCGGCGCCTGCAGCGGGACCGGTAAGGCGGGCCGGGCCGGGTCCCGCCGTCCGCCGGAGGGGGGGCAGCGTCCGGCGCGCTGTGGCAGGGGCCGGGCCGGCGGGCCGGGTCCCTGTCCTGTCCGTCGGCGTCCTCGGGAGCGCGGGGTGGGTTCCTTCCTCCGTCCCTCTGTCCGGGGAGCGGGCTGTGTTTGTCTGTGTGTCCGTCCTCTTGTGGGCTGGATCCTTCCTGCCGCCTCCCGTGTGCTGGGTCTGCCGGCTGGATCCCTCTGTCTGAGGAGGCTGACGGGACCCCTGCGTCCGTCTGTCTGAGGAGGCTGACGGGACCCCTGCGTCCGTCTGTCTGAGGAGGCTGACGGGACCCCTGCGTCCGTCTGTCTGAGGAGGCTGACGGGACCCCTGCGTCCGTCTGTCTGAGGAGGCTGACGGGACCCCTGCGTCCGTCTGTCTGAGGAGGCTGACGGGATCCCTGCGTCCGTCTGTCTGAGGAGGCTGACGGGACCCCTGCGTCCGTCTGTCTGAGGAGGCTGACGGGACCCCTGCGTCCGTCTGTCTGAGGAGGCTGACGGGACCCCTGCGTCTGTCTGTCTGAGGAGGCTGACGGGATCCCTGCGTCCGTCTGTCTGGGGAGAGGCGGGTTCAGCTTCTCCTTTTGTCTGTCTGTCTGAGGGACTGTTGGACTGATTCCTTCCTCTGTCGGTCTGAGGACGAGGAGTCGATGTTTCCCCCCTTGTAAAGTTTGAGGGGTCAGCGTGTCCCCCCGTGCAGGACGAGGGGTGCGTGCTCCCCACGCGAGGTGCGCTGTCCTCGTCCCCTCCCACGCGCTGTGTCCCCCCGGCCTGTCCCTGTCTGCCTGGGTCCCAGCAGCAGGGAGGATGCAGCAGCCCCACCGTGCCCCTCTCCCTGTCTGCCGGGGCCATGGGGTCAGTCCCCTTGTGGGGGTGAGACCCGTCCCTGGCCCGGCCACACTGTCGCCTCAGCTGCTGCAGCCGCGGCTGGAGCTGTCACTGTGAGGCGGCCGGTCCCCTCGCGTGCCCAGGCTGGGTTATCCAGTGCCCTTGGGGCACGGGGGGCCGTGTGTCCCCTTGGTCTCTCCAGGGGTGGGGGGCCAGGGATAGGGCAGAGTCTGCAGGTTTGGTGAGGCTCTTGCCCTGAGCGCCGTGGGGATGCACAGGAGGGAGAAGGGTGTTTGGACTGGGACCGGGAGAAGGGTGTTTGGACTGGGACCACAGTCACTCTTGAATTGGGGCACTCTTCACTTTTTGTATGCTGGGGACAGGGTTGCTATAACTTTGCTGGAGCACTGGGTGGGACTGCGCGGACATAGTGGTTTGTGAAATGCTTGTGGATGGTGTTGGATACTGGCACAGAATGTGGCTGTGGTGGTGCAGAATGAGCCCTGTAGGCAGAAGGGTGGGGATGGCCCTGAGACAGCCAGCTGTGCTTGGCCAGAGGCTCAGGAGGTTCCAGTGGTGTGTGTGACAGGCTCTTCTCTTCTCAGGTGAGCCCTCTGCTGAGGGACCGAACATTCTGTGCTCCCAGGTCAGGGAAACATGTCCCGTCGGAAACAGACCACTCCTAACAAAGTTCACTGTGAGTATAATGTTACACAGCATTGTGGGATCTTTGCCCTAGCTGGATTGTTGTGGAGTGAGGTGGGGAGGAGGGGAATGGTGAGGAGGTACAGTTTGTGGGGGAATGGTGGTTACTCACGTTTCGTCTTAGGGACCGTAAGAAGAGAAACTGAGCTCTGTGCATCACGGGAGCTGGCTGTGTCCTGGCAAGGCAGGACAGGGGTAGGCTTGAACAAACAACTAATGCTGTAAAGGTAGGTGTGTGTGTGCAGGGCCTGTAGCTGTGCTTTGCATTCACACTGTCACAAGTGCAAGTTAGTACACTAAGAAACGTGACTTCGGGGCTGTGGGTAGCAAAGGAAGCTCTAGGCAAGGTGGTTTGCGTGTGCGGCTGCCGGCCAGGAAGTCCTGGGGTCTGATCTTCGCCCTACCACAGACTCAACTGACTAGCCTTGGACACGTTACTTAAGCTCACTGTACCTCAATTTCCTACCAGAATCTGTAAGTGAAGCTATTGCTCTTTCCTTGCAGGGAATGGACAGTGGCTGAGTAATTTACTGGACAGATAAGTGCTATCTGTCAGATCATTCTTGAGCTGAGCCGGTAGGACAGATCTCTGTTTCTCCAGCATTGTCATCACCCTGTCATTTGCTTGATAGTGAAAGGGCTGAAGATGCTGTACATCAGCACTTCTTGTGAGCAGGCTATAGCAACATGTTACTGGAGCTGAGAGACGTGTAGATGTTTGGCTGCAAAGGGGAAACTGTACATATACGGCTTTTGACTGATTTGCAGCAGAGGGAGGTTGGGGGGACTGAAGCTGTGAAGCTGTGCCCTTGTACATATCCAGCTTTGTGGCTGGAAACACATTTGGAATTTGGGCTAGAACGAGGAAAACAAATTTCCACTTCCATAGACATGTGAAAATAAGGCTGAAGAGAAGGCCTGTGGTATTGCTAAGCTGTAGTAGCTGTCAGGAGTATGGGACAGAGAGCTGAGTGCTGCAGCACTAACACTGCCTCGCTTTGCTGATGCTGCCGGCTTGCCTGTCTCTCTGTGTTTCTCTGTGCTGCCTTTTGTATCAGTATGGTGATAGGAATCTCTGCATGCTGTCCTTCACACTAGGGGAAAATACATTGTGACATATCCTAATCCTTTCTGTGCTCGGTGAGTGTACAGGGGAGAACTACCTCTGTCTGGGACCTGAAAGCCCCACTGGCAGCTGGAGCTGGGCCTGGGAGAGCTGACTGAGCTTTCCTTGGTAGCTACCGTAAGAGCCTTGAGGCTTTTGGCATCTGCGCTGACCTGTGCTCTCCAATTCGTGCTTCTGGGTGCTGGGTTCAACGGTGGGCAGAGTATAGCTTTGATTTGCAGGATAGTACATTAATGACTTTGGAATTGTCTTACTTATAGAAATTGGGTATGTGTTCTGTCCTATGGTGCTAATGAAACATCTTGTGTCCACACACATTTGCTTCTGAGAGTGCCTAGGTATTACTGCTGCCATTTAGGTCAAACATACACAAGGCATGCACTTGTGCTGTCTCCCTGCTGTGGAGTCACAGAATCACAGAATCACAGAATGTTAGGGATTGGAAGGGACCTCGAAAGATCATCTAGTCCAATCCCCCTGCCAGGGCAGGAACACCTAGGTGAGGTTACACAGGAAGGCGTCCAGGCGGGTTTTGAATGTCTCCAGAGAAGGAGAATCCACAACCTCCCTGGGCAGCCTGTTCCAGTGTTCCGTCACCCTCACTGAGAAGAAGTTTCTTCTCAAATTTAAGTGGAATCTCTTGTGTTCCAGCTTGAACCCATTACCCCTTGTCTTACTGTTGGTTGTCACCGAGAAGAGCCTGGCTCCATCCTCGTGACACCCACCCTTTATATATTTATAAACATTGATGAGGTCACCCCTCAGTCTCCTCCAAGCTAAAGAGACCCAGCTCCCTCAGCCTTTCCTCATAAGGGAGATGCTCCACTCCTTTAATCATCTTTGTGGCCCTGCGCTGGACTCATGGTCTCATGTATGGAAACCAAGGACACAACAGCTCTAATGTTGCAGGTAGAGTTTCCATGGTGTTGAGGTGGGCTTTTTTTGCGCACTCTACTGCCTAAGGGTTATGTTCTTCAGAAGCTTGTACTATTATATACAAAACTATACATATTATGGGGTTCAGTTGTGTGCTATTTTCACAGTGAACTTTGCTTTTTTATCTGCAATACAAGTAGTTGTATTTCTACTTTTGGTCTTGGGGGAAGTTATCTGACAAACATGCTACCAGCAGGCATGAGGTTGAGGTTATGGCATCTAGTGTGCCACAGAGAGGAATTCTGGGACCTGCTCACCTCCTTTACATGTGGTACATTGCTACAGAGCAACTACTCAACAGGAGCCATCAGGAGCAGCACGTAGAACCACAAGAAAATAAAGGGACTGAAAGATGCAAGAAACACGTCAATGGTGACGTCTCAACCTTGGGATGGAAAATCTTGTCTATCTTATGATGAACACCACCAAATTGTTGGGACTTCTCTGTCTACCTAGCCTGCTGTGTCTCTGGAGGGCCCAGAAATGCCATGCAGTGCACTGACGAGGATAATCGGAGAGAGCATCGGCTCCAAGAACTGGGTGAGCCAGCAGAATGAGGAGTCAGGCTGAGACATAGCAGACACGTTACTGAGACTTCTTCACAGGGCCTGAAGTGGTTGGGAGGAGAGGAATAAAAGGGACAGCAGGTATGCGGCTTTTCACGCAGTTGTCTGCAGCTGGGGTCTGATTTGGCAGGCTATGGGGCTGGGGAAGTGCTTTTTGATTTGCATAAATACCACTGTGAATATCTAACTGGACAGATCTGTGGGAGGACGGTGCCGACTTCTTCCTTGCATGGCCACTCCGTGTTATCTTCCTTCTGGGATTCTGTAGGGCAGGCGACAGCTGCCACCCTCCTCTCCCTTGCTTGCTTGGTGCCACCTCTTTCCAGGGTCACTTCCCAGGCTTGGCATGGCCCTTGTTTCACCTTGCTCTCACAACGACGTGGCTTGCTGTCCTCACTTAGCGCAGAATCACTGGGTGGTGTGCAGAGCGACTGGCCGAGAGGCTGTGTTGTTACAGGTCAAAACAGTTTTAAATGGAAGTTGATGTGTAAGGAAATACAGAATAACACAGAAACAATTATAAAAAAATACTCTTATCACAGAAGTCTCGTGCACAATGGCCAGTCCTTCTACAGTTTTAACTGTAGCCATTTCCCCTTTGGCAGGGCTGCAGCACATAATTGGCTCTTAATTTAATTTTCTTTTGCCATGCGGTGCATGAAAGAAACACTACACCTGACAAAATGGTAACAAATAAAACTGTAATACTGGAATATGCTTATTGCATTGCCCATTCCACATTGAATTGAAAAATACAATGCAGTTGCATTGTTCCTGTGGGGATAGCTTAATTGGTTCGATTTGGTATTTATTTTCTCCCAGACTCCAAAGTGTAAAAGTATAAAATCTTTCTTAAGTGATTCATCTGATCTTGCGTTCAAGCCCATCCATTGCTGCACTGTCACTCCATCAGTTATGGGCTACTCACTGTTCTTGCGCTTGCCAAAAATTCACTGCGAGTGTTAGCGTGCACTTTTATTTTCTCTCCCTGCTGTCCCATGAGCTGCTTTTCTTTCTATTGCTTGTGGCCTTTGCAAGTGATGCTGATTTTAGAACTCTGGAGAACAGCTTTTGTTAGTCAAATTAATTGACACTTCCTAGCACTCTTTATTATGGCCCCAATATCCTATTAATTCTCTAATCCCTTCGCTCTCCTTCTGACACACGCACATTCTGTGCTCTTCGGTGTTCCTTGAATTCTGCTGTCTATAATATTCTCAGTTTGAAGAGGAAGTATCTTGCAAGAAATAGCACCCAGCATTCAAAACCAAGCAGAAATGTTACTTGCATCAAGATCCTTGGTTCTTAAATGGGTCTGTGGGCTGCCGTTGCTAACTCTTTCAATTGTGTTGTTTTTTATTTCAGTAACCACTACAGCAGTGTGGACAACCCAGAATAGCGATGGGGCAGGTGGACTAGATCCACAGTGGTGGAAAGAATTGCACATTTCAGGTCCAGGAAAGGAGCACAGAGAAGACCTACATGAACAGGGACTTTAATTTGATGTATAAGGAGGGAATAAAGTGGCTCATCTCTGAGAGACCTTGCTGTTTAGGAAGGAAGACAGAGGAATGGTGCAGTTTCTTTTGGTTTTGTTTTGTGGATTTTGGGGTGGGAGTTGTTTGTTTGTGTGTTTATTTTCCAGAACACCTGAGAGTTATCCTGCATTCATACAGTTCAAGAAGGGAAGGGCTCAGGAAAAAAGATCGTTTCTGGCTACCAAGTTGATACGCCACCCGATCGTAGCAGCCGTAACTGCCCCTGTCGCACAGCCCCACAGGGCTGCCCCCCTCCTGCACCGCTGCGCACCCGCCATCCCACTCACTCACAGGATTGTGCAGAGGAGAACTGGAATGCAAAGCAGAGGCATTTGTGTGATCTTTCACTGTCCTACATCTCTAGCTGTTTGTAAAACAAATGCAGTGACTTGTTTTGGTGTTGTGGTCAGCCTGCAGCCCTTTTTGTATTTAATAAAGAAACTTCTGGAGAAGAGTCTGTGAATTCAATATTGAGCATACATCCTTTACTGATAGCAGTGATCCTAAAGCTGCTGCCTGTCTTACTCCCTTTCCAACTGAATGTAAGTTTACTCAAAGTGGGGTGGAGGTGGCATGTAAGTGTCTGTGTGTGAGCACGTGTGTGCAGAAGCAATAAAAGTATAACCCTGTACCTATCAAACATTAAAGCTTCATCAAAGCAGGACTTAGTCCACCAGTGGGCACTCTTCCGTAACTTCTTTTGGAGACCATATTAGTTTAATTCAGAAGAAATTCTGTGTAAGCTAAAGATAGCATTTTAAAAGTTTGTCTCTCCCAGTCCCATGATGCCTTTTAGCTCCAGGCTGGTGAAGAATGCACAAGACATTGTCTGCTCACAGCACTGGTTTGTTAACAGTTTGCATGTCTGGCTGTAGGCCAATAGTTCTCTGCACTGTGCTGAGTCCATGCTGACTTGGTTCTGGGGGCGTTGTACAGCAAGGCCGCTGGCAGATGATTGCTCTCTCAGTTGTTGTGACTGATGCTGGTGTTACTGACAGGAGGAGTTCCCTCCTCAGTCACCTCCTATAGAGATCGCAGCTTTTAAACTCCTGCAGACTGTCTGCACGGTCTGTGTATCCGAGCAGGAACCTGCCTGCCCCCAGACCCCAGCTGCTGCTCCACGGAGATGTGAGGGGCTGGATGGGGAACGAACAAGCATGTAACCACTTCCACTAGCAGCTGCAGCAGTGTTTGGGAGTCCTGGATCTGTCGCAGATGGTGTGTCTCCTACCGTGGTTTTACATCTGTCCTGTGTTCTGCAGCTTTCCTCATTTCACCAGACTTTGTCTTGCAATGCTTTTCTGGTCTCTGGGCTTTCATTCTGGTGGTTTGTGGATGTCTGCTTCTCGGAAAGACACTGTAATTCCGTAATGTCTACTGCTCATACAGTCTGCATCTCAGTCCCACCAGTGTGAGGTTGTGGTCCAGACATAAGAGCAGCACTTGGGGTTTTGAAGACCATTCCATGCTGGAAAGGCTCCTGATGGGGGTGCATGTGTCAGCAATCATGATGGTACCTGTTGCTTGCAGTGACAGAATCAGAGTGCTTCTCATCACACAGATTGTGGTCTCAAGTCTTCTCTACAGAAACCTTTCTCGTGTTTCTGAAATAGAATGATAAATGCCTTCAAATGCTTTTGGAAACCCCCATGGGGATGTTGGGAACTAAAACTCTTCTCCCACGCTCTCCATGAAACTTTTGAATGTCTCTGAAATCTTGCATAAATGACTGCTTTTTAAAGCAGTGCTGGAAATGAAGAGGTGAGCACCAGAAAGGCAGTGTGAGTACGAACACAGGACAAAGCTGGCTGAGACAGTTCAGCGTGAGGGAACGTGCCTGTCCGTGTGACGGGACTGGGGCTCTCTCCATGGCTCAGGAATTCAGTTCCCTGGTTATACTGATGCCCATTGTGCCCCTATACCAAAAGGTGAAATTGTGTTCGGAAAGCTTTTGGTTTATGTGAAACGTGCACTGTGTCTTCCTTAGCATTTCCACATTTGTGCTTTGAGTGGTTCTTGAGAACTTATAAGTTGGTTGATAAATTTAACCTAAAAGCCTGCTGGGAACTTCAGCACCTTGTTCCAAGTGCTCCCAGTTCATCCACCAAGAGAGGCAAATCATGGCTACTGTGGAACAAAGTCATTTGTTTGATTTAGTATGAAAATTAATGGTTGCCTTCTATTGTTATTATCTGGAACCAAAAGTTCTCCTTAGCAGGGATTGCTGTAATAAGTTTTTTTTCAGAGGAGCACAAATAATTGCCTTATTTCAATGTGTTTGCCATCTTTTAACAAAGCAGACTGTAAGCTATCCCAAACAAGCGTCTCAGCTTTCTAGGTTTGTTCCTGTAGTTTTCTGTTTTGAGCGTGTGAAGTGTCACTGGGATCTATTTTAGCCAGAGCCACTCTTGGACAAGGCAAGGCAGTGAAGTAAGTTATCCATGGTGAGAGCAGGAGCTCTGAACACAAACACCTTGATGGGCAGCTTGTCCTCAGTCCCGCTGGGACAGAAGGTGGTGACAGAGCATGCCGAGGACAACCCCTCCGTTTAGTGCCGCTGTGGAGAGCAGAGGAGGTGCCAGGCACTTGGGGAGATGCTGTTTTTATGCACGTTGCCTGTTACAGCAGGGAATAGGGCTTAATGGTTCAAAAGAGCCATGTAGCACTGTGCCTGGTTTGGGATGCTGTCATTGTCCCTGAGTGGCCTCCCCTCCACCGGAAGCTGTGCTGTAGCTCTGGTGGCAGACAGCTTGGCAGCAGAGGAAGCCACCTCACTATGTGTGGCAGATGCATGGCATATCTTTTTTTTTTTTTTTTTATGGTGGCTGGAGTGGCATATAGAGCATGCAGAGAGCAGCCTGATGCCAGACACTTCCAGTGAGATGTTTTAGACACAGGGACCGCACTGACACCAGCAGGTACAAGAGGCTGGTGCTGCAGCGTGGGCAAGCAGAGAGGTTACTTAAATGCTTTCTGAGAGGTGACTTCAGAGGTTCTGCACAGCACAGGTGAGCAGCCCCACACCAGCCGTGTGTTTGGCCAGCCTTGGTGGTGAGCGTGATGGAACAGCACCGGTCTGACTCTTTGTCCTTGTGGCTGCCAGGGGAGCAAGTCTTTGCAGGGCTGGAGGAGCAAGCCCGCCAAGCCATGATGAAAAACAACTTTCCTGGAGCTCTTGGGGACCAAAGGCCAGACATCCATCCGCTGCAAGACCCCGACTCCAGCAGCAGTGAGTTCTGCCCCTTCCCGTAACAGCAAGGTAGTGGCCTGGGGGGACACTGACGGGGCGACGCAAGGTGCTGCACGGCTGTGGGGTCCTCTGAGGAACATCTCACCCATCTCCTCTGGGTTATCCCTGGGCCCCTGTGCAGGACTTGGTGTCAGTGAACAGCAAGAGCAGGGCAAAGGACCACCAGAACACAGGCTGGGCAACAACCTCGCACCGCGACACAGCCCCAGCTCACCAGAGCAAGGTGGTGACAGCAGTGGGTCCAGCTGAGGGTCCAGTGGTTGTCAAACAAGGCCAGGTAACTGGCCAGGTCCAGGGACTCAACAGAGCACTTCAGGCACCAAAGTGCCCCAGCCTGAGTTTAAGTGGAGCCCTTGCTCGGAGGGTGTGGAGAGAGGCCCCTGGTGATGCTGGTCAGGATGATTAAGGCCCGTGCGTGTCCTCAGGGTCCTGACATTTGGCATAACTGCTCTTCATGTTCCAGGTGGCAGTGACGATGAGGAAACCACCCAGGATGAAGTTTCTTCCCATACATCTGAGGAGGATGGCTCAGTGGTGAAAGTGAAGAAAGAATTAGAGAATGCAGAACAATCTGTGGCTGGAACCCCACTGATGAGAGAAAATAAGGTAAGTGTGTACTGGCTCTGCACTCACCTTAGGGTGGGGTGGCTGTGGGGGGACCTGTGTGCCCCACACAAAGTGGCTTTTCCTCCCTGTAGGTGCCCGAGAGTTTAAATGCTGACCCTGTGCTGGGACTGTCACAGTGTCCCCTCTGCCAGCTGGAGTGCGGAAGCAGGGAGCAGCTCATCACTCATGTGTACCAGGTAGGGGATGGTTCCCAGCTGGAGGATACCTCTGGCCTTAAGCCGCAAATCCACAAACAACCCAAAGCACAGGGTGGCTTTGTTCTGGTCTTTGCAGTCCCAGAACTGACCTCTAGCTAGGATGTGATTGAAATTTACAGCAGTAAACTATGTCCAGAGGGTGTCCTGGGGAAAGAATCAGCAAGGCACTGGTCTGGAGATCTGGAAAACACAACTCTGTCCCAAGGCAGTCTCTGCAAGCAGTTTCAGGCTGAGACCAGGCAGTTCAGATTAAACATGAACGCAATTTTTACATCATTCAGTGACATAAGAAGCCCTCCTCCTAATCACTCAGTTCTTTATTTTGTACCTTTATCACCATTCCTATCCCTGAAAACAGCTGTTCTTCCTCTGAAATGATTCCAGTATTGCAGGAAATGTGTGCTGGAATCTCACAGGTTTTGTTGTCAGGTATTCTCTTCACAGCACAAAGTCTGTAAAAGAAGGAATGAAGCAGAACTGACTTGGCCACTTACCTGCACCAGCTGACTCTCTAAGTGCTTCCTCACCAGCATCCTGCCTGCTGTCAGTCCAGTCACGCTTTGTCCAGCGACAGCAGCTCCACAGATGCATTTCTGAAAACAAGGGTCAGGTCTTACAATCCCAGTGTTTTGGCCTTAATTGTTTCTCCTGCACTGGAGTGGACCTGTAGAAAGGTTTCCTCCTTGTTGTTTGCCCCATGACACCCCAGCTGCCTTGAGCTTGGTCTAGGAGCTGTCAGACAGAGGTTTAGTGGTAAAGTGTCCCCATTCCAAGAGACTGAACCGAGTGATTTGCTGCATCTGTTGAGCATGCAGTGATGCTGGGCAGTTTGTCACTAACGGCCCAGGGGTTGTTTTGCAGCACACCGCAGCTGTGGTGAGCGCCAAGAGCTACATGTGTCCTGTATGTGGCAGAGCCCTCAGCTCACCGGGATCCCTTGGGCGACATCTCCTGATCCACTCAGAGGACCAACTGTCAAACTGTGCAGTGTGTGGAGCACGTTTCACCAGCCACGCCACGTTCAACAGGTCAGGGTCAGCTTGGCTGGTGAGTGCACCAGGGTACCCATGTTAAAGAGTAGGTGGGTTGCTGTAAATGATGCAGAAGTCAAGGCTCTGGACCCACCAAGGCCTGTAGGAGAGTTGTAAACACTACCAGTGAGTGAGATTCCCTTGATCCCTTCCTGCCTGCAGCTCTGCATCACCTGCTGAGACCTCCTGGGGCTGTGCTGCTGAAGGAGTGTTCTGTAGCTCTGTGAAGAGCTGGAGCTGTGCAGAAAGCACCAGGGTCTCCAGTCACTGGAGAACATTGAGCTACTTCCCTTGCCCAGCAATCCTTCCAAGTAGGTCTGTGCTGCCCAGATGTGTTTGTCATTTCCAGAGCAGAACTAACAGGCAGAAACTAAAGCACTCCTTGTTTGTGTCCTGCCTGATGGAAGATTATTTACTGACTTGTGGAACAGGGCTGAAAGGAGAAATCCAGAGGTGATGGGGAGGAGCAGCTTGCTGGCTAATTCCTGCTCTTGCGCTCTTCCAACCCAGATACTGCCCAGGGCTGACCCGCTTCCCACACCCAGATATGATGGTGCTTCATTTTTGATATTCAGACATGTTTGTGGGCAGGAACGGTTTAGCAGAGGCCTGTCATGGGCTGCAGTAGTGGCACTGTGGATTGCAGCCCCCTGGGAAGTCTGAGATGGGGACTCTTCCGTCAGCACCACATCTCTGACTCTTCTGCTCTTTCTGCTTTCCAGTGAGAAGCTGCCAGAGGTGCTCACTGCAGGTCGCCTGCCGGCACCGCAGAGCGAGGGCTCCTCCAGCGTTGAGGGGAAAGACATTGCCTTCCACACACCCGTGTACCCTGCAGGCATCCTCCTGGTTTGCAACAACTGTGCTGCATATCGTAAGCTGCTGGAGGCGCAGACACCGGGCATGCGCAAGTGGGCGCTTCGTCGGCAGAACGAGCCCCTGGAAGTGCGGCTGCAGCGTCTGGAGCGGGAGCGGACAGCCAAGAAAAGTCGGCGGGACAATGAGACACCTGAAGAACGGGAAGTGAGGCGTATGCGGGATCGAGAAGCCAAGCGCTTGCAGCGCATGCAAGAGACAGATGAGCAGCGGGCGCGGCGGCTGCAGCGAGACCGGGAAGCCATGCGACTGAAACGTGCAAATGAGACCCCAGAGAAACGACAGGCCCGGCTCATCCGGGAGCGTGAGGCCAAGAGGCTCAAGCGGCGCCTGGAGAAAATGGACATGATGCTTCGGGCACAGTTTGGCCAGGACCCCTCTGCCATGGCTGCTTTGGCAGCTGAAATGAACTTTTTCCAGCTGCCAGTGAGTAATGTGGAGCTGGAGAGCCAACTGCTGGGCAAAATGACGTTTGAGGAGCAGAGCAACAGCACGCTGCATTGAGCTGAGCCGAGGACTGTGCCACCTCTGCCGCACCTGCCACAGGCACACGAGCGGGGTTCTGTACCTGGGAGGCTGCTGAGGGACCCTGGCTGCCTGTCCTGACTGGGGGTTCTGGTTTTCTCCTGAACAGAGGAGGGGAACAGAGCTGAGAGATGTCTGCCAAAGTAGCCCTGGTGGGAGCAGATCCTGAGGATACAGTCTGCTCTGGGGGCCAAGTCACAGTCTGTGAACAGAGAGAAAATAAATTAATGTTCACGTTTATTTAGTCCCCTTTTTTACCTTTTGTGCTCTGTCCTGTTCTTGGACCCCTGCCCTATAGATGGGTCTGGGCTGCTGCAGTTCTGCTGTAGGTGAAAGCCTACCTGACTGAAAAGGGATCTTGTTTACTGCAGCATGAATTGTAGAGCTGAGGACTTTGACAGGCCACAACCTCTCCAGGAGTAAATCCCTCGCAGTCTGTGCCCATAAAAAGGAAGCAAAGGAGGACATCGTCTCCCTGGAAATGGCTGCTTACACCCTTTCTCTTAACATTAGCATTATGTGCTTATTTGCAGAAGCATCCCTGGAAAAACTAAGAGGAAACTGAGTTCCTGTTCTAAGATACCTCACACAAACACTAACAGAAAGGCTGACTGCGGTAAGCAAACAGCAAACAAGTTTGCTGGTTTACTCGCAAGTTACTTTTCACTTAAACAGTGTTTCAGCTTTGCAAGTGAGGTGATTGAATGGTGAACAGGGTAGGTCAGCTCCCTTGTGCTCTGTGGGTTTGTTTTTCTCATCACCCCTGTGCTGTGTCCAGCTCTGGGCTCGCAGTGCCCGAGAGGCACAGACACACTGCGGGGCGTCCTGCAAAGGGCTGGAGCACCTCTGCTGTGAGGAAGGGCTGGGAGAGCTGGGACTGCTCACCCTGGAGACAAGGGAAGGCTTGAGAGGGAGATCTCATCCATGTTTATAAATACCTGGAGGGAGAGTGTAGAGAAGATGGAGCCAGGCTGTTTCCAGTGGTGCCCAGTGACAGGACCAGGAGCAATGGGCACAAGCAGGAATGCAAGGAGTTCCCTCTGAACATCAGGAAATGCTGTTTCACTGTGTGGGTGACAGAGCACTGGGACAGGTCACCCAGGGAAGCTGCAGAGTGTTCCACCTTGGAGACACTCAGAAGACACAGTCCTGGGCAGCTGGCCCTGGGTGGCCCTGCCTGAGCACAGGGTTGGACCAATGGCCTCTGGAGGTCCCTTCCCACCTCAGCTCTCCCATGACTTCACAGGATGCTGAGCTTGTGCAACCATTTCAATAGAGCCAAATGCAACAGTGCTTGTCTAGGGCCACGGATCACACTCAAGTTATTCATTCTCATAGTAAATTCCTCTGTAACTGACAGCGACTTTCAGCCGCCACTGCAAATAACACTGTGGGGCAAGGGGGGAACTGTTAGTAAACAGAAACACACAGGTAGGAAAGAAAGTTGCTTTTGCTTCCACACTCAGCAGCCAAACTGATGAAAGGAACGTGGAAAAGGGGTGAGCTGGGGGGGAACCATGGAAAGCTGCAGTAACGGAGTCCGGAAAAACCTGCCAGAGGGAGGGACTTTAAGCCTTTAGTTTATTCAAGAGGTAGCCAAGGCAAAATGTGATGATAGGCTGTACCTATAGGAAATGGTTACCATTGCTAATGGAAATCATTATGAAACTGTGCAACTATGGAAATTAAATCTAGGCACATTTAAACTGGAAAAAGGCAAAACATTAGCCCAGAAGGATGTGGGGAGCAAACGAGTGGTATACTCTCCGTTATTTGGTTTCTTTAAGAATGAGGATGTAAAAACGCATGCTGTAGCTTTGTGGTTTCCAAATGTCAGCCCAGCAAACACTGGTGTGCCGCACATCTCTGGTTTGCGGCCTGAAGAGCTCTCCAGCTCTCACGGCATTTCCAGTTCAAGTCTGCAGCAGTTACGTGGGGTCTGTTCACCGGGAGCCACCGTCCTCTCCGACTGCTGCCTCCCTGCATGACCTCAGAAATGGTGACCACAAGACTCCTACTTGAGATCAGAAAAGTTAAAACAAGAAAAAAAAAAACCTTTTGGCCAGACTACTTAGAAACCTGATTTTTCCCTGTTTTTTTCAGTTTGAAAACCTGTTGATTGAAGTCCCTTAAAGCCCCAGTTAATGCTCACAGTAGTTGCCTTCAAAGTGCATAATGTTGCATTTTTTCATGACAGTGAACTAACCTTACAGTCTTGTGGACGCTTGCTACAAAAAGCATTTAATTACTACAATTTCCTCCACATGCCACTGTAAGATCTTGTTTCCTCACCTTACAGAAGCTGTTTTAACATATTTATTTGTCACATCAAACTGACATCCAGGAGCCACCCCTGCCTCTCTCACTTTGGGAAAAGGCACCAGATCTGGGTATATTCAGTTCCACGTTACCTTGTTCGTATCCTCCTTTGTTCTCTGATCTGATCTCTTCTCTTACCTCTGTCCATTCGTACTCAAACCCACAGGGCTTGCTTCTCGCAATATTTGTTAATGCTCCATCTCGTGTGTTCTGCTTGGCCAGCAGAGATGTAGCTTCACTCTGCAAACTGCAGCTGCAGCTTTCCCTGCAGCATCAGGGGCACCTGAACATTATTCCAAGGGCTTCAAGAAAGAGACCACAGAAAAACAAAAGTATTTCAACACAGAATTACGGCTTCGAGTCCATCTCTCAGACAGCCTTCACCTCACCCTTGTCACAGCTCTCCAGATCACTCT